>NC_134087.1:26607871-26949256 GCF_000715075.1 Nicotiana tabacum | reverse complement strand
ATTTACCCTTAATTACCCACATCGTACTTAAGTATTTAATTTTCTTTCCTTAATTATATGCATTGCTCTTTATTATTAACTGGTCACCCCTTTACTAGAAGAGAACCTTGCTGATTTTGTGCATGATTGATTATGTAATTTTCCCTAATTACTGGATGATTGATTCTTTACCTTATTTTACTCTGCTCTCAACTACTATATAAATGACTCTCTTCTACAGTCTTAGACACGAACAATTAGTTCAAAAACACACACACACACACACACATAAAATTCTCTCTCTTCTCACTGCTTGTCTAGCCGGCTGAAAGCCAAGGCTAGACCGTGGAACTCTACTTGCTTTACTTTCTGCATTTTGCTTCCTTAGTTGGTATGTTCCTAGTTCAATTCTGAAACTCAACTCTATGTGCTCCATGTCTGTTAATCCATGTCTCCTTCTGCATTAATTTAATAGCTTATGTGTTTAATTGCCCTTCTTGTTTATTGCTTTATTCAACATGCTTAAGTTTTGCCCTCTCTTGGTCAAGTGTGTAATCAGCATGTCTGGGTATCACTTGTCTTGTTTGATACTCGGCCAACATGTCTACTTGAGTTCCTGTTTATTTCCCTCAACTAGTATGCCATGTTAGTATCATAGACTCCTAATGTACTTGATTAACACTAAGCGGCATGACTAATTATGTGTAATAGACCCCTGTTCTCAACATGACTACTCCCATACCCTATCCCTATGTCTTATTACTATTCTAATTTCGAGCATGATTCCCTTGTTAACACTTTGAAGTAGTAGTTTTGTGTTCTGGAGGCCAATCAGTTGCTACTTGTTTTTTGTACCTGCTCGTCTATATACTTCTCTTCTCATCCATGTTTACGTGTTTCTGATTTGGGCTTGTCGCACCTCCTTTTTGCCGCGCCCGCGGGGCGCGTGGGGAGTTTTCTCCAATTGAAGGACAGTCGAAACGGGATTTATTTAGTTATTTCAGAGTCGCCACCTGGGAATTTTAAGGCGTCCCAAGTCACCAATTTCAATCCCTGAATCGAGGAGAATATGACTCTGTTTATTATTCTACGAACCAGAAATCCTGAGTAAGGAATTATGTTAATCCGGAAGAAGGTGTTAGGCATTTCCGAATTCCGTGGTTCTAGCACGGTCGCTTAACTGTTTTTATTATTGGCTTAATTATCTTGATTTTTATTAAACATATTGATGTTACACGATTTTTGCTACCGCTTATACTTACTGTGTTTGAGGACCCTTCTTTGAATCGAATTACGCGTACGTATGTTCGTGTTTTAAAAAATTGCGGACTTGTGTCACGCGTACGTGTACACAATAACTTTTGATAATATATTTATTAAGCAATCATTTTTTCAAAATTGTGTCGAATCAAGAATATTTGTTTTTCTTGAGTAGTGAACCGTACATCTCGGGTTTTTATGAAATTGATTTAACGCCTTTGGATAAATCCTTTTATTAAATATTCGTTCGAAATTGCGGTACGCATAATCCGAATTTTTACTTTTAAAAATATAATCAGGGTACGCGAACGTATCCCTAATTGCGCAAAATATTTGTAATGGTTTAGGGATTTTCCACAAATTGTTTATTATATTTATGTATTTCTTTTATGTGAAAATCACGAGAAACTCCTATTTAGAGGCCTATAAATTCTTTGAAAAGAATTCGCAATCTATTAAAAGTTGTTCGTCGATTATGATTTCCGAATATAAGTTATATTCATTCCAACTATTCAAATTCAAAGAACAGAATAAAAATGTGATTAATACTATTTTTAAACAAATATGACATATATATATATGCCAAAGAATATATTGCATATGAAACTGAAAATAAATGATTCATAAAGGAAGGAAATATTTTCCGAGAATTTTCATTATTTACTTAATGCAAATTCTATTTCTAATTATCATTGATGTAAAGTGTGGCAATTTATACTTGTACATCTCTTTTCATTCTCATATACTCGCTTTTAATCTAATAGGCCTAATTATTTGGTCACTTTGTTTTATGAAGATAGATAAGCATCGAATTTATAGAAAGGGAATTATTATACAAGTTAATTCAACAAAGTTACCTTACATGCAACCTAACTGTTTGGCGTAAACATTCATAACGTTTTAACATCATGATGAGCTATACCAACTTACTTTACTCATATGATTATACCTGTCATCATACCATATAATAACTTATACCAATCTAAACAAAATCATATTTGTTACAAGATATTCTACTAATGTAACTTCTTAATCTTTACATTTAGCTAATGGTATTATGGGATGTAATCAATGGCCCATTTTTATGCCTTACTCCCTGTTTTGACAATTCACATATATCTATACCAATGAGATTTCGGAATGGCTAACATTATTACAAAAGACTTTATATGAATTTCAAAATAAGACAATTTAACTCATAGCTAACAAATTGAATTCACTACTAGTTAACTAACATAAAAAATGAAATTAAAACTAATGAACTTGGACAAATGGAAAATAGCATTTCAATTCTAGCTTCATTGATGAGTCATGTTGAATCTCTTTCCAACATAGAATTTAAGAAGATATGTACCTGGAAATGGAGGTAGAAGAAGTAAGTTTCAGCAGTTGCAGCAGTAACAAAATCAGTAGAATATACCGATAACACAACAAATCTGAACAAGAATAGGATTCGAAGAGCCCAGATGCACAGTAAAAGTACTTTTAAGAAACTTCAGATTTTTAACTGAAGAATGAGATCGAACAAATCCGGACAGATTCAATACCAAGAGTAATATTTCTGATTTTTGATGTTTAGAACAAAGCAGACTGAAAACTTTCAATTTCAAGAACACAGAATCAGCTTCAATACTAATTTCCGATGTAGAATTCTGTTTTAGTGTCTCTGTTTTCCTTTCTTTCTATCTTCCTTTTTAAATTTCTGTTTTTGCTTGATTTTCCTCTTTCAATCTCCTAAAATCTGCCTTAAGCTCTATCTCTCAAACTCTCTTCTTCTGAAAACTGCCCCTATTCTCTGAAAAAAAACTCCCTTTTTTTTTCTCTTAAAAATCTCTTTTAAGTCTGCCAAACTTTCTCTCTCTGATCTTAAAAAAACTGACTGTCCTCTATTATGAAAAGCTGATTTCCCTCTCTCCGGAAACTGATCTTTTCTCCCTTCCAAAATCTCTTCCCCGTCTCCTTAAGGTCTGTCCAGCCCCTGTATTTATACAAGGCTGGTTATACCTTTTTCATGGTGGCTGGACCCTTTTTCCCTTTAAAAATTAAAAAGTTTCCATTAAAAACTACTTTTTAATACTTTATGTGATCCTAACATGATTTTCAGCAGCCCCATTATCCCTTGTTCCCTTTTATTACTTAAATTATAGCCATTACATTCCACTTTCAGCCCACTACTATTATCACATTACCCTACTGTTTCTAACCCAGAAATACCTACTGTGATCACTATTATTACTGCCTTAAATGTAAAAATCATAACAGAATTTACAAAACAGATTTAAAAATCTGTTCAAACTTAATTATCAACCTGATTTAACACAGCTAATACCAATTCTCTTAGGTTCTGGACTGAATCCTAAGAATGTAAACATTCTATCACAATTACATCTAATCATCATTTGTAATTGAACTCAAACTTGACAATATTACACTGGGTTCAGCATAATAATGCAAACTGAACTTATAATTGAACTAAGATCAAACATACACAGGAGCATTGTCAATATACTGACAATGCCCTGTTCAGAAAACAACATATACAACATACATTTGAATTCACTGATTCACAAACAAACATGATTTAATTGACGAGTATTAATCAGTTGACTATTTACAACATCTGTCAATAATTAGTCTAAAACAATAGAAGCAGACTGTTTTTTTATTAGCATTATCATAAGTGAGAATTCATAATATAACTAATCGACGAACTTAATCAAGTCGATTACTTACATTATGAACAATCATAACCAATTGAAACAGTTTCATATTTGACCATATAGATGGGCATGAGACAAAAGTGACAGAATTAATCAAATAAAATCATGAAAAATTAACAAGCTATTAAGACAAACAACAACACACGCAGAATACACAAAATAATAGAAAAAATACCTTTGAATCTTCAATTTTAATTCGACTCGAACTCAGCTTGGATTTGGATTTTTGTTTGAAATCAAACAGACCTTAGTCGAAGTATTTTCCACTGAAAATACTTCGACTAAGGTCGATTGAACCTCAATCTTTACTTAATCTGAACAGAATCCGAAAGTTTGGTATTTTTAGGGTTCTTAAAAATTCGATTTGGGATTTAACCATTTCTGGTCAGATTCGAGAAGAACCAAACATGACACAAGGGTGAGGGTAGCCTAGGGGTCATTTGGTGTCAGCTTAAAACAAATCTGAGCTTGTTCTTGTTTGGTCCGAATCTTCAAAAGAAGATTCGAGAAGCTCGGAACTGATTCGAGCCAAACAAACAACAGATCCATACTCAGGATGACTAGGGGAAGCTATGGTGTTAACTAGGTGCTGATTGGTTTAGATAAGGTTTTCAGGCCAACCTTCGATTTAAGATTCGAAGGGTTGGGGCCTGATTCGAAGGAATCTAAGGTCATATTCATGTAGGGGACGTTCAGAGGGTTCTGGGGTGTCAAGATGGTGACCGGCGGCGTTGATGCCGCCGGGTTTCAGGCGGTGGAATCCTAGGGCGGCTAGGGTTAGGAGTGGGGGTTTGGGGGACGATGATGAACAATGTAGGAGGGGGGGTGTTCAGTTAGGGGCCGGGGTAAGGCTTGGGATTTATATAGGGGTGGGGTGGATTGGTATCGTCCGTTGGATCAAGTAGAATGGATGGCTAGGATCAATCCACTTAACCAAATGACATCGTTTGGTTTAAGTTGGGGGACGGGTTAAACCGGGGCAGTGGGTCGGGTAATGATCACGGGTTAGGGTGATGAAATCTTGGCCGTTGGATGGACTTAATCCAACGGCCCTTGATGAATGATCACCAAACGACGTCGTTTGGCGTAGCTGCATTGAATTGGACCGGACAGGCTATTTTGGATTGGGCTGGGGGGAATTAATTCACTTGGGCCTGGATTTTAATCCAGGTCCAATTTCCTTTCACAATTTATATATATTTTCTAATTTTATTTAAATTATAAAAAATCCTAATAAAAATTATAAAACAATTTTTAACCTTACACAAAAATATTAATTACTTCATAACAATTATTTAATCACATAGTCAAAAACATTAATCACACAGTGGGATATTTAAAATAGAACTAACGCATATGTTTTTTTTTAATTTAAATTATCTTTAAAAATGCATAGTTATATCCTATATGCATGCAACATGTATTTTATTTTATTTTTGATTTTATCATGACAAAGTAAACTTTTACGGACATAAACAAATATTTAACACCACGCAAATTCAGAAATTACACAGTAAAAGAAATTTATTTTATTTTTGATTTATTTTGGAGTAGTTTTTCGTAAGGCAAAAATCACGTGCTCACAGGGCTTTCTGTGTCCCCAACCCTTTACTTCCCTGCTTGTGAATGTTGAAATGATACTATTCTTTGAACTTGTTCTATGTGTGCTGGCTTGTTCCAAGTTGTTGTTGCTCCTATTCTCTTCTCCTTTCAAAACTGTTTTTCCCTAAGCAACCCTTCTGTTGTTTTGCAAACTTATTTCAAACATGCTATTTCAAAACTGTTTTCCAATTCAACCTTTTCAAAACTATGCTAACCGCTCTCACCTTACTCTTAGACCACTAAGTTCTGCCCCTTTTGTGTGAGCCTTGCCTTGGGACCCTTGAGCTCCCTCTGAACTTGGACGCATGAAAGCTGGCCTTTCCATACTGCACTTACTCTGTCTTGGCTATGAAATCTGGGTGTGAGCACTGGGATCCCTTGAGGTCCTTAGGGAACTCTGAAACACCCGGATATGAGAAGGGCTATGAAACAATCTTGGCACTTGAGGTGATTTATTACATAACTCAGGGAGGAAGTCCTAATCAGGCTCTCTATAGTGTAATCTCTTATTTTTCATTTCTACTTGTGTAATTCATTTCAATGTTGGTCTGTAATAACCTGTTGTAAACAAGTATTGGGGCTGATTAGTGAAAATGGGGAGGGAGTTATACATGCTATCAACATCAATGGGTAGAAACCAGATCTTAGATTTGCATTTTCTATGTGTGCATTAGAATCCATGTGTAAGATCAACCCATTCAAAGCATGTCTTGCATTAGAAATCATGTTCTTGGGTTTACTGTTTCAGCATCTCATTTGACATCACTTTACCACTTAGAAATACTACTTTAGGCTAAATAACATCATTAATATAAAATGTTGCTCTTGCACATCTTGAAATCATGCTATAACTCTTTGGGCATTTAGAAACCATGCTTTAGGAATTCTGTAATTATTCTGCATTTTTCATATGTGCACGTTAGATACCCTGTTTTTAGGATCTCGCTCAGTTACACCTAGTTAAACTACTGATGCATGAAAAAAGGACATAAAACTGTCTCATGTTTGATTATCCTATTTAAGCGAAACTGGTCATAATCCTGCATGTCTTTGTAACATTTAGAACAACATGCCTTTAGGTAAAATAACTTTTTAACTGTTTTCAATAATCCTGGTAATTGCTGCATATTATGTTATGCCTAGGCAAGCCTTAGGTAGTAAACTTAAATAAAACCAGAATCGTCTTTGTGATTAGTATTTAACTGTCAACGTGTTAAAATCAGTAGTCAAGCCTGATTCAGACTTCTTTTCTGAGTCATGTAATAAATCTGGTTCTGCTGCTATCACTTAGACACCATGCTTTAGAATTCTGAGTTCATATGTGGACCTTATCTATGTATGAGTCATGCTGTCTATGTGTATTACTTGTGGAGATATATCTGAGCCTTCTATCTATTTTCTGTGTTTTCCCCCTAAATGCAATCCTATGTGTTCTTATTTGTCACCTAGTATTTTGCCTTTAAAACCTGAGGATCTTCCTAGACCCCTTTTTATAGGATAAGAGTCCCAAATTCCTCCGGGACTGATAGGAATGGACGGGTAACAACATGCAATAGGGGTCGAGACCAACCCTCGCTTTAGTTACCTTCACGGGGCGGAAAAGGGTAGATATGGTTATGATGATCGGTGTATTAATACCACGTATAGCCCCTCTTTGAGGAGTGTCATACCGGGTATTGCATTGATGTGATCCATATTATAAACAAACCTAGGACACCCCCTTTACATTCACAAATGTACTTAGGTTGTAATTCTTTTAAACTCTTGCTTTTGCCTCCTTAGTCTTCTTGCATCTTTCCTTGCAAAATCGACTAAGCGTTGTGCCAAGCCTACTTGTGAAGAGTCATTGGGCTATTTGTAGAGTAAAGGAAGTTTTTCAAACATCTATGTTCTTAAACTTAAATCCCCTACTATTTGAGCAATACTTGTTTATTTGCTAATTGTACAAATTCACAAAAACTGTTTGGCCGGGAACCACACTAGTGGATCCTCAGGGGTGCCTAACATCTTCCCCTTGAGATAATTTCAACCTCTTACCCTGTCTTTGGTTACCAAACATAGTTATAAATGAACCCTATAGGTGCCCTAACACACCTTAAATCGTTAGGTGGAGACTCTTCAAAACTGCAAACCCCCTTCCCAAAAGGAAAGAGTTGTCCCAACCAAAATGTCATAAACCCGATTCCGTGAAGGAAAAAGGGGGCGCGATAGCATGACGACTCTGCTGGGGATATCTAGGCTTTTACCATTTCATACCGTTTTTGTGAAGTTGTACCCCTCCTATGTGCAATTATTTGTTTAATTCCTTTAAGAGTTTAATTTCTTTTTCAAAAGCAAAACTGATATATCTTTCTTGTTTCCTTCCTTTATAACTGCTTTAAATTATAAAACTGCTGTATTTATCACTTTATTAACATGCAAATACATGTTAACATGCTTTTAATTATTGCATAATCATGCTCAACATCATACTCCACTCGTGCCAAACAAATACTATAGCAATGCTTGATGAGTGATTGTGCCCTTCCTATATCATTACCCCCTAAATTCGGAAAGGCTTATTTACGGTATAACTAGTCGATCAGCGGTGCAGTCAACAGTTCTGTACCTTCCCCCCTTGAGTTGTCCGCTCAAGGATACCAATCTAAAACCTCATAGAAATCTTACTCTGTTTAAATTGTGCATGCATCATGGTCAAACCTAGCCGGGTCAGTTATGTCATCCATATAATAATCCTTTAAGATAGCCTTGTCCAAAAATCCACCAGGTTTCCCTAAACCCAAACGGATATCATCACGTTTTGTACATTTATTTGGAGAACTAAATGCTTCATGCTAATTGTTGATGTTAAATAGTCGAGTCCGGTAGGGGTATGGTCTTAACCCTTTTGTTTTGCAGAAAATGAAGAACAAGGTCCCTAGCTTAGGTATGGTTAGCACACCCTCACTCTTACTATACTGGTGGAGGAGTCTTCCATCAAATGTCCAAATTAATGAGTGGAAAGAGAGGGCCTTCAAAGCTAGCAAAAAGTTAGAATATCTAGAATACAGTCTGCTAGAATTGGAAGGAAAAGTGAGGAAGAGAGTCGCCGACTGCCAGAATGTTGAGGGAAACGAAGGAGAGCACCTGGAAAAGGAATTTTTACAGGTGAACCTACGCGAGCTGGAGGATTTGATTAACGAGAGCATTCAACCTGTGGAAGGTCTTTCTGAGGCCAAATATATTAGGTTTACTCTCCTTCTAAATGTAATAAGGCCAATGGTCATTAGTGACTTTTATTTCTTGCTTATTTAGTGTCGTTTCGGGATTCGCCTATCTTTATCAATAAAATCAGGCATTTGGCATTAAAAATTCTCCAAGTCTATTTGTTGCTAGGCCTACCTCGGGCACAAAAAGGTTCCCAAATTAGGACACGCTTTATATTCTCGCACTATGTGTTCAAATATTGCAATCCTTTTCATAATCCTCACTGACTTGATTACCTTTTGTTTTTATTTTTTGTTTTATTATTTCCCCTCCCCAAAGGTTAGTTCGTGCACTCTGGTATCGTCATCTTATTTCACAAGATCCAGGGGCCCTCCATCCACTCCTCCTCTTAGTCCTATTAAAGGCAAGAACAAAGGCAAAATGGAAGATTTAAGCAACAACAGGAAGGAGAACACAGTTGAACGGGTAGAGGCCACTGATGGCCAGGGTATTCGGGTTCCTAAAGAGAATGTGTCACAACTTGAACAGAAACTGTTGAAATTCTAGGAAGAGCTCGGTCAGGTTTGAAATCTGGCAAACCTGTCATTTTCCCTCAACACCCCAGATATTAACTTCCCAAACGCTCAAAACCCTACACCTCCTTAAAATATCCCAAAAATAGTAGAATCATCCCACGCCTCACCATCACGCTGATCTACCAAAGAACCAATGTAACACCTGTCATACCCCAAACAATGCTCCACTACTCATCCTAGAACCTCAGAACTCCACAAACGACCATTTCCACACCCATACACTAGGCCACCATAATACTCCTATCTACGTGGAGACAATGCCACACTCCACCCAACCTATCTCAGGCACACCTGAATCTGATGAAAAGGACCTGTTTATCAGGAACTTGCCGAGGAACTTAAGAAATTGACCAGCCGGATTCAGGGCATTGAGGGAAGCAAAGGAATTGAGGGGCTGAACTACGAGGACCTTTGCATACAGCCTGATGTAAAACTGTCTGAGGAGTACAAACCTCCTAAGTTCAAAATGTTTGATGGTACGGGTGATCCAAGGGTCCATCTGAGGACATATTGCGATAAGTTGGTTGGAGTAAGGAAGGATGAAATAATCCGCATGAAGCTGTTCATGAGGAGTCTAAAAGGAGATGCATTATCTTGGTACATCAGCCAAGATCCCAAGAAGTGGTCAAGCTGGGTAGGCATGGCATCTGACTTTATAGATAGGTTCAGGTTTAATACAGAGAAAGCACCAGACATGTTCTATATCCAGAATTTGAAGAAGAAGCCCACAGAGATATTTTGCGAGTATGCTACTCGCTGGAGGTTCGAAGCTGCTAAGGTCAGACCTGCCTTAGAAGAGGAGCAAATGAACAAGTTCTTTGTCCGGGCTCAGGACCCGCAGTACTATGAACGACTGATGGTGATTGAGAACCACAAGTTCTCTGACATTATCAAATTAGGCGAAAGAATTGAAGAAGGTATTAAAAGTGGTATGGTTACAAATTTCGAAGCCTTGCAAGCCACGAATAAGGCTTTACAGTTTGGTGGTGTGTCCAAGAAAAGGGATGTGAGGGCCGTGATAGTTGCACAAAGGACCAAGTCTCCCCTTAAATATCAATCTTACCCAACACCTCCACTCACATACCAGCCAACCCCAAATTACCAAGCACCCTCATACCAAGCTCCGCCATTAACTTATCAGTCATCTCCACCTCCTATATATCAACCTACTTTACCCAGATACTCCCAACCCACTCATGTTTATCAAACCTATAATGCTCAACCATCCCATTATCAATCACCCCCTAGCGCCAAAATTTCCCTAGACCCCAACCTAATTTTGATCGCAGACCTCCAAAACAATATATAACCATCGCTGAACCCATCGACCATCTATATGAGAGGCTCAAAGCTGCTGGTTATGTCATCCCCATCCCTGCTGCAACCCCTGAGAATCCTTCTCAGTGGGTTAATACAAACAAATCCTGTGCATACCACTCCGACATGAAAGGGCACACCATCGATGAATGCCACTCCTTGAAAGACAAGATACATTTCTTGATTGGTAACAAGATCATTATGGCAAAGGAGCTCGCTCCAAACGTCCGCAACAACGCTCTACCAGACCATAAGGGTGAAGGTATCCACATGATTAAAATAGAAGATGACTGGGATCCCGAAGGATCAATTGGGTTGATCGCAGAAGGTGATGACCCAAAGAAACCAACAATTACTCTTAATCCAATCATAGTCCAGATCCAACCGTCTGAGGACGCTAAGGTGAATAGGTCTATACCTCATGAGTTTGAAGCAGCGCCATCCACAAAGACATTGGTACCAATTGAGGTTAAATTCGTGTCTCTGGTAAATGCACCCGCACCATTTGAGGTTGCAGTCTTGCCACCCAAGGCACATGTTCCATTCGAAGTAAGGATAGCCACGCCGGTCCCAGTGGCGATGTCAACCATGCCACCATTCTATACAAATGCTATACCCTGGGACTATATAGCCGAGGCGAGAAGGAAAGGCAAGGTCAGGATTGAAGAAACTGTCGCAGCACAGGGTATGACAAGAACTGCTGGAGTCTATACCCCTGAATATCTGGCTGAATCAAGCAAGCAGACCTCCATTCGGCCGCCCCTCATTGAGACAGGTCCAGACGACCTTTGGAGGAAAATACAGGCCATGGAATATTCGGTCATCAACCAGTTAAACAAGATGCCAGCACAAATATCCATTCTCTCATTGCTGCAAAATTCTAAGACACACAAGAATGCTTTGTTGAAGGTGCTAAATGAAGCGTACGTACCAAGTAACATCACTAGCGGGGAAGTGGCTAATATGGTAGGACAAGTGCTGGAAAGCCATAAGATCACCTTTTATGAGGATGAGCTGCCACCTGAAGGGCTGGGGCACAACAAAGCACTACACATCACCGTGCAATGCGAAGATTATTTTATCACTAGAATCCTGATCGATGGAGGTTCCAGTCTCAATATTTGTCCACTGGTAACACTCAAGAAGTTGGGTAAAGGGCTACAAGAGATAAAGGATGGAGCAATCAATGTGAAAGCCTTCGATGGTTCTTAGAGGTACACCATTGGGGAGATTAGTCTATGCTTGCAGATGGGACCAACCTGATTCGAAGTCGATTTCTAGGTGATAGATGTACCAGTGTCTTACAACTTGCTACTGGGACAGCCATGAATTCATGCTGCTAGGGCCGTAACATCAACGCTGCATTAGGCAGTAAAATTCGAATGGAATCATCAGGAAGTGATCATTCACGGTGATGGTAGCAACCCTATATACAGTCGCCAGACCATTTCGGCAATCGAGGAAAGAAGGAAGCTGGGTGGAGAAACTTACCACCACATTGAGCGGGTCAATGCTATCGACAAAGACAAATGGTAGGATAGCAAAATCGAAAGTATACTAAGTTGGAGTGGGTACGAACTGGCAAAGGGCTCGGCAAGAACCTCCAAGGAATCCCTAAACCCATAAAACTCAAGAAACATGGCACTACCTTCGGTTTGGGATATGAATACACCTGGGAAGAATTCAATAACTGGTCGCCACCATGGCTCGGTCCTTACTATCCATTAGAGCAGCCAATACTGCATCTAGAGCAGACCTTCCAACATGCCGACATTATTTATGGGTCAGATGAAGAAGAAGCACTTACAGCAGTGAAGAACTTGTTTCTAGAGGACAGCAATATGGACTGTTGCGTTATTCTCGAGGAGTAGGGGGAGGAAGGCCCTTCTATACAGGTTGTGAGCAGAGGGGCACATCTCAAGAATTAAACTATCAGGACAACCAAAGCTCGATGACCCTCGGGGTAGCAAGGCTAAAACAAGCATTATTCTCTGTTTTTACTAAATGATTTTCTTTTCGTATTTTTCAATTCCCGCAATAAGGTCTTCGATGTTCAAAACAGTTATTCAATTCATTAAAAGCATTTTTGATTTTTCTTATAAATTAATATTTATTGCTATCGTTTTCTCTCCTTGCTTTACCAATACATCATTACTATTACTTGTCTTGATGAACCAATGACTGTGACATGCAATAAGACAACGCAGCAAACGGACATTGATTCAGAGGAAAATGACATACCTGATGAGATTGTCAAAGAAGTTGAGAATTTTGAGAACAGACCTAAGTCCAACCTGGACGAGACCGAGATTGTCAACTTGGGAGATGCAGAAAACATCAAGGAAACGCGAATCAATTTCACCTATCGCCATCAGAAAAGGGAGAATACACAGAATTTCTAAAGGAGTATGAGGACATATTCGCCTGGTCGTATGATGACATGACTGGTCTGAGTACGTCTATTGTGGATCACAAACTACTAACCGATACCATGTGTCCACCGGTAAAACAATAGCTCATAAAGATCAAGCCTGATATGAGTTTGAAAATCAAGGAAGAAGTCATCAAGCAGATCAACACTAAGGTTCTCAGGGTAGTAGAATACCCGACATGGTTAGCCAATATTGTGCCAGCGCCAAAGAAATATGGAAAGGTTAGAGTCTGTGTCGACTACCGGGATCTCAACCGAGCTAGTCCGAAAGACGACTTTCCTTTACCAAATATACATATCCTGATTGACAATTGCGCCAAGCATGAGCTATAGTCATTCGTAGATTGCTTCGTTGGTTATCATCAGATATGGATAGATGAGGAAGATGCTGAGAAATCGGCTTTCATTATGCCGTGGGGAGTGTACTGTTACAAGATGATGCCATTCGGCCTGAAGAATGCAGGAGCCACCTACATAAGGGCCATGACTACCATTTTCCATGATATGATACACAAGGAGATAGAGGTATATGTGGATGATGTTATTATCAAATCCAAGAAGGCCACTGACCACATAGAAGATCTGAGGAAGTTCTTCGATAGATTGTGGAGATACTATCACACCTCCTTTTTACCTACACCCCCCGGAAAGGAGTATAAGGGAGTTTTTTCCAACTTAAAGTGACAATCGAAACAAGATTATTTTATATAAAATTCAGAGTCGCCACTTAGGATAAATTTTTGGTGTCTCAAGTCACCGATTTTAAATCTCGAATCGAGGAAAGATTGACTCTGTTTTACAGTCCGCGAACACAGAAATCCGGGTAAGGAATTTTGTTAACTCGGGAGAAGGTGTTAGGCATTCCCGAATTTCGTGGTTCTAGGACGGTCGCTCAACTGTTATAATTGGCCTATTATCTGATTTTAATACATGTTTTAACATATGATTCAATTTTAACTTTATAACCGCTTTTATTTAAATATTTTTTAGGAAGATTCAACGTCATCTAAAACGCATCTTGAACCACGTCACATAAATTCACCCGCGTTCTACGATACATTTTGTTTAACGTTGTTGAGATTTGGATTTGGGTCACATAAATGCACACCCGAGTTTAGGAAATTTAAATTACGCGCCTAAAGCAACTACGCATTTTAAAACTTGCGAGGGCCATGAAAAGTTTAATTGATGGCACATCCCGATTTTAAGAGTTAAATCAATTATACGAGAGCCATGAGTTATTTACTGAAATGACACACCTCAAGTTTCCTATAAAGGCTAACTAGTTTTGTGAGGGTCATGGGCTTAGGGGTTTTATTTGGCATAGCACGCCTCAATTCATTTCAAAGGATCTTATTATTCGAAGTTGTTATGATGAGGCTACATGAAATGCACCCCCGAATTGGGGATCAAGGTATCACAACTATGTCATGGGAACCATACCCGTAGCTATGATAATTTTATTATAACGCACCTAAAGCAACTAGCGCATTTATGAGTTATTTGAACTAAATTGTGGGATTATTATGCAACCCTTTTACTTAAACTTGAACATCAATTCTTCTAAGGATTCAAACCAAGCCTACAGCCCCTTAAAGCTAACAAAATCATACAACTCATACGGCCGATATTAGAACTCGTGTTCAACTCATGTGGCCCATTAATAATTTTAAATTAGCCCCCATCTAACAATTGACAACATGAATTCTTTTCTAAATTCAACATATTTCAAAATATTTTATCTCAAATTCAACAAATGAAACAGCCCCTTCCTACTACATATAACTACAAATTCATAAGAAAAACAAAATATACATCTACCCCATAAAATTCACAAACGGATTCACTATATGTCATGAGCACGACAAATATGAACTTGAAAAATGAGTAGTTAATTATTAATATTCTCAAAAGACAAGTAAACTAAATAGTCATGATCTAATCTCTATTAAACAGATAAAGACAAAACTCTCATCTAGAGGCATAGATTAAACAGAGAACCTCTTCAACATTATTCAGGCATAAACAAAGCAAGATATGAAAATCAAAAGATAGGATAAATGGATAGAGCTAGAATGGGACCTTTAAAGTTTTAATATATTGATGAGCCTCCAACCGGTACATAAAGAAAGGAATGCCGACCAAAACTCGAACGCTAGCAGAGCCACTAATCTAAATTTGAAAGTAGACCGGCCACCGAACAGAGTTTGACAAACTCGACTGACCTCGCCGAAACTCGATTTTTGAAGTGACTAATGGCTATTTTGAAGCTATTTTGGGTGGGTTTGGAGCAACTTTAACGGAGGAAATGGCTGGTGAGTATGGCTAAACTAAGGTGAAAAGGAAAAAGATTTCGTAAGTTTCTGTTGGCAGCGTTTTCTTTGAAGAAAAAGGGGTGCAACCTAGAGTTCTAAGGTCTAATTGTCTAAATCTGATTTTCGGGATTGTTGTTTTTGAGTTGATTCAGCTCCCTTTCATGGTTTTTTGTTGCAGCTGCTTGAGGATGAAGAGAGTTGAGTTTCAACGATGGATGCCTCAAGCTAAGAATTCTTTTGGTCTTAGCTCTTTGTTTCCTCTTTTAGCTTTGGAATTTTTGGGAGTCCCAGATGAGAACGGCGGGTTTGATGATATTTTTAGGCCTCTTTTTATTTTAGGGGTTAGGTACTATTATATAGGGGCAGAGATTAGGTTAGGGGTATTGGCTTAGAAATTATGGGCTTGAAACTTGGGCCTTTACAACTAGCTTTGCTTAAAACTAGCCTAATTAACTAAAAATCTATCCACATAGAAATATTATCAAAATATTAATTAGCCCTACTTAAGTAAAAATAATTATTAAAATAAGATTGACTATTAAAACAAAACTATTTTTTGGTATTTTTTTCAAGATTAAAAATGACTACAAAACATTAACGAAACTATTTTTTATAATTTTCATTTTCTTGTAATAAAACAAAGTAAATGAGTCAAAATTAGTTGAAATAATGATATTAGGCCTAAATTAAATATTTTCGTGCTAAAATATGAAAAATCTTGGGGAGGGTCAAAAATCACATGTCTACGGCTGCCCTCTTTGACTGGAAACGCGAAGAGTTTTCAGACAACGACTGACTAGACATGTTTTTGACCCGACCCTTATTCGGGAGAGACTAAAACTGAGAAAAGGGGAATGTGATAGAGCTTTGGTCTTTGAGCTGCCTACATATCCTTGGATATAAAGGAATTAGGCCACGTGATGTTTAGAGGTGAGTGAGGCGATGGAGTACACCGAGGTGGAGAGCCGGTCGAGGTACCGTTCCGCCGAGGTTTCCGGTCCGTGGTCCTGATGTTACATCAAAATCAAAAGGAATGAAAAAGACTAACTAAGCCTGTCAACTACGAGTTACAAGATTCCTATCTATAAGTCCTCTGAAGCTTGATCTTGAGTTTTGAATGGTTCTTCATGCAGACTTTGGATTTGAACCTTGACGCTTGCTAGGTACAGGTGCTACTGCTTACTGACTTCCTTATTACACCATGACAAAATAAAAGAAGCTAGACTAAACTATGATCTATGCATTACAAGAATCCTATCTATATCTTCAAACTTGATCTTGTAATTCCTATTGCCTTGTTGACTTGTATTCTCCCGGTGAAGTCCCTTTGTTGCCGATTTGAATTATAATATGAGATGCTTTCCCTTTTCTTCAGGTGGACGTCTGATTGCTGAACTTTGAACTGTATTCCTGTGCTCTCCAGGTGGACTCCTGAACTTGAATTGTATTCCTGTGCTCTCCAGGTGGGCTCCTAACTGCTGAACTTGAATTGTATTCTCGTGCTCTCCAGGTGGGATCCTGACTACTGAACTTGAATTGTATTCTCATGCTCTCCAGGTGGGCGCCTAACTGCTGAACTTGAATTATATTCCCCTGCTCTCCAGGTGGGCGCCTGACTGCTGAACTTGAATTGTATTCCTATTCTCTCCAGGTGGGCGCCTGATTGCTGAACTTGAAATGTATTCTCATGCTCTCTAGGTGGGCGCCTGATTGCTAAACTTGAAATGTATTCCCGTGCTCTCCAGGTGGGTGCCTGATTGCTGAATTTGAGTTACTTCTCCCTATTCTCCAAGTGGGTACCTGATTTCAACAAAAATAGACAAAACAAAGAAAGTTTCCTGCCCCATTTTGGTAGCTGGGCACATATGTGAGTGTTAAACTGAATCATATTACCAAATATTACTAAAAATTTGAAAGCAGATCCCGTTATCCAGGAGGGTCCTGGCAATTCTTAATTAAACGACGGTTTTAATTCTAAGTTATATCTTCTAAATGTGTGGCTTATGCTAAATCTTGTTATTTAAGAAGGTCTTAAAATTACACCCCATTATCCAGGAGGGTCCTGGAAATCAAAAATCAAGTATTATCTTAAGAGTGATAATTTTACGGCTGAATTACACTACCCTACAACAGAGCTTACACTAAATCTTGTTGTCTAATGGAAGTCTTAAAGCTAAGTCCCATTATTCAGGAGGGTCCTGAAAATTCCTAATTGAATCCTATCTTAAACATGCAAACTTTGAAACCAACTTATATCCCTTTTGGGTACACTTACGCTAGATCTTGTTACTTACGATTGTTTTGAATTTTAAACTAGGTCCCATTTTCCAGGAGGGTCCTGAGAATTTACGGTCAAACCTGTCTAGTGCTTGCTTTTCCTTACGGAGGGTTTCTTCGAAGCAAACGAAATTTTCTGCCCCTGTTTCACATCAAATAAAAATCTTGTCAGTTTAAAAATATGGTGGTTGGTTTGTGTCCTTGACTTTGAGGGCGGTTGATCCTTCACTTCTCTTGATAACTTTGATTTCCACTTGAAGACCTTGCTTGTTTATTGACTAACCACTTTCTCTGTCGCCCTTATCACGGAAAATACCTCTTCTCCATTTAGACCTAATATCCTGCATCTGTTGCGTTGCTCATGAACTGACATTCACCAAACCTTTGAGTCTCACATGAATCTCAAAGCACGATAATTGCTACCCACTCATTGCGTATGCTGTTCCTTCTTGACTTAAACCTCTGGCCCTGGCCTTGAGGTCTATTGCTCCCTCACTTGCCATGATAACTTTGATTTCTGCTCGGAAGACCTTGCTTGTCACTGGTTAACCACTTTCTTTGTCAATCTTATCATAGAAAATACCTTTGATCCATTCACCTAACACCCTCCATCTGTTGCATTGTTCATGAATTGATATATACCAAACCTTTGTATTTCACATGGATCCCAAAGCATGTTGATTGTTACCAACTCAGTACGCTTGTTGTTCTTTCCTGACTTACACCACTTTGATGTTAGCCAGATCTCGTTTTGTGCAATTGGAAAGCTGGTGGCAAATTTTAAAGTTATTTCTCACTTGTTCTGACCAAACAGACTCAGGAAGAGGAAGTAAACAAGGCAAAAGGAATAGAGTAAAGGACAATGGAAAGAGATGATTCCTAACAAGAAAACTATAAAGTAGAAACCTATCAGATGTGGATACCAACTCTAATGACCATGGCATGCACCTGTGGCCTATTTTGTCAAGCAAGCCTGATGTTCAACTCTTGTTGTACCTTTAAACTGTGAAACTGGGATTCAATGCTCCGATTATCCAATCTGATTCACAATCCTTCTTCGACTTGTAGTGCCCAAAGGGTTTTCACCATCAAGTCTCTCTCATTTTGTTCTTTTTCTCAACTTACCGTTACCTCAAGGTGCCCGTGAAGGTTTTCACCAATAAGACTCTCTCATTTTTGATTTCTCTCAGGTTTCATCGCCTTACGATGCCCGTGATGGTTTTCACCAATAAGACTCTCATTTTTCATTTTCCTTGTTTGGACCGGAGTGTTTCCCCTGATATGATTCACCTTTACTCGCTTGACTTGGCATATCCCAAAGACTGATCGGAAGGTCTTTATTTGGACCGTAATGTGGACTTTTGGATATGGTTAGAAAGAAGGGTATCAAAAGGCTCAAAACAATTCAAATGGGTTCAAGATTACAACTTTCGAAATCAGATTTCTTACAACAATCACAACTTCTGCCCCAGTTTCTTTGCTTGGGGACTTTTGAATTTTTATTTGATGGGACCGAACCGTGAGGCTGCCTACGTATCCTTAAAAGGAATCAGGTCGAACGTAGTTCATGTCATAAGAATTACTTTGTTTGTTGTGATTTTTCTTTTCTTTTTCTTTTCTCTTCTTTCCTTCTTTTTGTTTTTTTTTCTTCTTTTTTTGTTGTTGTTGGTTTTCTTCTCTTTTTCTCCTTTTTTTTCTTTTTTTTTCTTTTCTCTTTTCTCTTTTCCCTTTACTTATCTTTTGCGCTTGCGTTTCTGAACTTTGTTACTGATTCCAAAAGAGGGGTATGAAAGAAAATAAATAAGGCTCGAAGGGGTAGCAAATTATAAAGTGTTTAGATAGCAGAATAAAATCCCTTCGTCATTCCAATCTTCAAAGCATGCCAGATGCAAACAACACAATTAAACAAACCAAAGAAATCACACATAATATCTTTTGACCGCATCAGAATTGATAGCCACATCCACACATTTGCCTTCTACATATGTTAAATACAAAGCACCATTGGACAACACTCTCACTCTCATTACCACGAACGACCCCCTACAAATTTGGGGTGAAATTGCCTTTAGCTTCGACCCGATGCGGTAGGATGCATTTCAATAGGGTTTCTTTATGTTCTATCTGCCCCAGTTTTACACAATTTGGGCTTGAAGTGATATCAAAATGCCTTTGCTTATTTCGCCTCGCTGTCCCTACATCTTCAAAATTGCTTCATTGCTCCATGACTAAATTGACTTTTAAAACCAGGCTGAGAATTATGCGTGCATGTCATGTCACTAGAGTCAACAAGAAAAGAACCATAAAAGAAAAGAGAACTAAACAAAAATGACTAGTAGTTACAGAAAACAGAAAATTGCATTAGACAGCTGGTGAAAGGATTTGAACAACAAAACAAGCAAACTAAACTGGGGTTACAAACCTAGAACAAACCTAGACAACACTAAACGAGCTGCTACGACTAAACAACTAGGCAAAGTAAAAGGATAGAAGAGTTTGAGTCACAAGACAATATCCGGATTACAACCCTGAAAATAACCCGGACAACAGAAATGACAACAAAATAAATCACCAAAACTCCTTTCGGGCTAACCAAGAAAAGAGCGTCTTTCCAATCACCAAACTCAGCATCTTAGCCACTAACTTCTGCATCAACAATACTAGGACCTTCACAAGTCTCCATCACATTGTTCTTAACAAATTGCTTTTGGGTTCCCTGTGCCTGCTCGTTCTTAGGATCAACCTCTGATAGCGCTGAAAGCTTCGTAGCGCGTGGACCTTCGAGGATCTCAGAAGAATTCTCATATCCCTTTTCAAAATAAATCATAACCACTATATACGTTTCATTACGCACAGGCGATGGCCCTTGGCTAGTGTCTGCTGCATCTGGATTTTGTATGACAATGTCACATGCATCAATAAGCTTCTGAATTGCTTTCTTCAGATGCCAACACTTCTATATGTCATGCCCCGGGGCATCTGAGCAATATGCGTACCTTTGATAAAAATCAAACTTCTTTGGAAGAGGCTTTGGCATATTTATCTGAATCGACTTCAACGTGTCCAATTTCTTTAGCCTCTAGAATAGATTGGCATATGACTCTCCCAATGGAGTGAATGTTTTCTTTTTCTGCAACCTCTCGTTCTTAAATGCTTGATTGGGCATGAAACCTGATCCAGAAGGGTTTCGGTAGGCTTGTGGGGGAGGATAAGACATTTGGGGAAGTGGTGTGGGCCATCGCGGGCCTTGTGGGTGTGGAGCATATGGTGGTGCATTGTGGACAGGGTTCTGGGAAAGTGATGTATGACTTTGGGAGTTATGTGGAGAGAAGTAGCATTGGGGAGGGTCATCTGGTGCACAAGGATATCCACGGGGACGATGTCGAGGCTGGAAGTGTTGAGCAAGAAGGCCCATCAGATCATCTTTTCTATTTCTCTTTCTTCCACCCAAACTTACTAGGATGTTCTGAATGTCTTTCGTAGTATCTTTAAATGCCGAATAACTTATGATTTTGCCTGACTTGATTCCCTCTTCTACCATCTCCCCCATTTTTAATACATCATTGAAAGGCTTACCCAAGGCAGGGATCAAATGACTGAAGTAGGTGGGCCCCTGGGCGTGTAGGAAAAGCTCAACCATTTCTTTTTCACTAATCGGGGTACTGACTTGAGCAGCTTGCTCCCTCCATATGAGACCAAACTCCCTAAAGCTTTCCTCCAGCTTCTTTTCCATTCTAGATAGGGAAGACCGGTCTGGGGTAACACCTGATTTGTATTGAAAGTATCGAACAAAATCTTGAGCCATGTCACCCAATGTAGGCCACTTACCAACATCTTGACGATTATGCCATTCTAAAGCTGCCCCAGTCAAGCTCTCACCAAAATACTCCATCAACAAATCATCTTTCTCGCCAACACTTCTCATTTTACTACAAAAGACCCTCAAATGGGCTACCGGATCCCTACGCCCATCATACAAGTTAAATTTTGGCACTTTAAATCATGTGGAAAGGCGAACGTCAGGGGACACAGACAGTTCTTTGTAAGCCATGCTACCCTAGTCTCCCATTCCTTGCTTTTTCTCTAAGGACTGTTCTATGCCTTTTAGCCTCCTGGGTATCCTATCTAGCCCTTCTCTTCTTGTGAAATTTTCATTTTCAACATGAGGCTCGTCCTACGGGCCCTGCTTGTATGAGTTGGGAACCTTGTGGGAAACCTCTGAGGGGTAATGTTGGGCATCATGAGCTTTGAGTGGGTATTCATTGTCGGGGATAGTGGATGTGACAGGAGGGCACTTTTGGGAAAAGATAGTTGGAGGACGAGTGATGGAGCTACTGGGGTGGTTGGGAAAGCTGTGATAAGCGGGTGGATGTGGAGAGTATGGAGGATCATCTGGCATTGGGTCCAGAGTTTGGGTAAAGGCAACATCTAGGAAGCTAGGTGGTGGCGGGGGTGGTGCCTTCCCAGTCATCCAAGCCTGATACATGTCCGCCACGTGTTGTCTTAATATCTTTACCTCTTCAACCAACCCATTTTCATGTTCAAACAACTGCTTCCGGGCACCGGTATCAACTAACTCAGTTCTGTTGTTGTCTGCCATTGCCTTTTGACTTGATGTTGTAGAGAAGAGTTACCACTTTAAAAACCACAAACCAACCACCCTTTTGCCATGAATATAACAAAATGAAGCCATCACGTTAGTGTTAGGGCATTTAACATAAGATAATATCACTTTATGTGCAATGCACCTAGCCACAATTATCGGTTCTAAAATGACTTCGAGGGTACGAAGGTCAGTTGGCATCATCCCAATTTGTTCATTTCAATCCTCTCTTTTCTTTGCTTTTCTAGCACTTGCTCGATCATTTTCCTTCTTCTTCTAATTTCACTCTTTTCTTTCCTCTCATTTCTCATATCCCACAATTTCATCCCTTTTTTTCTCTTTTTTTTCCTTTTTCCTTTTTTTCTTTTCTTTTAACAATAAAAAAAATGATTCGATCGAACCCTATGTAGGTTGCCTACGTATCATGATGCCGCATGAATCAGATCTTTGCGTAGTTCTGGAAGAACAGGAATAAAGTAAAAAAACTAACGTTCTTTTTTTTTTACCTTAAGGACTATTCTTATAAGAAAAGAGGAATAAATCTTTTTTTTTAAAATTTCTAGACTTAATGTTCTATAACCTATTGCAAACTCAAGCTTAACGAGCATATATTTCTTGCTGTTTTTTTCCTTTTTGAAACAAACACTCTATGGGAAATTATTAAGGAAAAACCCTAGAAGAGAAAAAAATATTTTTTGATTCTTTTTTTTTAGGAAGAAGATCGAAAGAATAAACCACAGAAAAATATTTTGAATTTTCATTTGATATCCTGATGCAGGATTTTGGAACAAGCAATGAAAAAGATAAAACAACATATTTTTCGATTTTACTTTGATTGCCTAAAGGAAGAAACTTTATACAAAAGATAAAGTATGTTCTTTTTTCTTCTATGTACAATATCCTAAAGTTCTTGGGAAAATAAAAGAATATTTTTTTTATTTTTCATTAATTTCCCAAAGAAGAACCTCAAAAGAAAATCTTTTTGGATTTTTGAGATTAATGCCTTAAAGAAAAAGGTACTAAAAGGAATTTTTTTTAGTCCTAATATAGTAAATGAAATATAAAAATAATTTTTATTTAAGTCCTAGATATTGATTGCCTAAAGGAAAAACCACCTCAAAAATACTATTTTTTTCATTCCTACAATTAGTATTCTAAAGAAAATTCCTAACGGAAATATAAAACGCAGTTTTTTTTTGGATGTTTGATTCATTAAATACCCTTTCAAATGCAAAATAGAAAGTACAATAATAATAATAAAGCTCGACATTACTATACAAAACTAAAAGGTAAAAGACGACATAAAATAAAAAAAAACAGACTCAAAACATAAAAACAAAAGAAAATCTTCTTTTAATTCACTCCTGAATGAGCGATCCTGACAAGATGTCCTGGGGCTCTGTCATGCTCAAACTCCGATAAGTAAATCCACACCTGTATGAGAAAATTAAAACCAAATAAGTTAAAGACCTAGATCGCTATGTGAGACAGTAACCCTTCCTGTTGGAAACATGCAAGACATGATTTAGGCTATTTTTGCAAAATGACTTATTTGGCCAAAAGATGGCTAGAAGTACAAAATTTGGCTAAGACCCTGCAAAGCCAAGAACCTAAGATTTACTAGGAAGACCGGACCCTATGTGGGTTGCCTACGTATCACGCCCCGAAAGACGAGAATTAGGTATGCATAGTTCGGGCAGATTGGATACGGGCGAGAATTAAAAAAAATAACTAATTTAGAGAAAACATATATTTTTATCTTCTTTTTTTTTTTGAATTTTCAAGCTCTTTTTTTTTCTTAACAAGAATGTGACAGAAAACATAATTGGGCCCCACTCGCTTTATCTTCACACTTCAACCTCTCTTTTTTTCTTGTTTCTTTTTTTTTTCATTTGCCCTCAACTATCATTGGTCTTCCAAATAACTCTTTTACCCTTGAATAAATGCAACATGTGGCACATAGGATGCATCAAGATGATCTGTTATTTTGGGTGAACCTGTCCTAGACGGACCTAACCCCTGTGTTGAGTCCCCAAAGTCAGATGCACGTGATGCAAATAAGTGTTCCTATTAGGGATCCGACATGAGGCTGAGTTAATCTAGGTTAAAAACCTGGGTATGTGTTATAGACTATGTACCCGAGCGGACAACTCGAGCCGAGGAGAGGGCTACGTACCGGGAACAAAAAGGCCATTCGGCTTAGTAACTTGTCCGAGCCTCTTTCTTATTTCAAGGTATGACACTAACAGAATAAGGAGTCTCGACCAGCAAGCACATCCCCGAAGATGAGAAGAGAAGGGTTTCGTAGCAGTTTATATACAGTTCAGATAATATCAAAGTGGTAAAAGCATCATTTAACACATTAGGCCTAAGAATGTAATCAGATAACAGATAAAGCCAAATACAACAACTCATCTAAGCTCGAATTCTGAACCCTGAACCAGAGATTCTGGGTTCTTTCCCCAGCAGAGTCGCCAGTGCTGTCACACCTCCTTTTTACCTACACCCCCGAAAGGGAGTATAAGGGAGTTTTTTTCCAACTTAAAGTGACAATCGAAACAGGATTATTTTATTTAAAATTCAGAGGGCTTGGATGTGAGTTCCGAGGGATCAGTAGCTTCAGGAGGTGATTTTGGAGTAAGGAGCGTGATCAGAATGAGTTTTGGAGGTTCGGAGTAGATTTAGGCTTGAATTGGAGAAATTGGATTTTTGGCGATTTCCGATTGATAGGTGAGATTTTGATATAGGGGTCGGAATGGAATTCAGAGAGTTTCAGTAGTTCCGTTGTGTCATTTGGGATGTGTGTGCAAAATTTTAGGTCATTCGGATGTGGTTTGTTTGGGTTTTTGATCAAAAGCGTAATTTAGAAGATTTTGGAATTCTTAGGCTTGAATCTGATGCGAATTTGGTGTTTTGAGCGTTTCGAAGGTTGGAATAAGTTTGAATGAGGTTATGGGATATGTTGGCATGTTTGGTTGAGGTCTCGGGGGCCTCGGGTGAGTTTCAGGTGGCCAATCAGACCATTTCAAGATGTTTGGAATTGCAGAAAATTGTAGATCAGTGTTGTAGAGAAATGACCTTCGCGTTCGCGAGTGGGTCCTCGTATTCGTGAAGGGATAGTTGGTGAAGGTTGTGATTTAAGCATTCACGTTAGCGAGGAAGGCTACGCGTTCGCAAAGGGCTGGGTGTTTGGTCATCGCGTTCGCGTGAAGTGGACCGCGTTCGCGTATAGGAATTTGGTCAGCTGGACTTGAGGTATTTTATTCATCGCGTTTGTGAGAGTGGTAACACGATCGCGAAGAGTGGTCTAAGGAAAACATCTCATTCGCGATGGGAAGGTCGCGATTGCGAAAGAGGAAATTTTGGTCAAAGTTGATTTGTGCTTCCCGAATGCAAGGCGTTGACCGCGTTGGCGAAGAAGGATTTCAGGCCTGGATAGAAGGTTTAAATAGTCGTCTTGTCCGCGATTTTGGGGTTTATTTCCTCCATTGCTGAACGTTTTTGGAGCTTTTTAAAGAGGATTGAAGAGGTATTCAAGGGGAATCACTTGGAGGTAAGATTCATGGACTTATAACTCGATTCTAATGTGAAATCTATCTAATTAATCATGGAAATTAAGCCTAAAATTGAAGAACTAGGGCTTGAAATTGGAGACCTAAAATTTGGGATTTGAGGGGTCATTTATGGTTGGATTTTGATGCTTTTGGTATGAATGAACTCGGGGAGTGATAAGAAATCCATTGATGTGAATTTTATCGGATTCCGAGATGTGGGCCCGGGGGTCGGGTTTTGGTAATTTTGGGATTTATGTTGTAAATTGATTATTTTTGCTTGGGCTTCGTTCCCTTAGCATATTTTGACGTCGTGATTCTGATTTTGGATAGATTCGACGCGAATGGAGGCTGATTTGAGGGGCAAAGGCGTCGTGGGCTAGAGTTTGGACCTGATTAAGGTGAGTAATGATCGTAAATGATGTCCTGAGGGTATGAAACCCCGGATTGCACATCGTTGTGCTATATTGAGGTGACGCACATGCTAGATGACGAGCGTGGGGTCGTGCACTGTTGGGGATTGTGACTTAGTCCGTCCCGAATGACTGTTTTACCGCGTATTTGACTGAAAACTATTTGCTATCATCATGTTTTGGGCTGACGCCATATTTGGGCCTCGTTCCAGCTATTTGAACCCTTAGGGAATTTTTATTGGTATTCCTCACTGTTTTGATTTTATACTTGAACTCAGTCATAATATATTCCACTGTTTTCATAACTCAGCCATGTTTACTTTGTATTAACACTTAAATAATCTTTTAAATGATATTTTGGACTGAGAATTATGTTTTACTATTGCCCGAGTGGCTTGTAAGGATTTTGACTGAGTAAGGCCGAGAGCCTATGTTGTGAGGAAACACCTGATTATGATTATGAGGCCGATGACTTGAGATTGTACGCCACGAGGTGGCTTGTTGATATGAAGCCGAAAGCCTAGTGATGATGCCACGAGATGGCTTGATATTGCGCTTGGGACGTAAGGGGCCCCTCCAGGAGTCTGCACACCTCCAGTGAGCGTGGGTACCCATTGTGATGTGAGATATAGCCCGAGGGGCTGGTATTGTTCTGAGATATTGCCCGAGGGGCGGATTTGTTGATATTGTGCCTGATGGGAGAACCTTTATGTGTTTATCTTTCTTATTTGTCTGTCATTTACCTGTTTAATTGTTGAATAGGCATTTCATAAAGTTAAACTGAACTTATATGATTTTACATGTCTTTACTGAATCACTGTTTTTACCTCTTTTACTGTTTATTATAGCCTGTAATGTGCCTTACGTGTTTTCATATCTCTCAGTCATTTATTTATGATTATTACTCACTGAGTTGGAGTACTCACTTTACTCCGTGCACCCCGTGTGCAGATTTAGGCGTTGCTGATCCTCTAGCGCGAGTTGAGAGCTCCCGACAGACTTTGGAGTCCACGAGGTAGCTGTTTGGCGTCCGCAATCCCGTGTTTCTCCCCATTTATCTCATATCTATCTCTTTATCAAATATTCTGTAATAGTTTAGTAGGCTTTTCAGACTTGTGTTGGGACCCGGTATCGGGCTGTGTTGGGTTGTATTCCGCGAATTGTTTGTACTGTCACTGCTTACTTTTGGATTTATAGCATGTTTAAGACTAAACGCTTATTGTTTAATTGCTTAAAACGGAATTGAAAATGTGTCGGGTGGCTTTATCTTCACGAGAGGCGTCATCACGATCGGATCCGAGTTTAGGCTCGTGACACATGCTCATTACCATAAAAACAACAATCTAAACCAAAAAGAAAACTTATGATTACAATGAAATTTAATTATAAGAAAGCCAAAACTAAAAGAGAAACTCAATTTAAAATCGAAAACCAACCATGTAAGAAGATGGCCAACTGAGACTCAATTTATAATCGAAAATCAAACCTAATGAGAAGCTGGCAGCGACGGAGAAACTCGTGCAATAGTGATCTCTTAAATAAGTTATTCGAGATTGTCATCATTGCTGAAGTTGTTTAATAGATGCGCTATATTAAGCCTAATTAAATATAAGGAAGGAATTTATATTCGAAAATCCCTAATTAAATATTAGGATTTCCTATATATTCAAATAAGGAAAAAAAATTTAACTAAAATTTTAGTTGATTTCAAATTTTTAAATATTTAAAAAATAACTTAAATTACTATTTAGTCCAATTTAAAATCTATTTTTAAGGGTAAAAAAGACGAACGTCATTTCACTAAGGGCCTTCGTGCTTTTAATATAATATAGATACATATGTATGTTAATGTATTATAAAAGTCCTAAATACATAACTCACTCATGTTTATGAATACATCTAAATACAAAACATGTTTGTATGTGAAATTGTACTTTGTTGTGGCAGCTTTGCAATACATCTAACTACTGTTTCTGTCTTGAATATATAATCCAAGCTTAAATATATATAAATACTATTTTAATACTTATGAATACATCTACATACAATATGCAAAGATTAATAGTATTAGGTATTGATGGATTTTCAATGTCTTTGCCTTATGTTTTGATGATCTAATAAACTTACTATCAAGAACCAGATAGGGAACCTGACACACTTGGTACACATTGCAAATGAACGAATTCCAGCCTGAACTCCAGCTAATGTGACCTGCTGCAAGTGAAGAGAATAGAGGAACAAGACAGGGACCTGATCCCTGGGTGTTCTCTGACAGAAGTACAAGCCAACTATACAGCTGGAAAGCAACTGCAAAAAGTAATTGCCTGCAACTATACACGCGACAGTGCAGCAGACAGTGTAGCAGTCACTTCCCATTGGGAAGAAGCGTGTACCAACCAAAAATTGATATCATCCTTGGGATGTCTTTGGCAGTATAACAACATGGTGCAAGGCACAAGATATTCACTTGAGCATTTAATGATATTCTCTAAAGCATTAAAGATCTGATCCAACATTGAAGTCACTAGTGTGTCAAGAACAAGAAGACAACTCCACTAAGGATCAGTTCCACAATGAGTCTATGTGTGTCCGTAGTTGAGTTGTAATCTTGTTGTTTGTTCTTCATTGTATCTCCTATATTTCTTTCATAGAAGCTTTGTTTTAGGAAACTCAAAATTATAAACCTTATGAGTTTGTGTTATGACTAGAGTTAGTCATAAGTTAAAGTTTTTATAACTAGTGAGTGACAAAGTGGCTTGTGGTTAGTGTATCACAAGTTAGTTGAGTTGAAGTCTTTGTAATAGAGACATTACAAAGTGACTTGTAATAGTGTGTTTACAAGTTAGTGAAGTTGAAATCCTACAAGTGTAGGTCATGGTTTTTGTCCCCTTGAGTTGGGATTTTTCCACATAAAAATTTCGTGTCTCATTTACTTACTGTTTTAATTAGTATTCTCAGTGGAAACTCATAGAGGACCAAGTACTCTATAGTTTGGTGGACTCATATAAACTAACAATTGGTATCATAGCAGGTTCTTTCTAAAAGGTTCACACCTATAAAGGATCTCAATGGCTTCTCCACCTAACTTTGAGGAAAGACAATCAACCTACAGACCTCCTAGATTCAAAGGTCAGTACTACGGCTGCTGAAGACTCGTATGGATGATTTTATAATGGCAAAAGACTCAGAGCCGTGGGACGTCATTTGTGATGATCCACATGTTCCTATGAAGAAGCTTGGATGAACTGGACTAATGGTGCCGAAAAACAGAAAAAAGTACAGTGATATTGACAGAAAAGCTGTAGAAAAGAACTTTCGTGCCAAGAAAATCTTGGTATGTGGTATAGGACCTGATGAGTACAATAGAATCTTGGCATGTGATTCTGCCAAGGAAATATGGGAAGAATTGCAAACAGAACATGAAGGAACTACTCAAGCCAAACATTCCAAGATTGACATGCTCACCACCGAGTATGAGCTCTTCAGGATGAAGGATGATGAGTCTATACAAGATATGCACACTAGATTCACATCTATCATAAATGAGCTTCATTCACTTGGAGAAGTTATTCCCAGAAACAAGCTTATAAGGAAGGTTCTCAGTGTTCTACCTGTATCTTGGGAGAGTAAGGTGAATGCTATCACTGAAGCTAAAGATTTACAAACTCTAACCATGAATGAGCTGATTGGAAAGACAGTTAAAGAAGAGAGCCGAAGAAGGAGAAGAACCTGGTGCTCAAGGTTGAAAATAATGACTCAAGTGAAGAAGATAGTGATATGGCCTATCTCACTAAAAGATTTAAAAAGATGGTCCGAAGAAATGGTGGTATACCTAAGAGAGGTAGTACAAGCAAACCAAGAAACTATGATCTCTGTCACAAGTGCGGAAAGCCAGGGCATTTCATCAGAGACTGCCCACTTCTGAAATAGGAGCATTACAAACAAAACTCTGACAAAGCAGCAAAAAGGAACTCGGTTCCTGACAAAAGATTCAGCCGAAAAAGTGCAGCTGATAATGTTGTGAAGCAAGCTCTTGCTGATTGGGGAGACTCCTCCAGTGAATCAGAAGGGGAACCATATGCAAAAAATAGCTCCATGATGGCAGTGGAAACTGAAGCAAAGGAATATGACTCATTGTTTGCATTAATGGCTCAGCCTGATGACGATGAAGAGGATGAAAATGATGAGGTAAATTTCAGGGATATTCAGAAAATCTGAAGTCATATTCTTCTAAGAAATTGATGTCTCTAGCAAATGTTTTAATTGATGCATATTATAGTCTTGATAATGATAAGAAGGCCCTGACCATAGAGCTAGGAGATGCTGAACAATCCAGAGATGATCTGGTGGTCTGTGTGGTGGATTTAAATGAGATCATAACTAATCTTAAAAAAGAAAAGGAAGCTCTAACTGAAAAAATAAATAGTGTAGAAAATAAGAGAGATGACTTGATGGTAGTGATTGTTAACTTGAAGGAAACCATAGAAAACCTAAGCAAAGAAAAGAATGCCCTAGAAGAGAAAATTGCTGATGCTGAGCAAGAAAGGGATGACTTTTTGGTGGTTATCACAGATCTAAAGGAAACCATTGAGGGACTCAAATCTGAACATAGGCATGTAAGTATTGAAAAAGGGAAGGGGGTAGCTAGTGAGACACACATCAAACTTGAAAAAGAATTAAATGATGTGAGAACTAGTCTATGTAGTGAACTCGAGAAAAATAGGTAGCTTCAGGCTGAATTAAAGAAAGTAAAAATTGATCTTGAGAAATCTCTCAAGTGGACCTGGTCCTCAGATGCTGTCACTGTCATGTACTTCAACAATAGTGGAAACAGACAGGGAATCGGGTTCTAAAAGGAGAAAATTCCTTACAACCCTCACAGTAAGTACGTCACAGTTCATGATTATTGGCTTTGTACCCACTGTAGGAACAATGGGCAATTCAAAAAAAATTGTCAGGCCAGGGTTCAATCTGTTCAGAAAAACAAAGTGTTTGCTGAAAAAGTGACTACTAAAGAGGGACCAGGTACCACTCGCAGAAAATGAATACTGCCTGCATGAACTAGAAAAGCTCTTATTCATCCCTTTTCTCATTACAAAGGACCCAAACTAGTTTGGGTTCCTAAATATAACCCTTAATTTATATGTGCAATGATTAGTGAGAGGAAGCAGACTACAATAGATCATGGACAGTGGATGCTCAAAGCACATGACTGAAAACACCATGGATTTTCTCTCACTGAAAGCCCTGTAGGGAGGGAATGTATCCTTTGGAAAAGAAAAAAAGGGTACATTCTCAGTGTTAGAAAAGTTGGAAAGTCTCTTTCACACTTAATTGAGAACGGGTACTATGTGGGTGGCCTGAAGTATAGCCTCTTGAGTATTTCTCAAATCTGTGATAAAGGGAACAAATTAGAGTTCTTATCAAAAGTGTGCGCAATTACCAATCTAGTAACTAGCGAAGTGGTCTTAGTAGCCAAAAGATACAAGAAAATCTATGTTGCCGACTTTGAATCTCTACAAGCTGGTGATATGAGCAGCTTGAAGGCAGTTGATAATGATGCAGAACTTTGGCATAGAATATTGGGGCATGCAAGCTTCTCACTTCTGAATAAATTGATTCAGAAGGACCTGGTTCGTGGTTTTCCAAATTCAATATTCACCTGGACACTATTTCTTAGAACAAATGATGAGACTTTCGAGGTATTTGTGGCTTTTTTCAAGAAGATCCAAGTGAAGATAAAATTGAAGGTAGTATGCATCAGATCTGACCACGGGACAGAATTTGACAACGCCAAATTTAATGAGTTTTGTAATGAAAATGGGATCATGTACAACTTCTCAGCATCAAGGACTCCACAACAAAATGGTGTTATTGAAAGAAAGAATAGAACTCTGGAAGACATGGCACGGACAATGCTCATTGATAGAAAAATCGCCAAAAGATTTCTGGGCAGAAGCTATAAATACTGCTTGCTACTTGGTGAACAGGTGTATGATCAGGTCCCTCCTAAACAAAACCCCGTATGAGCTGCTCAATGGAAGAAAACCGAAGCTAACTCATCTGAGAACCTTTGGATGCAAATGCTATGTTCTCAACAATGGGAAGGACCAACTTGGGAAGTTTGATGCAAAAAGCGATGAAGAAATCTTTTTGGGATATTCCTCTCAAAGCAAAGCCTACAAAGTCTACAACCAAAATACACAATGTGTGGAAGAAAGTGTTCATGTGCTATTCAACGAGACACCATCCTCTAACAAGGGAGGAAATAGTGATGATCAAGATAATGAACCACTTTTGGTTCCTGGGGAAATATCTGATGTTTCAAATGGCAAGGCTGATATGATGAGTCAGATGAAGGAGACAGGTGAAGACAATGCAACATCCTCTTTCACTTCTCAAGAGGAACCTGGTATTTCAATTACTACCACTAAAGCTGAATAAAGAGTTGGAGATGCAGTGTAATGTACTCCACAAGTAGCAGAACAAGGAGTGCAGAGAAGTCCACTTAATTTACCCAGTTTTTCTACTAATCCAACCTCAGTCCCAAATTGGAAATAAAACCCCCCCATTCACTTGATAATAAAATCACCCCCATTGATTCTGGGATTCAGACAAGATCAAAAGCTAGAAATCCCCTAGTCCTCTCTGTATTTCTATCCCAGATAGAACCCAAAAATATCAAGGAAGCCTTGAAGGATGCTGACTGGATTACATCAATGCAAGAGGAACTGCATCAATTTGAAAGAAATAAGGTTATCTGGTGGTCAAGAAGAGCATATCTGGAATGGGTCATTCTATTGGATCATGCTTAATCTCATGGGGTACAAGGAAACACAACCTAGTGGCTCTCTCAACAGCTGAAGTAGACGCTCTTAACATGGCAAGAACCCGGTCCAGCACAAGAGAACCAAACACATTGATATCAGATACCATTGTCTCAGAGATAATGTGGAAAAAGGGACTTATTTGTATGAGATTTTGCTGCACAGAAGATCAAATTGCAGACACCTTCACAAAAGTTGTAAGCAAGGAACACTTTGAGAGAAATAGGATGGCACTTGGGTTAATTAAACCTACGTGAGAACCTGGTTCTGCTCACATGACCATGAAAGTCTCATTTAGGTAAAATTGGCTAAAGTGTTTTGTGACTAGGCCTAACTCACATCTATACTGTTTCATGTAAACACGTATGACGATCAACTAAGCTAAAGGTACAATGTTGAACTGCAAAGGTTAGTAACCAGGTTCCTGTACCACAGGTTAGTAGTAATGTGTTTTTTGCATGCTTTTTCAAAAAGGTTAACAAAATTAATTCAACTGCCACATCATCCGACTTTTCAGAGTCTGCATATCACATCTCATCTTTAAAATCCTTTCACCTCCTCCGCACGTTACGTATTCCCACAAACCTACCACCGTTTCAAAATCCTTCAAAACTCGTTCCTCTCCCCTCTCATTATTAGCCCTTCTTCTTATAAAACCTCCCCTCTCTCTCAGTAGTCATGTACCTTCATCTCCTCTGTATCTCTGTGATCCCCTCTTCCCTTCTCTCTCACTCAAATTTCTCTATAAAATCCTCCTACAATGGCAAATGAACAGTCTCTTCCTTCTCATGCCATCAAAACCACTCGCACTTCTCCATCTTCCTTAACTTCACACCTAGAAACCCACTCTTCCACTATCCCCAATACCATTTCACCCACACCTGTTCCCTCCTCATATCCTATCGCATTTCTTTCTCCATAAAACTCTATCTCCCTTCCATGCGTTGAAAACCCCATGTCTCCCCCTTCTTCTGATCTTACCAAACAACGCATAGAAAGTGTTACCCCTCAGGTGTCAGAGGTCTCTGAAGATGATCCTGATTAGTATTTGAACTCCTCTATTTTGGACTTAGTGGCTCCCAGGGAGTCACCAGAAAAGGAAGCAGCACACAATATCATGGCTATCGCTGCTGAGAGTCTTTCAAATGTAGGAGCCTCCCTTTTGTCTGAGTCTCAGGAGGGAAGAAACTCCATTCCTAGGGGATGAAAGAACTTTGGTACTCTTCGAGTCTCCAGTCCATGAAACAGTCATAGAAAAACCTCTTGGAGAACCTGATTCTCTTCCAGTTGAAACAACCCAAGAACCTCTTGTTTATCCTAAGCCCTTGGAATCCATTCCACCCAGTGAGGTCCCTGTTGATGAAGATGATATGGTTCTCAGTACGCGATTTAAGATACGCAAACCAACAGTGAATCCTGAATCCTCTTCCAAAACGACCTACTACCAGGTTGCAACAGAAAGAGGCTTTCGAGTCTGCCTTGTAGAAAAGTAAGAGGAGTATCAAGAAAAAGAAGAAGAGGTTGATGAAACAGGGGAAATTTGTGACTCACAAAAGCATTCCAGTGGTTGAGGTTGATGAAGATGCTGTAGAGGAGCCTAGTTCCTTAGTAAAACGATCTACAAAAATCCAGAAGTTTGTGGATGGAGCTTCTGATGAAGCTATTGAAAACAAAGTGGAACATCTGCGAAGGGTAGCAGTAAGTTTAAGAAGGTTGTAGTTGAGCAAGCTATGTTTGAAGGAGATACTGTGGGGGTTGCAAGCCGGAAAGGGAAGTCTGTTGAAGGGTCTAGAAAATGAAAACGGGAAACTATGTGGGGACCTGGTTCTGCGAAGACCATACCCAGTGACACTAGTCTTTGGCAGGAGAGATTGAGAACTCAGAAAGTCTTGTGGGGTCGTATGTTTGACCCGGCAATCTCAGAGATGGCAGGTATTGTTGATACCCAATCTTTTCTCTATATATTTTCAATATGCAAAATACCTTCAAAATAGCATATATAAGCATGCTCAAGGTTTTCATTATTTTTTCCATAATTTTAAGGTTTTAAATTGATTTATTTTCTCTCTTTTTATCCATAAAATCCCCAATAATTATTTTCAAAATTACTATTTTAATAATTCATCTATTGAATTTCTATATTTATGCCAAGATATGGTTAAGTTAATTTTTATATATTTTTATAATTACATTTAGTCTATTTAAAAGCTAAATTGCACATGATTACAATATTAGCCCTTTTAAGATTTAATTATGTTTTATATGCATAAAATTAGATCTTATATTTTTAAATTGCTAATTATGTATTATAAATCATTTTAAATTATTTTTCAGAAATTATCTACTATTTTTTATAAATTAAATAGGGAAAAACAGGCTATTTAAATTATAGCCAAATTGGCTTTTAAATATAGCCAAATCAGACCCCAATTCCCAGCCCAATTTTACAATTAATGAATCCAATCCACACCCTATTAACCTATACCCAAACCCGGAATCCACCTACCCCATTTAATCTCAATCGTTGATCTCCCAATCAACGGTCCACGTTAGCCCTTTCCTTTTTTAATCAAACGACCCCCCAAACCCTACTCCCATTCTCTCATTTGCACCGCCTCTGAATCCCTCCTTTCCCAAATTCTCTCTCAACTCACCCTAACCCTAATCACAATTACCGGCAAGAACCTCCTTCCTATGGTGTTCCCGTGCCTTCTCCGAACACCTCTGGTCCCCTATACTCCATGGCTCTTCGACTTCATGAGTCCTGGAGAAGATCTCAAGGAAAGCCAACCTGTTCCGGTTTGAAACTCGCTCACTGTCCTGTCTCCGGCCATTTTCATTTGTAAGAAAGGATTTCCTCTTGTTTTTCGTTTGAATCCATGAGTTTTTAACCGATTTTCTTCGTCTCTACTATTTTCCGAAAACCCTAGTTCGCTACTATTCGATTCTTCTCTGATCTTTATAGATCTGAGGTGATTAGAGTATTATTAAGCATTTTCCTTTAAAAATCTCTTGTTTTAACTAACTATTTCGATTTTAGTCGCTCTTTTCTAAACTAGGGTTTCTGAAAACCCTTTTCTTCAAAACGCTTTCTGGTTTTAAGTGTTTGGTCCCCTGTGTCTATGTGTTTTGATTGATTATTGTTGAGTTCTTCCTTAACCCTAACTAGCCTATGCTAAAAACCCCAAGTTTTGATGCTTTGTTTGGATTCTGCACTTGTCCGTGTTATTTGACACATGCCAATGTTCTATGCTTTGATTTACATGATTACTTCTTCGTTTAATTAGAATATCTTGTGATTTTTACCCTAGTATGCCTCTATTAGAGTTTCAGATTCGATTCTTTGCGTTTATACTTGGCTTAGTTGCTTATTCATGGAAAACCTATATCAATTTCCCTAAATTAGTTTTATTTTGAATCCTTATTCACTGATTTGCTATGGTAATACCTATACACTGATTTCTGGTTATTTTCCTATTTCTATGGCCTTCGATTATTTCTTGCCTTGTGTATGATTAACTGTGGTACTTGCTGATTCTTATTGATTGTTCCCTTTATTGAATTTTTGTTCATTTACCCTTAATTACCCACATCGTACTTAAGTATTTAATTTTCTTTCCTTAATTATATGCATTGCTCTTTATTATTAACTGGTCACCCCTTTACTAGAAGAGAACCTTGCTGATTTTGTGCATGATTGATTATGTAATTTTCCCTAATTACTGGATGATTGATTCTTTACCTTATTTTACTCTGCTCTCAACTACTATATAAATGACTCTCTTCTACAGTCTTAGACACGAACAATTAGTTCAAAAACACACACACACACACACACATAAAATTCTCTCTCTTCTCACTGCTTGTCTAGCCGGCTGAAAGCCAAGGCTAGACCGTGGAACTCTACTTGCTTTACTTTCTGCATTTTGCTTCCTTAGTTGGTATGTTCCTAGTTCAATTCTGAAACTCAACTCTATGTGCTCCATGTCTGTTAATCCATGTCTCCTTCTGCATTAATTTAATAGCTTATGTGTTTAATTGCCCTTCTTGTTTATTGCTTTATTCAACATGCTTAAGTTTTGCCCTCTCTTGGTCAAGTGTGTAATCAGCATGTCTGGGTATCACTTGTCTTGTTTGATACTCGGCCAACATGTCTACTTGAGTTCCTGTTTATTTCCCTCAACTAGTATGCCATGTTAGTATCATAGACTCCTAATGTACTTGATTAACACTAAGCGGCATGACTAATTATGTGTAATAGACCCCTGTTCTCAACATGACTACTCCCATACCCTATCCCTATGTCTTATTACTATTCTAATTTCGAGCATGATTCCCTTGTTAACACTTTGAAGTAGTAGTTTTGTGTTCTGGAGGCCAATCAGTTGCTACTTGTTTTTTGTACCTGCTCGTCTATATACTTCTCTTCTCATCCATGTTTACGTGTTTCTGATTTGGGCTTGTCGCACCTCCTTTTTGCCGCGCCCGCGGGGCGCGTGGGGAGTTTTCTCCAATTGAAGGACAGTCGAAACGGGATTTATTTAGTTATTTCAGAGTCGCCACCTGGGAATTTTAAGGCGTCCCAAGTCACCAATTTCAATCCCTGAATCGAGGAGAATATGACTCTGTTTATTATTCTACGAACCAGAAATCCTGAGTAAGGAATTCTGTTAATCCGGAAGAAGGTGTTAGGCATTTCCGAATTCCGTGGTTCTAGCACGGTCGCTTAACTGTTTTTATTATTGGCTTAATTATCTTGATTTTTATTAAACATATTGATGTTACACGATTTTTGCTACCGCTTATACTTACTGTGTTTGAGGACCCTTCTTTGAATCGAATTACGCGTACGTATGTTCGTGTTTTAAAAAATTGCGGACTTGTGTCACGCGTACGTGTACACAATAACTTTTGATAATATATTTATTAAGCAATCATTTTTTCAAAATTCTGTCGAATCAAGAATATTTGTTTTTCTTGAGTAGTGAACCGTACATCTCGGGTTTTTATGAAATTGATTTAACGCCTTTGGATAAATCCTTTTATTAAATATTCGTTCGAAATTGCGGTACGCATAATCCGAATTTTTACTTTTAAAAATATAATCAGGGTACGCGAACGTATCCCTAATTGCGCAAAATATTTGTAATGGTTTAGGGATTTTCCACAAATTGTTTATTATATTTATGTATTTCTTTTATGTGAAAATCACGAGAAACTCCTATTTAGAGGCCTATAAATTCTTTGAAAAGAATTCGCAATCTATTAAAAGTTGTTCGTCGATTATGATTTCCGAATATAAGTTATATTCATTCCAACTATTCAAATTCAAAGAACAGAATAAAAATGTGATTAATACTATTTTTAAACAAATATGACATATATATATATGCCAAAGAATATATTGCATATGAAACTGAAAATAAATGATTCATAAAGGAAGGAAATATTTTCCGAGAATTTTCATTATTTACTTAATGCAAATTCTATTTCTAATTATCATTGATGTAAAGTGTGGCAATTTATACTTGTACATCTCTTTTCATTCTCATATACTCGCTTTTAATCTAATAGGCCTAATTATTTGGTCACTTTGTTTTATGAAGATAGATAAGCATCGAATTTATAGAAAGGGAATTATTATACAAGTTAATTCAACAAAGTTACCTTACATGCAACCTAACTGTTTGGCGTAAACATTCATAACGTTTTAACATCATGATGAGCTATACCAACTTACTTTACTCATATGATTATACCTGTCATCATACCATATAATAACTTATACCAATCTAAACAAAATCATATTTGTTACAAGATATTCTACTAATGTAACTTCTTAATCTTTACATTTAGCTAATGGTATTATGGGATGTAATCAATGGCCCATTTTTATGCCTTACTCCCTGTTTTGACAATTCACATATATCTATACCAATGAGATTTCGGAATGGCTAACATTATTACAAAAGACTTTATATGAATTTCAAAATAAGACAATTTAACTCATAGCTAACAAATTGAATTCACTACTAGTTAACTAACATAAAAAATGAAATTAAAACTAATGAACTTGGACAAATGGAAAATAGCATTTCAATTCTAGCTTCATTGATGAGTCATGTTGAATCTCTTTCCAACATAGAATTTAAGAAGATATGTACCTGGAAATGGAGGTAGAAGAAGTAAGTTTCAGCAGTTGCAGCAGTAACAAAATCAGTAGAATATACCGATAACACAACAAATCTGAACAAGAATAGGATTCGAAGAGCCCAGATGCACAGTAAAAGTACTTTTAAGAAACTTCAGATTTTTAACTGAAGAATGAGATCGAACAAATCCGGACAGATTCAATACCAAGAGTAATATTTCTGATTTTTGATGTTTAGAACAAAGCAGACTGAAAACTTTCAATTTCAAGAACACAGAATCAGCTTCAATACTAATTTCCGATGTAGAATTCTGTTTTAGTGTCTCTGTTTTCCTTTCTTTCTATCTTCCTTTTTAAATTTCTGTTTTTGCTTGATTTTCCTCTTTCAATCTCCTAAAATCTGCCTTAAGCTCTATCTCTCAAACTCTCTTCTTCTGAAAACTGCCCCTATTCTCTGAAAAAAAACTCCCTTTTTTTTTCTCTTAAAAATCTCTTTTAAGTCTGCCAAACTTTCTCTCTCTGATCTTAAAAAAACTGACTGTCCTCTATTATGAAAAGCTGATTTCCCTCTCTCCGGAAACTGATCTTTTCTCCCTTCCAAAATCTCTTCCCCGTCTCCTTAAGGTCTGTCCAGCCCCTGTATTTATACAAGGCTGGTTGTACCTTTTTCATGGTGGCTGGACCCTTTTTCCCTTTAAAAATTAAAAATTTTCCATTAAAAACTACTTTTTAATACTTTATGTGATCCTAACATGATTTTCAGCAGCCCCATTATCCCTTGTTCTCCTTTATTACTTAAATTATAGCCATTACATTCCACTTTCAGCCCACTACTATTATCACATTACCCTACTGTTTCTAACCCAGAAATACCTACTGTGATCACTATTATTACTGCCTTAAATGTAAAAATCATAACAGAATTTACAAAACAGATTTAAAAATCTGTTCAAACTTAATTATCAACCTGATTTAACACAGCTAATACCAATTCTCTTAGGTTCTGGACTGAATCCTAAGAATGTAAACATTCTATCACAATTACATCTAATCATCATTTGTAAACTTGAACTCAAACTTGACAATATTACACTGGGTTCAGCATAATAATGCAAACTGAACTTATAATTGAACTAAGATCAAACATACACAGGAGCATTGTCAATATACTGACAATGCCCTGTTCAGAAAACAACATATACAACATACATTTGAATTCACTGATTCACAAACAAACATGATTTAATTGACGAGTATTAATCAGTTGACTATTTACAACATCTGTCAATAATTAGTCTAAAACAATAGAAGCAGACTGTTTTTTTTATTAGCATTATCATAAGTGAGAATTCATAATATAACTAATCGACGAACTTAATCAAGTCGATTACTTACATTATGAACAATCATAACCAATTGAAACAGTTTCATATTTGACCATATAGATGGGCATGAGACAAAAGTGACAGAATTAATCAAATAAAATCATGAAAAATTAACAAGCTATTAAGACAAACAACAACACACGCAGAATACACAAAATAATAGAAAAAATACCTTTGAATCTTCAATTTTAATTCGACTCGAACTCAGCTTGGATTTGGATTTTTGTTTGAAATCAAACAGACCTTAGTCGAAGTATTTTCCACTGAAAATACTTCGACTAAGGTCGATTGAACCTCAATCTTTACTTAATCTGAACAGAATCCGAAAGTTTGGTATTTTTAGGGTTCTTAAAAATTCGATTTGGGATTTAACCATTTCTGGTCAGATTCGAGAAGAACCAAACATGACACAAGGGTGAGGGTAGCCTAGGGGTCATTTGGTGTCAGCTTAAAACAAATCTGAGCTTATTCTTGTTTGGTCCGAATCTTCAAAAGAAGATTCGAGAAGCTCGGAACTGATTCGAGCCAAACAAACAACAGATCCATACTCAGGATGACTAGGGGAAGCTATGGTGTTAACTAGGTGCTGATTGGTTTAGATAAGGTTTTCAGGCCAACCTTCGATTTAAGATTCGAAGGGTTGGGGCCTGATTCGAAGGAATCTAAGGTCATATTCATGTAGGGGACGTTCAGAGGGTTCTGGGGTGTCAAGATGGTGACCGGCGGCGTTGATGCCGCCGGGTTTCAGGCGGTGGAATCCTAGGGCGGCTAGGGTTAGGAGTGGGGGTTTGGGGGACGATGATGAACAATGTAGGAGGGGGGGTGTTCAGTTAGGGGCCGGGGTAAGGCTTGGGATTTATATAGGGGTGGGGTGGATTGGTATCGTCCGTTGGATCAAGTAGAATGGATGGCTAGGATCAATCCACTTAACCAAACGACATCGTTTGGTTTAAGTTGGGGGACGGGTTGAACCGGGGCAGTGGGTCGGGTAATGATCACGGGTTAGGGTGATGAAATCTTGGCCGTTGGATGGACTTAATCCAACGGCCCTTGATGAATGATCACCAAACGACGTCGTTTGGCGTAGCTGCATTGAATTGGACCGGACAGGCTATTTTGGATTGGGCTGGGGGGAATTAATTCACTTGGGCCTGGATTTTAATCCAGGTCCAATTTCCTTTCACAATTTATATATATTTTCTAATTTTATTTAAATTATAAAAAATCCTAATAAAAATTATAAAACAATTTTTAACCTTACACAAAATATTAATTACTTCATAACAATTATTTAATACATAGTCAAAAACATTAATCACACAGTGGGATATTTAAAATAGAACTAACGCATATGTTTTTTTTTAATTTAAATTATCTTTAAAAATGCATAGTTATATCCTATATGCATGCAACATGTATTTTATTTTATTTTTGATTTTATCATGACAAAGTAAACTTTTACGGACATAAACAAATATTTAACACCACGCAAATTCAGAAATTACACAGTAAAAGAAATTTATTTTATTTTTGATTTATTTTGGAGTAGTTTTTCGTAAGGCAAAAATCACGTGCTCACAGGGCTTTCTGTGTCCCCAACCCTTTACTTCCCTGCTTGTAAATGTTGAAATGATACTATTCTTTGAACTTGTTCTATGTGTGCTGGCTTGTTCCAAGTTGTTGTTGCTCCTATTCTCTTCTCCTTTCAAAACTGTTTTTCCCTAAGCAACCCTTCTGTTGTTTTGCAAACTTATTTCAAACATGCTATTTCAAAACTGTTTTCCAATTCAACCTTTTCAAAACTATGCTAACCGCTCTCACCTTACTCTTAGACCACTAAGTTCTGCCCCTTTTGTGTGAGCCTTGCCTTGGGACCCTTGAGCTCCCTCTGAACTTGGACGCATGAAAGCTGGCCTTTCCATACTGCACTTACTCTGTCTTGGCTATGAAATCTGGGTGTGAGCACTGGGATCCCTTGAGGTCCTTAGGGAACTCTGAAACACCCGGATATGAGAAGGGCTATGAAACAATCTTGGCACTTGAGGTGATTTATTACATAACTCAGGGAGGAAGTCCTAATCAGGCTCTCTATAGTGTAATCTCTTATTTTTCATTTCTACTTGTGTAATTCATTTCAATGTTGGTCTGTAATAACCTGTTGTAAACAAGTATTGGGGCTGATTAGTGAAAATGGGGAGGGAGTTATACATGCTATCAACATCAATGGGTAGAAACCAGATCTTAGATTTGCATTTTCTATGTGTGCATTAGAATCCATGTGTAAGATCAACCCATTCAAAGCATGTCTTGCATTAGAAATCATGTTCTTGGGTTTACTGTTTCAGCATCTCATTTGACATCACTTTACCACTTAGAAATACTACTTTAGGCTAAATAACATCATTAATATAAAATGTTGCTCTTGCACATCTTGAAATCATGCTATAACTCTTTGGGCATTTAGAAACCATGCTTTAGGAATTCTGTAATTATTCTGCATTTTTCATATGTGCACGTTAGATACCCTGTTTTTAGGATCTCGCTCAGTTACACCTAGTTAAACTACTGATGCATGAAAAAAGGACATAAAACTGTCTCATGTTTGATTATCCTATTTAAGCGAAACTGGTCATAATCCTGCATGTCTTTGTAACATTTAGAACAACATGCCTTTAGGTAAAATAACTTTTTAACTGTTTTCAATAATCCTGGTAATTGCTGCATATTATGTTACGCCTAGGCAAGCCTTAGGTAGTAAACTTAAATAAAACCAGAATCGTCTTTGTGATTAGTATTTAACTGTCAACGTGTTAAAATCAGTAGTCAAGCCTGATTCAGACTTCTTTTCTGAGTCATGTAATAAATCTGGTTCTGCTGCTATCACTTAGACACCATGCTTTAGAATTCTGAGTTCATATGTGGACCTTATCTATGTATGAGTCATGCTGTCTATGTGTATTACTTGTGGAGATATATCTGAGCCTTCTATCTATTTTCTGTGTTTTCCCCCTAAATGCAATCCTATGTGTTCTTATTTGTCACCTAGTATTTTGCCTTTAAAACCTGAGGATCTTCCTAGACCCCTTTTTATAGGATAAGAGTCCCAAATTCCTCCGGGACTGATAGGAATGGACGGGTAACAACATGCAATAGGGGTCGAGACCAACCCTCGCTTTAGTTACCTTCACGGGGCGGAAAAGGGTAGATATGGTTATGATGATCGGTGTATTAATACCACGTATAGCCCCTCTTTGAGGAGTGTCATACCGGGTATTGCATTGATGTGATCCATATTATAAACAAACCTAGGACACCCCCTTTACATTCACAAATGTACTTAGGTTGTAATTCTTTTAAACTCTTGCTTTTGCCTCCTTAGTCTTCTTGCATCTTTCCTTGCAAAATCGACTAAGCGTTGTGCCAAGCCTACTTGTGAAGAGTCATTGGGCTATTTGTAGAGTAAAGGAAGTTTTTCAAACATCTATGTTCTTAAACTTAAATCCCCTACTATTTGAGCAATACTTGTTTATTTGCTAATTGTACAAATTCACAAAAACTGTTTGGCCGGGAACCACACTAGTGGATCCTCAGGGGTGCCTAACATCTTCCCCTTGAGATAATTTCAACCTCTTACCCTGTCTTTGGTTACCAAACATAGTTATAAATGAACCCTATAGGTGCCCTAACACACCTTAAATCGTTAGGTGGAGACTCTTCAAAACTGCAAACCCCCTTCCCAAAAGGAAAGAGTTGTCCCAACCAAAATGTCATAAACCCGATTCCGTGAAGGAAAAAGGGGGCGCGATAGCATGACGACTCTGCTGGGGATATCTAGGCTTTTACCATTTCATACCGTTTTTGTGAAGTTGTACCCCTCCTATGTGCAATTATTTGTTTAATTCCTTTAAGAGTTTAATTTCTTTTTCAAAAGCAAAACTGATATATCTTTCTTGTTTCCTTCCTTTATAACTGCTTTAAATTATAAAACTGCTGTATTTATCACTTTATTAACATGCAAATACATGTTAACATGCTTTTAATTATTGCATAATCATGCTCAACATCATACTCCACTCGTGCCAAACAAATACTATAGCAATGCTTGATGAGTGATTGTGCCCTTCCTATATCATTACCCCCTAAATTCGGAAAGGCTTATTTACGGTATAACTAGTCGATCAGCGGTGCAGTCAACAGTTCTGTACCTTCCCCCCTTGAGTTGTCCGCTCAAGGATACCAATCTAAAACCTCATAGAAATCTTACTCTGTTTAAATTGTGCATGCATCATGGTCAAACCTAGCCGGGTCAGTTATGTCATCCATATAATAATCCTTTAAGATAGCCTTGTCCAAAAATCCACCAGGTTTCCCTAAACCCAAACGGATATCATCACGTTTTGTACATTTATTTGGAGAACTAAATGCTTCATGCTAATTGTTGATGTTAAATAGTCGAGTCCGGTAGGGGTATGGTCTTAACCCTTTTGTTTTGCAGAAAATGAAGAACAAGTTCCCTAGCTTAGGTATGGTTAGCACACCCTCACTCTTACTATACTGGTGGAGGAGTCTTCCATCAAATGCCCAAATTAATGAGTGGAAAGAGAGGGCCTTCAAAGCTAGCAAAAAGTTAGAATATCTAGAATACAGTCTGCTAGAATTGGAAGGAAAAGTGAGGAAGAGAGTCGCCGACTGCCAGAATGTTGAGGGAAACGAAGGAGAGCACCTGGAAAAGGAATTTTTACAGGTGAACCTACGCGAGCTGGAGGATTTGATTAACGAGAGCATTCAACCTGTGGAAGGTCTTTCTGAGGCCAAATATATTAGGTTTACTCGCCTTCTAAATGTAATAAGGCCAATGGTCATTAGTGACTTTTATTTCTTGCTTATTTAGTGTCGTTTCGGGATTCGCCTATCTTTATCAATAAAATCAGGCATTTGGCATTAAAAATTCTCCAAGTCTATTTGTTGCTAGGCCTACCTCGGGCACAAAAAGGTTCCCAAATTAGGACACGCTTTATATTCTCGCACTATGTGTTCAAATATTGCAATCCTTTTCATAATCCTCACTGACTTGATTACCTTTTGTTTTTATTTTTTGTTTTATTATTTCCCCTCCCCAAAGGTTAGTTCGTGCACTCTGGTATCGTCATCTTATTTCACAAGATCCAGGGGCCCTCCATCCACTCCTCCTCTTAGTCCTATTAAAGGCAAGAACAAAGGCAAAATGGAAGATTTAAGCAACAACAGGAAGGAGAACACAGTTGAACGGGTAGAGGCCACTGATGGCCAGGGTATTCGGGTTCCTAAAGAGAATGTGTCACAACTTGAACAGAAACTGTTGAAATTCTAGGAAGAGCTCGGTCAGGTTTGAAATCTGGCAAACCTGTCATTTTCCCTCAACACCCCAGATATTAACTTCCCAAACGCTCAAAACCCTACACCTCCTTAAAATATCCCAAAAATAGTAGAATCATCCCACGCCTCACCATCACGCTGATCTACCAAAGAACCAATGTAACACCTGTCATACCCCAAACAATGCTCCACTACTCATCCTAGAACCTCAGAACTCCACAAACGACCATTTCCACACCCATACACTAGGCCACCATAATACTCCTATCTACGTGGAGACAATGCCACACTCCACCCAACCTATCTCAGGCACACCTGAATCTGATGAAAAGGACCTGTTTATCAGGAACTTGCCGAGGAACTTAAGAAATTGACCAGCCGGATTCAGGGCATTGAGGGAAGCAAAGGAATTGAGGGGCTGAACTACGAGGACCTTTGCATACAGCCTGATGTAAAACTGTCTGAGGAGTACAAACCTCCTAAGTTCAAAATGTTTGATGGTACGGGTGATCCAAGGGTCCATCTGAGGACATATTGCGATAAGTTGGTTGGAGTAAGGAAGGATGAAATAATCCGCATGAAGCTGTTCATGAGGAGTCTGAAAGGAGATGCATTATCTTGGTACATCAGCCAAGATCCCAAGAAGTGGTCAAGCTGGGTAGGCATGGCATCTGACTTTATAGATAGGTTCAGGTTTAATACAGAGAAAGCACCAGACATGTTCTATATCCAGAATTTGAAGAAGAAGCCCACAGAGATATTTTGCGAGTATGCTACTCGCTGGAGGTTCGAAGCTGCTAAGGTCAGACCTGCCTTAGAAGAGGAGCAAATGAACAAGTTCTTTGTCCGGGCTCAGGACCCGCAGTACTATGAACGACTGATGGTGATTGAGAACCACAAGTTCTCTGACATTATCAAATTAGGCGAAAGAATTGAAGAAGGTATTAAAAGTGGTATGGTTACAAATTTCGAAGCCTTGCAAGCCACGAATAAGGCTTTACAGTTTGGTGGTGTGTCCAAGAAAAGGGATGTGAGGGCCGTGATAGTTGCACAAAGGACCAAGTCTCCCCTTAAATATCAATCTTACCCAACACCTCCACTCACATACCAGCCAACCCCAAATTACCAAGCACCCTCATACCAAGCTCCGCCATTAACTTATCAGTCATCTCCACCTCCTATATATCAACCTACTTTACCCAGATACTCCCAACCCACTCATGTTTATCAAACCTATAATGCTCAACCATCCCATTATCAATCACCCCCTAGCGCCAAAATTTCCCTAGACCCCAACCTAATTTTGATCGCAGACCTCCAAAATAATATATAACCATCGCTGAACCCATCGACCATCTATATGAGAGGCTCAAAGCTGCTGGTTATGTCATCCCCATCCCTGCTGCAACCCCTGAGAATCCTTCTCAGTGGGTTAATACAAACAAATCCTGTGCATACCACTCCGACATGAAAGGGCACACCATCGATGAATGCCACTCCTTGAAAGACAAGATACATTTCTTGATTGGTAACAAGATCATTATGGCAAAGGAGCTCGCTCCAAACGTCCGCAACAACGCTCTACCAGACCATAAGGGTGAAGGTATCCACATGATTAAAATAGAAGATGACTGGGATCCCGAAGGATCAATTGGGTTAATCGCAGAAGGTGATGACCCAAAGAAACCAACAATTACTCTTAATCCAATCATAGTCCAGATCCAACCGTCTGAGGACACTAAGGTGAATAGGTCTATACCTCATGAGTTTGAAGCAGCGCCATCCACAAAGACATTGGTACCAATTGAGGTTAAATTCGTGTCTCTGGTAAATGCACTCGCACCATTTGAGGTTGCAGTCTTGCCACCCAAGGCACATGTTCCATTCGAAGTAAGGATAGCCACGCCGGTCCCAGTGGCGATGTCAACCATGCCACCATTCTATACAAATGCTATACCCTGGGACTATATAGCCGAGGCGAGAAGGAAAGGCAAGGTCAGGATTGAAGAAACTGTCGCAGCACAGGGTATGACAAGAACTGCTGGAGTCTATACCCCTGAATATCTGGCTGAATCAAGCAAGCAGACCTCCATTCGGCCGCCCCTCATTGAGACAGGTCCAGACAACCTTTGGAGGAAAATACAGGCCATGGAATATTCGGTCATCAACCAGTTAAACAAGATGCCAGCACAAATATCCATTCTCTCATTGCTGCAAAATTCTAAGACACACAAGAATGCTTTGTTGAAGGTGCTAAATGAAGCGTACGTACCAAGTAACATCACTAGCGGGGAAGTGGCTAATATGGTAGGACAAGTGCTGGAAAGCCATAAGATCACCTTTTATGAGGATGAGCTGCCACCTGAAGGGCTGGGGCACAACAAAGCACTACACATCACCGTGCAATGTGAAGATTATTTTATCACTAGAATCCTGATCGATGGAGGTTCCAGTCTCAATATTTGTCCACTGGTAACACTCAAGAAGTTGGGTAAAGGGCTACAAGAGATAAAGGATGGAGCAATCAATGTGAAAGCCTTCGATGGTTCTTAGAGGTACACCATTGGGGAGATTAGTCTATGCTTGCAGATGGGACCAACCTGATTCGAAGTCGATTTCTAGGTGATAGATGTACCAGTGTCTTACAACTTGCTACTGGGACAACCATGAATTCATGCTGCTAGGGCCGTAACATCAACGCTGCATTAGGTAGTAAAATTCGAATGGAATCATCAGGAAGTGATCATTCACGGTGATGGTAGCAACCCTATATACAGTCGCCAGACCATTTCGGCAATCGAGGAAAGAAGGAAGCTGGGTGGAGAAACTTACCACCACATTGAGTGGGTCAATGCTATCGACAAAGACAAATGGTAGGATAGCAAAATCGAAAGTATACTAAGTTGGAGTGGGTACGAACTGGCAAAGGGCTCGGCAAGAACCTCCAAGGAATCCCTAAACCCATAAAACTCAAGAAACATGGCACTACCTTCGGTTTGGGATATGAATACACCTGGGAAGAATTCAATAACTGGTCGCCACCATGGCTCGGTCCTTACTATCCATTAGAGCAGCCAATACTGCATCTAGAGCAGACCTTCCAATATGCCGACATTATTTATGGGTCAGATGAAGAAGAAGCACTTACAGCAGTGAAGAACTTGTTTCTAGAGGACAGCAATATGGACTGTTGCGTTATTCTCGAGGAGTAGGGGGAGGAAGGCCCTTCTATACAGGTTGTGAGCAGAGGGGCACATCTCAAGAATTAAACTATCAGGACAACCAAAGCTCGATGACCCTCGGGGTAGCAAGGCTAAAACAAGCATTATTCTCTGTTTTTACTAAATGATTTTCTTTTCGTATTTTTCAATTCCCGCAATAAGGTCTTCGATGTTCAAAACAGTTATTCAATTCATTAAAAGCATTTTTGATTTTTCTTATAAATTAATATTTATTGCTATCGTTTTCTCTCCTTGCTTTACCAATACATCATTACTATTACTTGTCTTGATGAACCAATGACTGTGACATGCAATAAGACAACGCAGCAAACAGACATTGATTCAGAGGAAAATGACATACCTGATGAGATTGTCAAAGAAGTTGAGAATTTTGAGAACAGACCTAAGTCCAACCTGGACGAGACCGAGATTGTCAACTTGGGAGATGCAGAAAACATCAAGGAAATGCGAATCAGCATTCACCTATCACCATCAGAAAAGGGAGAATACACAGAATTTCTAAAGGAGTATGAGGACATATTCGCCTGGTCGTATGATGACATGACTGGTCTGAGTACGTCTATTGTGGATCACAAACTACTAACCGATACCATGTGTCCACCGGTAAAACAATAGCTCATAAAGATCAAGCCTGATATGAGTTTGAAAATCAAGGAAGAAGTCATCAAGCAGATCAACACTAAGGTTCTCAGGGTAGTAGAATACCCGACATGGTTAGCCAATATTGTGCCAGCGCCAAAGAAATATGGAAAGGTTAGAGTCTGTGTCGACTACCGGGATCTCAACCGAGCTAGTCCGAAAGACGACTTTCCTTTACCAAATATACATATCCTGATTGACAATTGCGCCAAGCATGAGCTATAGTCATTCGTAGATTGCTTCGTTGGTTATCATCAGATATGGATAGATGAGGAAGATGCTGAGAAATCGGCTTTCATTATGCCGTGGGGAGTGTACTGTTACAAGATGAGGCCATTCGGCCTGAAGAATGCAGGAGCCACCTACATAAGGGCCATGACTACCATTTTCCATGATATGATACACAAGGAGATAGAGGTATATGTGGATGATGTTATTATCAAATCCAAGAAGGCCACTGACCACATAGAAGATCTGAGGAAGTTCTTCGATAGATTGTGGAGATACTATCACACCTCCTTTTTACCTACACCCCCCGGAAAGGAGTATAAGGGAGTTTTTTCCAACTTAAAGTGACAATCGAAACAAGATTATTTTATATAAAATTCAGAGTCGCCACTTAGGATAAATTTTTGGTGTCTCAAGTCACCGATTTTAAATCTCGAATCGAGGAAAGATTGACTCTGTTTTACAGTCCGCGAACACAGAAATCCGGGTAAGGAATTTTGTTAACTCGGGAGAAGGTGTTAGGCATTCCCGAATTTCGTGGTTCTAGGACGGTCGCTCAACTGTTATAATTGGCCTATTATCTGATTTTAATACATGTTTTAACATATGATTCAATTTTAACTTTATAACCGCTTTTATTTAAATATTTTTTAGGAAGATTCAACGTCATCTAAAACGCATCTTGAACCACGTCACATAAATTCACCCGCGTTCTACGATACATTTTGTTTAACGTTGTTGAGATTTGGATTTGGGTCACATAAATGCACACCCGAGTTTAGGAAATTTAAATTACGCGCCTAAAGCAACTACGCATTTTAAAACTTGCGAGGGCCATGAAAAGTTTAATTGATGGCACATCCCGATTTTAAGAGTTAAATCAATTATACGAGAGCCATGAGTTATTTACTGAAATGACACACCTCAAGTTTCCTATAAAGGCTAACTAGTTTTGTGAGGGTCATGGGCTTAGGGGTTTTATTTGGCATAGCACGCCTCAATTCATTTCAAAGGATCTTATTATTCGAAGTTGTTATGATGAGGCTACATGAAATGCACCCCCGAATTGGGGATCAAGGTATCACAACTATGTCATGGGAACCATACCCGTAGCTATGATAATTTTATTATAACGCACCTAAAGCAACTAGCGCATTTATGAGTTATTTGAACTAAATTGTGGGATTATTATGCAACCCTTTTACTTAAACTTGAACATCAATTCTTCTAAGGATTCAAACCAAGCCTACAGCCCCTTAAAGCTAACAAAATCATACAACTCATACGGCCGATATTAGAACTCGTGTTCAACTCATGTGGCCCATTAATAATTTTAAATTAGCCCCCATCTAACAATTGACAACATGAATTCTTTTCTAAATTCAACATATTTCAAAATATTTTATCTCAAATTCAACAAATGAAACAGCCCCTTCCTACTACATATAACTACAAATTCATAAGAAAAACAAAATATACATCTACCCCATAAAATTCACAAACGGATTCACTATATGTCATGAGCACGACAAATATGAACTTGAAAAATGAGTAGTTAATTATTAATATTCTCAAAAGACAAGTAAACTAAATAGTCATGATCTAATCTCTATTAAACAGATAAAGACAAAACTCTCATCTAGAGGCATAGATTAAACAGAGAACCTCTTCAACATTATTCAGGCATAAACAAAGCAAGATATGAAAATCAAAAGATAGGATAAATGGATAGAGCTAGAATGGGACCTTTAAAGTTTTAATATATTGATGAGCCTCCAACCGGTACATAAAGAAAGGAATGCCGACCAAAACTCGAACGCTAGCAGAGCCACTAATCTAAATTTGAAAGTAGACCGGCCACCGAACAGAGTTTGACAAACTCGACTGACCTCGCCGAAACTCGATTTTTGAAGTGACTAATGGCTATTTTGAAGCTATTTTGGGTGGGTTTGGAGCAACTTTAACGGAGGAAATGGCTGGTGAGTATGGCTAAACTAAGGTGAAAAGGAAAAAGATTTCGTAAGTTTTTGTTGGCAGCGTTTTCTTTGAAGAAAAAGGGGTGCAACCTAGAGTTCTAAGGTCTAATTGTCTAAATCTGATTTTCGGGATTGTTGTTTTTGAGTTGATTCAGCTCCCTTTCATGGTTTTTTGTTGCAGCTGCTTGAGGATGAAGAGAGTTGAGTTTCAACGATGGATGCCTCAAGCTAAGAATTCTTTTGGTCTTAGCTCTTTGTTTCCTCTTTTAGCTTTGGAATTTTTGGGAGTCCCAGATGAGAACGGCGGGTTTGATGATATTTTTAGGCCTCTTTTTATTTTAGGGGTTAGGTACTATTATATAGGGGCAGAGATTAGGTTAGGGGTATTGGCTTAGAAATTATGGGCTTGAAACTTGGGCCTTTACAACTAGCTTTGCTTAAAACTAGCCTAATTAACTAAAAATCTATCCACATAGAAATATTATCAAAATATTAATTAGCCCTACTTAAGTAAAAATAATTATTAAAATAAGATTGACTATTAAAACAAAACTATTTTTTGGTATTTTTTTCAAGATTAAAAATGACTACAAAACATTAACGAAACTATTTTTTATAATTTTCATTTTCTTGTAATAAAACAAAGTAAATGAGTCAAAATTAGTTGAAATAATGATATTAGGCCTAAATTAAATATTTTCGTGCTAAAATATGAAAAATCTTGGGGAGGGTCAAAAATCACATGTCTACGGCTGCCCTCTTTGACTGGAAACGCGAAGAGTTTTCAGACAACGACTGACTAGACATGTTTTTGACCCGACCCTTATTCGGGAGAGACTAAAACTGAGAAAAGGGGAATGTGATAGAGCTTTGGTCTTTGAGCTGCCTACATATCCTTGGATATAAAGGAATTAGGCCACGTGATGTTTAGAGGTGAGTGAGGCGATGGAGTACACCGAGGTGGAGAGCCGGTCGAGGTACCGTTCCGCCGAGGTTTCCGGTCCGTGGTCCTGATGTTACATCAAAATCAAAAGGAATGAAAAAGACTAACTAAGCCTGTCAACTACGAGTTACAAGATTCCTATCTATAAGTCCTCTGAAGCTTGATCTTGAGTTTTGAATGGTTCTTCATGCAGACTTTGGATTTGAACCTTGACGCTTGCTAGGTACAGGTGCTACTGCTTACTGACTTCCTTATTACACCATGACAAAATAAAAGAAGCTAGACTAAACTATGATCTATGCATTACAAGAATCCTATCTATATCTTCAAACTTGATCTTGTAATTCCTATTGCCTTGTTGACTTGTATTCTCCCGGTGAAGTCCCTTTGTTGCCGATTTGAATTATAATATGAGATGCTTTCCCTTTTCTTCAGGTGGACGTCTGATTGCTGAACTTTGAACTGTATTCCTGTGCTCTCCAGGTGGACTCCTGAACTTGAATTGTATTCCTGTGCTCTCCAGGTGGGCTCCTAACTGCTGAACTTGAATTGTATTCTCGTGCTCTCCAGGTGGGATCCTGACTACTGAACTTGAATTGTATTCTCATGCTCTCCAGGTGGGCGCCTAACTGCTGAACTTGAATTATATTCCCCTGCTCTCCAGGTGGGCGCCTGACTGCTGAACTTGAATTGTATTCCTATTCTCTCCAGGTGGGCACCTGATTGCTGAACTTGAAATGTATTCTCATGCTCTCTAGGTGGGCGCCTGATTGCTAAACTTGAAATGTATTCCCGTGCTCTCCAGGTGGGTGCCTGATTGCTGAATTTGAGTTACTTCTCCCTATTCTCCAAGTGGGTACCTGATTTCAACAAAAATAGACAAAACAAAGAAAGTTTCCTGCCCCATTTTGGTAGCTGGGCACATATGTGAGTGTTAAACTGAATCATATTACCAAATATTACTAAAAATTTGAAAGCAGATCCCGTTATCCAGGAGGGTCCTGGCAATTCTTAATTAAACGACGGTTTTAATTCTAAGTTATATCTTCTAAATGTGTGGCTTATGCTAAATCTTGTTATTTAAGAAGGTCTTAAAATTACACCCCATTATCCAGGAGGGTCCTGGAAATCAAAAATCAAGTATTATCTTAAGAGTGATAATTTTACGGCTGAATTACACTACCCTACAACAGAGCTTACACTAAATCTTGTTGTCTAATGGAAGTCTTAAAGCTAAGTCCCATTATTCAGGAGGGTCCTGAAAATTCCTAATTGAATCCTATCTTAAACATGCAAACTTTGAAACCAACTTATATCCCTTTTGGGTACACTTACGCTAGATCTTGTTACTTACGATTGTTTTGAATTTTAAACTAGGTCCCATTTTCCAGGAGGGTCCTGAGAATTTACGGTCAAACCTGTCTAGTGCTTGCTTTTCCTTACGGAGGGTTTCTTCGAAGCAAACGAAATTTTCTGCCCCTGTTTCACATCAAATAAAAATCTTGTCAGTTTAAAAATATGGTGGTTGGTTTGTGTCCTTGACTTTGAGGGCGGTTGATCCTTCACTTCTCTTGATAACTTTGATTTCCACTTGAAGACCTTGCTTGTTTATTGACTAACCACTTTCTCTGTCGCCCTTATCACGGAAAATACCTCTTCTCCATTTAGACCTAATATCCTGCATCTGTTGCGTTGCTCATGAACTGACATTCACCAAACCTTTGAGTCTCACATGAATCTCAAAGCACGATAATTGCTACCCACTCATTGCGTATGCTGTTCCTTCTTGACTTAAACCTCTGGCCCTGGCCTTGAGGTCTATTGCTCCCTCACTTGCCATGATAACTTTGATTTCTGCTCGGAAGACCTTGCTTGTCACTGGTTAACCACTTTCTTTGTCAATCTTATCATAGAAAATACCTTTGATCCATTCACCTAACACCCTCCATCTGTTGCATTGTTCATGAATTGATATATACCAAACCTTTGTATTTCACATGGATCCCAAAGCATGTTGATTGTTACCAACTCAGTACGCTTGTTGTTCTTTCCTGACTTACACCACTTTGATGTTAGCCAGATCTCGTTTTGTGCAATTGGAAAGCTGGTGGCAAATTTTGAAGTTATTTCTCACTTGTTCTGACCAAACAGACTCAGGAAGAGGAAGTAAACAAGGCAAAAGGAATAGAGTAAAGGACAATGGAAAGAGATGATTCCTAACAAGAAAACTATAAAGTAGAAACCTATCAAATGTGGATACCAACTCTAATGACCATGGCATGCACCTGTGGCCTATTTTGTCAAGCAAGCCTGATGTTCAACTCTTGTTGTACCTTTAAACTGTGAAACTGGGATTCAATGCTCCGATTATCCAATCTGATTCACAATCCTTCTTCGACTTGTAGTGCCCAAAGGGTTTTCACCATCAAGTCTCTCTCATTTTGTTCTTTTTCTCAACTTACCGTTACCTCAAGGTGCCCGTGAAGGTTTTCACCAATAAGACTCTCTCATTTTTGATTTCTCTCAGGTTTCATCGCCTTACGATGCCCGTGATGGTTTTCACCAATAAGACTCTCATTTTTCATTTTCCTTGTTTGGACCGGAGTGTTTCCCCTGATATGATTCACCTTTACTCGCTTGACTTGGCATATCCCAAAGACTGATCGGAAGGTCTTTATTTGGACCGTAATGTGGACTTTTGGATATGGTTAGAAAGAAGGGTATCAAAAGGCTCAAAACAATTCAAATGGGTTCAAGATTACAACTTTCGAAATCAGATTTCTTACAACAATCACAACTTCTGCCCCAGTTTCTTTGCTTGGGGACTTTTGAATTTTTATTTGATGGGACCGAACCGTGAGGCTGCCTACGTATCCTTAAAAGGAATCAGGTCGAACGTAGTTCATGTCATAAGAATTACTTTGTTTGTTGTGATTTTTCTTTTCTTTTTCTTTTCTCTTCTTTCCTTCTTTTTGTTTTTTTTTCTTCTTTTTTTGTTGTTGTTGGTTTTCTTCTCTTTTTCTCCTTTTTTTTCTTTTTTTTTCTTTTCTCTTTTCTCTTTTCCCTTTACTTATCTTTTGCGCTTGCGTTTCTGAACTTTGTTACTGATTCCAAAAGAGGGGTATGAAAGAAAATAAATAAGGCTCGAAGGGGTAGCAAATTATAAAGTGTTTAGATAGCAGAATAAAATCCCTTCGTCATTCCAATCTTCAAAGCATGCCAGATGCAAACAACACAATTAAACAAACCAAAGAAATCACACATAATATCTTTTGACCGCATCAGAATTGATAGCCACATCCACACATTTGCCTTCTACATCTGTTAAATACAAAGCACCATTGGACAACACTCTCACTCTCATTACCACGAACGACCCCCTACAAATTTGGGGTGAAATTGCCTTTAGCTTCGACCCGATGCGGTAGGATGCATTTCAATAGGGTTTCTTTATGTTCTATCTGCCCCAGTTTTACACAATTTGGGCTTGAAGTGATATCAAAATGCCTTTGCTTATTTCGCCTCGCTGTCCCTACATCTTCAAAATTGCTTCATTGCTCCATGACTAAATTGACTTTTAAAACCAGGCTGAGAATTATGCGTGCATGTCATGTCACTAGAGTCAACAAGAAAAGAACCATAAAAGAAAAGAGAACTAAACAAAAATGACTAGTAGTTACAGAAAACAGAAAATTGCATTAGACAGCTGGTGAAAGGATTTGAACAACAAAACAAGCAAACTAAACTGGGGTTACAAACCTAGAACAAACCTAGACAACACTAAACGAGCTGCTACGACTAAACAACTAGGCAAAGTAAAAGGATAGAAGAGTTTGAGTCACAAGACAATATCCGGATTACAACCCTGAAAATAACCCGGACAACAGAAATGACAACAAAATAAATCACCAAAACTCCTTTCGGGCTAACCAAGAAAAGAGCGTCTTTCCAATCACCAAACTCAGCATCTTAGCCACTAACTTCTGCATCAACAATACTAGGACCTTCACAAGTCTCCATCACATTGTTCTTAACAAATTGCTTTTGGGTTCCCTGTGCCTGCTCGTTCTTAGGATCAACCTCTGATAGCGCTGAAAGCTTCGTAGCGCGTGGACCTTCGAGGATCTCAGAAGAATTCTCATATCCCTTTTCAAAATAAATCATAACCACTATATACGTTTCATTACGCACAGGCGATGGCCCTTGGCTAGTGTCTGCTGCATCTGGATTTTGTATGACAATGTCACATGCATCAATAAGCTTCTGAATTGCTTTCTTCAGATGCCAACACTTCTATATGTCATGCCCCGGGGCATCTGAGCAATATGCGTACCTTTGATAAAAATCAAACTTCTTTGGAAGAGGCTTTGGCATATTTATCTGAATCGACTTCAACGTGTCCAATTTCTTTAGCCTCTAGAACAGATTGGCATATGACTCTCCCAATGGAGTGAATGTTTTCTTTTTCTGCAACCTCTCGTTCTTAAATGCTTGATTGGGCATGAAACCTGATCCAGAAGGGTTTCGGTAGGCTTGTGGGGGAGGATAAGACATTTGGGGAAGTGGTGTGGGCCATCGCGGGCCTTGTGGGTGTGGAGCATATGGTGGTGCATTGTGGACAGGGTTCTGGGAAAGTGATGTATGACTTTGGGAGTTATGTGGAGAGAAGTAGCATTGGGGAGGGTCATCTGGTGCACAAGGATATCCACGGGGACGATGTCGAGGCTGGAAGTGTTGAGCAAGAAGGCCCATCAGATCATCTTTTCTATTTCTCTTTCTTCCACCCAAACTTACTAGGATGTTCTGAATGTCTTTCGTAGTATCTTTAAATGCCGAATAACTTATGATTTTGCCTGACTTGATTCCCTCTTCTACCATCTTCCCCATTTTTAATACATCATTGAAAGGCTTACCCAAGGCAGGGATCAAATGACTGAAGTAGGTGGGCCCCTGGGCGTGTAGGAAAAGCTCAACCATTTCTTTTTCACCAATCGGGGTACTGACTTGAGCAGCTTGCTCCCTCCATATGAGACCAAACTCCCTAAAGCTTTCCTCCAGCTTCTTTTCCATTCTAGATAGGGAAGAGCGGTCTGGGGTAACACCTGATTTGTATTGAAAGTATCGAACAAAATCTTGAGCCATGTCACCCAATGTAGGCCACTTACCAACATCTTGACGATTATGCCATTCTAAAGCTGCCCCAGTCAAGCTCTCACCAAAATACTCCATCAACAAATCATCTTTCTCGCCAACACTTCTCATTTTACTACAAAAGACCCTCAAATGGGCTACCGGATCCCTACGCCCATCATACAAGTTAAATTTTGGCACTTTAAATCATGTGGAAAGGCGAACGTCAGGGGACACAGACAGTTCTTTGTAAGCCATGCTACCCTAGTCTCCCATTCCTTGCTTGTTCTCTAAGGACTGTTCTATGCCTTTTAGCCTCCTGGGTATCCTATCTAGCCCTTCTCTTCTTGTGAAATTTTCATTTTCAACATGAGGCTCGTCCTACGGGCCCTGCTTGTATGAGTTGGGAACCTTGTGGGAAACCTCTGAGGGGTAATGTTGGGCATCATGAGCTTTGAGTGGGTATTCATTGTCGGGGATAGTGGATGTGACAGGAGGGCACTTTTGGGAAAAGATAGTTGGAGGACGAGTGATGGAGCTACTGGGGTGGTTGGGAAAGCTGTGATAAGCGGGTGGATGTGGAGAGTATGGAGGATCATCTGGCATTGGGTCCAGAGTTTGGGTAAAGGCAACATCTAGGAAGCTAGGTGGTGGCGGGGGTGGTGCCTTCCCAGTCATCCAAGCCTGATACATGTCCGCCACGTGTTGTCTTAATATCTTTACCTCTTCAACCAACCCATTTTCATGTTCAAACAACTGCTTCCGGGCACCGGTATCAACTAACTCAGTTCTGTTGTTGTCTGCCATTGCCTTTTGACTTTATGTTGTAGAGAAGAGTTACCACTTTAAAAACCACAAACCAACCACCCTTTTGCCATGAATATAACAAAATGAAGCCATCACGTTAGTGTTAGGGCATTTAACATAAGATAATATCACTTTATGTGCAATGCACCTAGCCACAATTATCGGTTCTAAAATGACTTCGAGGGTACGAAGGTCAGTTGGCATCATCCCAATTTGTTCATTTCAATCCTCTCTTTTCTTTGCTTTTCTAGCACTTGCTCGATCATTTTCCTTCTTCTTCTAATTTCACTCTTTTCTTTCCTCTCATTTCTCATATCCCACAATTTCATCCCTTTTTTTCTCTTTTTTTTCCTTTTTCCTTTTTTCTTTTCTTTTAACAATAAAAAAAATGATTCGATCGAACCCTATGTAGGTTGCCTACGTATCATGATGCCGCATGAATCAGATCTTTGCGTAGTTCTGGAAGAACAGGAATAAAGTAAAAAAACTAACGTTCTTTTTTTTTTACCTTAAGGACTATTCTTATAAGAAAAGAGGAATAAATCTTTTTTTTTAAAATTTCTAGACTTAATGTTCTATAACCTATTGCAAACTCAAGCTTAACGAGCATATATTTCTTGCTGTTTTTTTCCTTTTTGAAACAAACACTCTATGGGAAATTATTAAGGAAAAACCCTAGAAGAGAAAAAAAATATTTTTTGATTCTTTTTTTTTAGGAAGAAGATCGAAAGAATAAACCACAGAAAAATATTTTGAATTTTCATTTGATATCCTGATGCAGGATTTTGGAACAAGCAATGAAAAAGATAAAACAACATATTTTTCGATTTTACTTTGATTGCCTAAAGGAAGAAACTTTATACAAAAGATAAAGTATGTTCTTTTTTCTTCTATGTACAATATCCTAAAGTTCTTGGGAAAATAAAAGAATATTTTTTTTATTTTTCATTAATTTCCCAAAGAAGAACCTCAAAAGAAAATCTTTTTGGATTTTTGAGATTAATGCCTTAAAGAAAAAGGTACTAAAAGGAATTTTTTTTAGTCCTAATATAGTAAATGAAATATAAAAATAATTTTTATTTAAGTCCTAGATATTGATTGCCTAAAGGAAAAACCACCTCAAAAATACTATTTTTTTCATTCCTACAATTAGTATTCTAAAGAAAATTCCTAACGGAAATATAAAACGCAGTTTTTTTTTGGATGTTTGATTCATTAAATACCCTTTCAAATGCAAAATAGAAAGTACAATAATAATAATAAAGCTCGACATTACTATACAAAACTAAAAGGTAAAAGACGACATAAAATAAAAAAAAACAGACTCAAAACATAAAAACAAAAGAAAATCTTCTTTTAATTCACTCCTGAATGAGCGATCCTGACAAGATGTCCTGGGGCTCTGTCATGCTCAAACTCCGATAAGTAAATCCACACCTGTATGAGAAAATTAAAACCAAATAAGTTAAAGACCTAGATCGCTATGTGAGACAGTAACCCTTCCTGTTGGAAACATGCAAGACATGATTTAGGCTATTTTTGCAAAATGACTTATTTGGCCAAAAGATGGCTAGAAGTACAAAATTTGGCTAAGACCCTGCAAAGCCAAGAACCTAAGATTTACTAGGAAGACCGGACCCTATGTGGGTTGCCTACGTATCACGCCCCGAAAGACGAGAATTAGGTATGCATAGTTCGGGCAGATTGGATACGGGCGAGAATTAAAAAAAATAACTAATTTAGAGAAAACATATATTTTTGTCTTCTTTTTTTTTTTTGAATTTTCAAGCTCTTTTTTTTTCTTAACAAGAATGTGACAGAAAACATAATTGGGCCCCACTCGCTTTATCTTCACACTTCAACCTCTTTTTTTTTCTTGTTTCTTTTTTTTTTCATTTGCCCTCAACTATCATTGGTCTTCCAAATAACTCTTTTACCCTTGAATAAATGCAACATGTGGCACATAGGATGCATCAAGATGATCTGTTATTTTGGGTGAACCTGTCCTAGACGGACCTAACCCCTGTGTTGAGTCCCCAAAGTCAGATGCACGTGATGCAAATAAGTGTTCCTATTAGGGATCCGACATGAGGCTGAGTTAATCTAGGTTAAAAACCTGGGTATGTGTTATAGACTATGTACCCGAGCGGACAACTCGAGCCGAGGAGAGGGCTACGTACCGGGAACAAAAAGGCCATTCGGCTTAGTAACTTGTCCGAGCCTCTTTCTTATTTCAAGGTATGACACTAACAGAATAAGGAGTCTCGACCAGCAAGCACATCCCCGAAGATGAGAAGAGAAGGGTTTCGTAGCAGTTTATATACAGTTCAGATAATATCAAAGTGGTAAAAGCATCATTTAACACATTAGGCCTAAGAATGTAATCAGATAACAGATAAAGCCAAATACAACAACTCATCTAAGCTCGAATTCTGAACCCTGAACCAGAGATTCTGGGTTCGTTCCCCAGCAGAGTCGCCAGTGCTGTCACACCTCCTTTTTACCTACACCCCCGAAAGGGAGTATAAGGGAGTTTTTTTCCAACTTAAAGTGACAATCGAAACAGGATTATTTTATTTAAAATTCAGAGTCTCCACTTGGGATAATTTTTTGGTGTCCCAAGTCACCGATTTTAAATCCCGAATCGAGGAAAGATTGACTCTGTTTTACAGTCCGCGAACACAAAAATACGGGTAAAGAATTCTGTTAACCCGGGAGAAGGTGTTAGGCATTCCCGAATTTCGTGGTTCTAGCATGGTCGCTCAACTGTTATAATTGGTCTATTATCGGATTTTAATACATGTTTTAACCTATGGTTCAATTTTAACTTTATAACCGTTTTTATTTAAATATTTTTTAGGAAGATTCAACGTCATCTAAAATTCATCTTGAACCACGTCACATAAATGCACCCGCGGTCCACGACACATTTTGTTTAACGTTGTCGGGATTTGGATTTGGGTCACATAAATGCACACCCGAGTTTAGGAAAGTAATTTAAATTACGCGCCTAAAGCAACTATGCATTTTAAAATTTGCGAGGGCCATGAAAATTTTAATTGATGGTATACCCCGATATTAAGAGTTAAAACAATTATACGAGGGCCATGAGTTATTTACTGAAATGACACACCTCAAGATTCCTATAAAGGCTAACTAGTTTTGTGAGGGTCATGGTCTTAGGGGTTTTATTTGGCATGACACGCCTCAATTCATTTCAAAGGATCTTATTATTCGAAGTTATTATGATCAAGCTACATGAAATGCACCCCAGAATTGGGGATCAAGGTATCACAACTATGTCACGGGAACCGTACCAGTAGCTATGATAATTTTATTATAACGCGCCTAAAACAACTAGCGCATTTATGAGTTATTTGAACTAAACTGTGGGATTATTATGCAACCCTTTTACTTAAACTTGAACATCAATTCTTCTAAGGATCCAAACCAAGCCTACAACCCCTTAAAGCTAACAAAATCATACAACTCATACGGCCGTTATTAGAACTCGTGTTCAACTCATGTGGCCCATTAACAATTTTAAATTAGCCCCCATGTAACAATTGGCAACATGAATTCTTTTCTAAATTCAACATATTTCAAAATATTTTTCTTCTCAAATTCAACAAATGAAACAGCCCCTTCCTACTACATATAACTACAGATTCATAAGAAAAACAAAATATACATCTACTCCATAAAATTCACAAACGGATTCACTGTATCTCATGAGCACGACAAATAGGAACTTGAAAAATGAGTAGTTAATTATTAATATTCTTAAAAGACAAGTAAACTAAATAGTCATGATCTAATCTCTATTAAACAAATAAAGACAAAACTCTCATCTAGAGGCATTGATTAAACAGAGAACCTCTTCAAACATTATTCAGGCATAAACAAAGCAAGATATGAAAATCAAAAGATAGTATAAATGGATAGAGCTAGAATGAGACCTTTAAAGTTTCAATATATTGATGAGCCTCCAACCGGTACATAAAGAAAGGAATGCTGACCAAAACTCGAACGCTAGCAGAGCCACTAATCTAAATTTGAAAGTAGACCGGCCACCGAACAGAGTTTGACAAACTCGACTGACCTCGCCGAAACTCGATTTTTGAAGTGACTAATGGCTATTTTGAAGCTATTTTGGGTGGTTTTGGAGAAGCCTTAACGGAGGAAATGGATGGTGAGTATGGCTAAACTAAGGTGAAAAGGAAAATGATTTCGTAAGTTTCTGTTGGCAGCGTTTTCTTTGAAGAAAAAGGGGTGCAACCTAGAGTTCTAAGGTCTAATTGTCTAAATTTGATTTTCGGGATTGTTGTTTTTGAGTTGATTCAGCTCCCTTTCATGGTTTTTTGTTGCAGCTGCTTGAGGATGAAGGGAGGTGAGTTTCAACGATGGATCCCTCAAGCTAAGAATTCTTTTGGTCTTAGCTCTTTGTTTCCTCTTTTAGCTTTGGAATTTTTGGGAGTCCCAGATGAGAACGGCGGGTTTGATGATTTTTTAGGCCTCTCTTTATTTTAAGGGTTAGGTACTATTATATAGGGGTAGGGATTAGGTTAGGGGTAGGCCTAGAAATTATGGGCTTGAAGCTTGGGCCTTTACAACTAGCTTTGCTTAAAACTAGCCTAATTAACTAAAAATATATCCATATAGAAATATTATCAAAATATTAATTAGCACTACTTAATTAAAAATAATTATTAAAATAAGACTGACTGTTAAAACAAAACTATTTTTTGGTATTTTTTTCAAGATTAAAAATGAGTACAAAACATTAACGAAATTATTTTTTGTAATTTTTATTTTCTTGTAATAAAACAAAGTAAATGAATCAAAATTAGTTGAAATAACGATATTAGACCTAAATTAAATATTTTCGTACTAAAATATGAAAAATCTTGGGGAGGGTCAAAAATCACATGTCTACAAATTCAACCTGAAACTAAACTCCGCAAAGTGTACATTTGGGGTTCCTGCTAGGAAATTGCTTGGGTTTATTGTGAGCCACCGAGGAATAGAACTGAATCCATCGAAAGTAAAAGCCATTTAAGAACTGCCACTACCAAGGAACAAGAAGGATGTGATGAGCTTCTTGGGAAGGCTTAACTACATCAGCTGATTCATAGCACAGTCTACAGTTATCTGTGAACCAATTTTTAAGATGTTAAAGAATGACACCGCCGCCAAATGGACCAATGACTGTTGAAAGGCCTTCAACAAAATCAAGGAGTACCTGTCTACACCACCAGTCTTAGTCCCGCCCAAGCCAGGTAGACCCTTATTACTCTACCTTGCAGTGTTAGGTGGAGTTTTCGGCTGCGTTCTGGGGCAGCATGATAAAACAGGGAGGAAGGAACAAGCCATTTATTATCTCAGTAAGAAGTTCACCCCGTATAAGGCCCGATATTCTCTATTGGAACGCACATGTTGTGTTTTGACTTGGATAGCTCAGAAGCTGAGACATTACTTATGCGCCTATACTACATACTCATATCGAGGATGGATCCTTTGAAGTACATCTTTCAGAAGCCCATGCCCACCGACAAGCTAGCCAAATGGCAAATCCTGTTGAGTGAGTTAGACATTGTTTATGTAACTCAGAAAGCAGTCAAGGGACATGCACTGGTAGACCACCTTGCTGAAAACCCTGTGGATGGAGGATACGAACCCCTAAAAATGTATTTTCCTGATAAAGAGGTATCATTCATAGGAGAAGACATTGCAGAATCCTATGACAGTTGAAGAATGTTCTTAGATGGAGCAACAAATTTCAAAAGAGTTGGCATATGAGCAGTCCTAATATCAGAAACCGGCAGCATTATCCGGTGTCTGCCAAACTCAGGTTCCCCTGCACCGACAATATGGCCGAGTATGAAGCCTGCATTTTAGGACACAAAATGGCCATTAACATGAACGTTCAAGAGCTGCTAGTGATTGGAGATTCAGACTTGCTTGTACATTAGGTACGAGGAGAATGGACGACCAAGAACTCTAAGATACTCCCATATCTGCATCATGTACATGAATTGAGAAAGAGGTTCACGAAGACGAAATTCCAGCATGTTCCCAGAATCCAAAATGAGTTCGCCGATGCATTGGCTATCCTATCATCTATGATTGCATCCCGACAAGAATTTCATTGATCCTATTCCGGTGAAAATCCATAATCAGCCAACTTATTGTGCCCATGTTGAAGAGGAAGCATACGTAAAGCCTTGGTTTCATGATATCAAGGAATATTTAGCAAAAGGAGAGTACCCGGAGCTTGCGAATCCTACTCAGAAACGCACACTTCAGAGATTATCCAACAACTTCTTTCATAGCGGAGGAATCCTGTATAGGAGGACTCCCGATTTAGGATTATTAAGATGTCTCGACGCAAAGGAAGCATCCAGGCTATAGAGGAAATTCATGCTGGGACCTGCGGTCCACATACGAACGGTTTTGTCTTAGCAAAGAAGATACTCCGGGCTGGTTACTTTTGGATGACTATGGAAACAGACTACATACAATATGCCCGAAAATGCCACCACTGTCAGATACATGCAGACATGATAAAGGTACCTCCAAGCGAGCTTAACACAACAAGATCACCGTGGCCGTTTTCCGCCTGGGGAATGGACGTTATTGGACCAATTGAACCTGCTGCTTCCAACAGACACGGGTTTATCCTAGTAGCCATCGACTATTTCACCAAATGGGTCGAAGCAGCATCTTACAAAGCAGTGACTAAGAAAGTCGTGGCAGACTTTGTCCGTGACTGTAGTGTTTGTCGATTTGGAATTCCAGAGTCAATCATTACTAATAATGGCTCCAACCTCAACAACGACTTGATGAAAGCTATGTGTGAAACTTTCAAGATCAAACACAAGAATTCCACAGCCTATAGACCTCAGATGAATGGAGCTATAGAAGCCGCCAACAAGAATATCAAGAAGATATTGAGGAAGATGATAGAGAAGCACAGACAGTGGCACAAGAAGTTATCATTTGCTCTACTGGGGTATCGTACCACAGTCCGCACATCAACTGGGGCAACCCCCTATATGCTGGTTTACGGTACAGAGGTTGTCATTCCCACTAAGGTAGAAATTCCTTCCCTAAAGATCATACAAGAAGATGAGCCCGACGACACGGAGTGGGTGAAAAGTCGTTATGAGCAACTAGCCCTTATAGACGAAAAGAGAATGAATGCAGTCTGCCATGGTCAACTCTATCTGAATAGAATGTCCAGAGCCTTCAACAAAAGAGTCAAGCCAAGATCGTTCACACCGGGGCAGCTGGTGTTAAAGAAAATTTTCCCGCATCAAGGTGAAGCCAAAGGGAAGTTCTCTCCCAATTGGTAGGGTCCATACATGGTTTACTGGGTTTTGACAGGAGGAGCCCTCATACTTGCAGAAATGAACAGAGAAGTCTGGCCAAAGCCGATCAATTCAGATGCAGTCAAGCATTACTATGTGTAATCTTTATGCTTTCCTTATATGATGTAAATTGAACTATGTTTGACCTGATTCCCGTTTAAGAGGGGATACGTAGACAGCCCTATGGGTTCGGTCATAATGCAATAAAAATTTCATTTCCCCCGCAATTGGAAACAGGGGTAGAATTTTGAGAAAGACCCTCAAAATTCTGAAGTAATTTCAGCCGATCGCCGCACGAGCAACTGTCAGAAACGTCAACCCATCAAACTGGGGCAGAATTTTGAGGAGGACCCTCAAAATTCCATAGCAGGGGAGGTTGCAATGTCCTGAATTGTGTCGTAGTCGTTGGTTCATCTAAAAGCTATTTTTTATTTATGTCATACTTTTACAAAATCATGCATGTTATTATTGAAACTGCTTTGTTTAGCAGTGTTACCCCAATAACACAGACAGTATCACCGGATCAAAGCCGAACGAGTCAAGCAAAGCTAGCGGGGATACGAACTAACCTTCCCCCTTACAAAACTCACAATTTTTCTTTGAATGCAGGCACTAGGATTGTGTAATCCCTTAAACATACTGTACGCCCAGGGGACAAACATTGTTCAAGAATACGACTCTCCAAACCGTTGCACTTGCCAACATTTGCTATCAACACACACCAGTGATGTCTCATATGTCACGATGCTCCCAGTAATCACAATGCCGCAATCTGATATCAGCTAAGAAAACTCTACTGTTATTTGTTATTTTATTTCTTGCATAAGGCTACCATTATGCCTTCCGAGACTAAACGCCATCTCCATCTGCATCTGCATTGCATATGGCTACCATTCTGCCTTCCAATTTGCATAAGGCTACCATTCTGCCTTTCGAGACTAAACGCTGTCTCCATCTGCATCTGCATTGCATAAGGCTGCCATTCTGCCTTCCAATTTGCATAAGGCTACCATTTTGCCTTCCGAGACTAAACGCTGTCTCCATCTGCATCTGCATTGCATAAGGCTATCATTCTGCCTTCTGAGCTAAGCTATGCCTTCCAGTTTCTTCGAAATTGAGCACTATCCCAAACACTATTTATTTCGCTTAAGGCTACCATTATGCCTTCCGAGACTAAACGCTGTCTCCATCTGCATCCGCATTGCATAAGGCTACCAAACTGCCTTCCGAGACTAAACGCTATCTCCATCTGCATTTGCAATGCATAAGGATACTATTCTACCTTCAAATCTACATAAGGCTACCATTCTGCCTTCCGAGGTTAAGCTCTACCTCCACCTGCATTCGCATCTTTGCATAAGGCTACTTTTCTGCCTTTCGAGGCTAAGCTCGGCCTCCAATTTTCTTTGAAACTAAGCGCTACCCCAAGCACTATTTATCTCGCTTCTCTTACGGGCTAAGCTCTGCCCTTCATTTCGCAAGACTAAGCTCTGTCTTGTCTGCATCATACTACTACATCCTTCATGGGCTGAAATACCAACTCATCCAAAGGCGTCATCGTTCGGAGTCACCATCTTCATAGCCCGAGAACACCGTGTCATAGCCTGAGGATCCCTTTCAATTTTTTGCATATCACTATTCAAAGGCGTTATAGTTCGGAGGCACCATCCTCATAGACCGAGAACGTCATTTCATGGCATGCGAATCCCTTATCATACGCTTCATGGCCCAGGACATCATGGTCTAAGGACATCATTCCCATCGTCTGAAGATAACTTTCATGGTCCAACAGGAATTTGCATCATGTTAAAATTTATGCACAATATACACTTGTATTGTTTCTATTTGCAGGTAAGCCGGCGAGCGACGACTATCCCATTAGGAGCGATCCTGCTCCAGTTCCCTCAGCCATAACAAACCTAACCATTCCCGTAAACCGTCCACTCACCCAACCCTAGATATCGCGTCCGTTCTTGAAATGTCTTCATCGGTATACTCCATAGATGAATCCGGAACTACATATGGCCTGATTCCTATGAAACTAGGAATATGTAGGTAGCTCAGAAGCCAGGGTGTGGCCTAACCTCTTCAAACCATTTTGCTCGGTCAAAATTGGCCATCATTTCTTTACCCAGAAACTCTTTCATTCTTCCCGAGTAAAGGAGGGCAGCTATTGATACCCAATATTTTCCCTATATATTTTCAATATGCAAAATACCTTCAAAATAGCATATATATGCATATATAAGCATGCCCAAGGTTTTTATTATTTTTTCCATAATTTTAAGTTTTTAAATTGATTTATTTTCTCCCTTTTTATCCATAGAATCCCCAATAATTACTTTCAAAATTATTATTTTGATAATTCATCTATTGTATTTCTATATTTATGCCAAGATATGGCTAAGGTAATTTTTATATATTTTTATAATTACATTTAGTATTTTTAAAAGCTAAATTGCTCATAATTGCAATATTAATCCTTTTAAGATTTAATTATGTTTTATATGCATAAAATTGAATCCTGTATTTTTAAATTGCTAATTATGTATTATAAATCATTTAAACATTTTAATTTATTTTTTAAAAATTATCTACTATTTTTTATAAATTAAATAAGGAAAAGGGGGCTATTTAAATTATAGCCAAATTGGCTTTCAATTATAGCCAAATCGGACCCCAATTCCCAGCTCAATTTTACAATTAAAAAACCCGATCCACACCCTATTAACCCATACCCAAACCCAGAACCCACCTATCCCAATTAATCTCAACCGTTGATCTCCCAGATCAACGGTCCACGTTAGACCTTTCCTTTTTTAATCAAACGACCCCCCAAACCCTACTCCCATTCTCTCATTTGCACCGCCTCTGAATCCCTCCTCTCCCAAATTCTCTCTCAACTCACCCTAACCCTAATCACCATCACCGGCGAGAACCTCCTTCCTATGGTGTTCTCGTGCCTTCTCCGACCACTTCTGGTCTCCTATACTCCATGGCTCTTCGACTTCATGAGTCCTGGAGAAGATCTCAAGGAAAGCCAACCTGTTCCGGTTTGAAACTCGTTCACTGGCCTGTCTCCGGCCATTTTCGTTTGTAAGAAAGGATTTCCTCTGGTTTTTCGTTTGAATCCACGAGTTTTTAACTGATTTTCTTCGTCTCTACTATTTTCCGAAAACCCTAGTTCGCTACTGTTCGATTATTCTCAGATCCTTATAGATCTGAGGTGATTCGAGTTTTATTAAGCGTTTTCCTTTAAAAATCTCTTGTTTTAACTAGCTATTTCGATTTTAGTCGCTCTTTTCTAAACTAGGGTTTCTGAAAACCCTTTTCTTCAAAACGCTTTCTGGTTTTAAGTGTTTGGTCCCCTGTGTCTATGTGTTTTGATTGATTATTGTTGAGTTCTTCCTTAACCCTAACTAGCCTATGCTAAAACCCCAAATTTTTGACACTTTGTTTGGATTCTGCACTTGTCCGTGTTATTTGATACATGCCAATGTTCTATGCTTTGATTTACATGATTCCTTCCTCTTTTAATTAGAATATCTTGTGATTTTTACCCTAGTATGCCTCTATTAGGGTTTCAGATTCGATTCTTTCCGTTTATACTTGGCTTAGTTGCTTATTCATGGAAAACCTATATCATTTTCCCTAAATTAGTATTATTTTGAATCCTTATCACTGATTTGCTATGGTAATGCCTATATACTGATTTCCTGTTATTTTCCTATTTGTACGACCTTCGATTATTTCTTGCCTTGTTTACGATTAACTGTGGTACTTGCTGATTCTTATTGATTGTTCCCTTAATTGAACTTTTGTTCATTTACCCTTAATTACCAACCCCATACTTAATTATTTAATTTTCTTTCCTTAATTATATGCCCTGCTTTTTATCATTAACTGGTCACCCCTTTACTAGAAGAGAACCTTGCTAATTTTGTGCATGATTGATTATGTAATTTTCCCTAATTACTGGATGATTGATTCTTTACCTTATTTTACTCTGCTCTCAACTACTATATAAATGACTCTCTTCTACGGTCTTAGACACGAACAATTAGTTCAAAACACACACACACACACATAAAATTCTCTCTTCTCTCTCTCTGCTACTTGTGCTAACTGCTTGTCTATGTCACGACCCCGGTTCGTCCTCTATGAACCATCGTGACGGCACCTAGTTTCTACGACTAGATAAGCCTAAATTGCGGAAGAGAAACTAAAATTTGCGGAAGTAAACAATTTAAAAATAGGAATAAAGTAACAATAGTGTCTAAATGTGCCGCTCGACATACACCATGTTTAACTCTCAATACCAATACGTAAATCCAAGACCCGGAAACCCACGAATCACAAGCTAAGAAAAATACTACATAATTCTAACTCCGGAATGTCTAATAAGAGTAGAAAAATACATAAGGGCTAAATACTAAAAGCAGGAATAGAAAGGGACTCCTCGGTCTGCGGACACGGCAGATGTACCTCGAAGTCTCTAAAGCAGTCGCCTCCCTCAAGGATGGTAGGCCTGAGTAGCGGTATCTGGATCTGCACATGAAAAACATGCGCAGAAGGGGCATGAGTACACCACATCGGTACTCAGTACCCTACTGAGATTAAATAAACAATAAGATTACGGGATAAGATAAGCAGTACAATTGCGAATCTACAGTAAGAATCTATACAGGATAATAAAAGTACAATAACGGAAACATAAATAAGGGCAAACCACAAGGAAAATACCACTCATAGCAAGGATGATAATCGGGGGATCTCTTGGTATCCCGAGGATCTCTTGGTATCCTCTATGTATACAGGGGATCTCTTGGTATCCCGAGGATCTCTTAGTATCCTCAATATATATGTTAGGGATCTCTTGGTATCTCAAGGATCTCTTGGTATACTCAATATATGTGCCAGGGATCTCTTGGTATCCCGCACCTCAGTCCAGATCATAAATACGTACAGGGGATCTCCTGGGATGCCGTCCCATAGTCTCAAATTAAAAACACAGAAGCAACACAAGAATACTCAATTAAATGCTAATTTCGTACCAAGTAAACAGTTAATTCTAGCCTAACATGTTGCACAAAATTCAGGTAAGGCAGGTTGAGCAAATAAAGCAATTAAGTCACTTAGACATGCTTTTCTAAACTACAACAGGCTAAATTCGCAAGTAGGATAAAACAAGAAAAAGGTACTCAATTGAAATACTTAAAATAAAACCGGATTTTCAATAATTAGCTCAAGTACGCACTCGTCACCCCATGTATAAGGCATTTAAATTATCAAATATATCATATCCTAAGGTAAAGGTCCCCCACACAAGGTTAGGCAAGCCACTTACCTCAAACCAGCTCAAATCAACCCGAAACCACGCTCTTGCCACAAGTACTCGACTCCAAATGGCCCAAATCTATTCAATTCAATTTCATAATGTGAATAATACTTCAAGTAACTGATTCTACAATTAAATTCTAAGCTAATACGCGAAATTATGTAAAATGACCAAACGCCCCTCGGGCCCACGTCTCGGAATTGGGTAAAATTTATATTTCCAGAATCCTCACACTCTCACGAGTTCAATCATACCAATAGCATCAAAATTAGACCTCAAATGGTCCCTCAAATCATCACTCAAAGGCCTCCAATTAGTCAAGCCCTAACCCCCCAATTACCATTGATTTTCCTTTATTTTTCATGCTTAAATTGATAAAAATCATCACAATAATGAGTTTAGGGACCAAAGACCTTACCCCAATGAACTCCTCTGAAAATCTCTCTTGAAAAGTGCTCCCCAAGCTTCTTCCCGTTTTGAAAAAGATGAAAAATGGCTAAATTTCGCGAAGGCAAGAATTTATATGTTCTGCCCAGCGATTTCTGCATTTGCGGACCTAGGACCACATCTGCGGTCCCGCTTCTGCGGAGCCTAGGTCGCATCTGCGACTTTCACTTAAAGGGCCATTTCTGCATCTGCGGTTACCCTTCCGTAGGTACGGTTCCGCTTCTACGGTGAACTACCCGCATCTGTGGTTCCTAAAGAGATGGACAAATTCTGCTTCTGTGGCAACGCACCTGCGGAACCCAAACCGCAGGTGCGGTTATGACAGAACCAGTAGCTGGAGCTGCAACTTTAATTCCAAAATCTTTCCGTCAACCATTCGAAATCATCCGAGGCCTTCGGGACCTCAACCAAAGGCACAAACAAGTCACAAACCACTATCCAAACTTGTACCAATCCTTAAAACACCTAAACAACATCGAAACCTGGAATTAACCATGGATTAAGCCTAAGAACTCCTAAATTCTCAAAAATACGCTTTCGATCAAAAAGTCTATCAAACCTCGTCCGAATGACCTAAAATTTTGCACACACATCACATTCAACACTACGGAGCTACTCCAACTCCCGGAATTCCATTCTGACCATCGGATCAAAATCTCACTATCGGACCGGAAACTCCAAAAATTCAACTTTCGGTATTTCAAGCCTAAATTAGCTACGGACCTCCAAAACACAATCTGATCATGCCCCTAAGCCCGAAATCACCCAACGGAGCTAACGAAACTATTGAATTTCCATTATGAGGCCCTCTTCACACTGTTCCGACTACGGTCAACTTTCCAACATTTAAGCTCTCATTTCGGGACTAAGTGTCCCGGAACTCTCCGAAGCTCAAAGTCGAACATCCCGGCAAATCAAAATAGCAGAAATAAACTCGGGAAAAATAGTTAATAGGGGATCGGGGCATTAATTCTTAAGACAACCGGCTAGACTGTCGAACTCTACTTGCTTTACTTTTTGCATTTTGCTTCCTTAACTGGTATGTTCCTAGTTCAATTCTGAAACTCAACTCTATGTGCTCCATGTCTGTTAATCCATGTTTCGTTCTACATTTATTTAATGGCTTATGTGTTTAATTGCCCTTCTTGTTTACTGCTTTATTCAGCATGCTTAAGTTTTGCCCTCTCTTGGTCAAGTGTGTAATCAGCATGTTTGGGTATCACTTGTCTTGTTTGATACTCGGCCAACATGTCTACTTGAGTTCCTGTTTATTTCCCTCAACTAGTATGCCATGTTACTATCATAGACTCCTAATGTACTTGATTAACACTAAGCGGCATGACTAATTATGTGTAATAGACCCCTGTTCTCAACATGACTACTCCCATACCCTATCCATATATCTTATTACTATTCTAATTTCAAGCATGATTCCCTTATTAACACTTTGAAGTAGTAGTTTTGTATTTTGGAGGCCAATCAATTGCTACTTGTTCTTTGTACCTACTGGTCTATATGTTTCTCTTCTCATCCATGTTTACGTGTTTCTGATTTGGGCTCTCCGTGTCCCCAACCCTTTACTTCCATGCTTGTGAATGTTGAAATGATACTATTCTTTGAACTTGTTCTATGTGTGCTGGCGTGTTCCAAGTTGTTGTTGCTCCTATTCCCTTCTCCTTTCAAAACTGTTTTTCCCTAAGCAACCCTTTTGTTGTTTTGCAAACTTATTTCAAACATGCTATTTCAAAACTGTTTTCCAATTCAACCTTTTCAAAACTATGCTAAGCACTCTCACCTTATTCTTAGACTACTAAGTTCTGCCCCTTTTGTGTGAGCCTTGCCTTGGGACCCTTGAGCTCCCTCTGAACTTGGACATATGAAAGTTGGCCTTTCCACACTGCACTTACTCTGTCTTGGCTATGAAATCTGGGTGTGAGCACTGCTCGGGATCCCTTGAGGTCGTTAGGGAACTCTGAAACACCCGAATATGAGAAGTGCTATGAAACAATCTTGGCACTTGAGGTGATTTATTACATAACTCAGGAGGAAGTCCTAATCAGGCTCTCTATAGTGTAATCTCTTATTTTTCATTTCTACTTATGTAATTCATTTTAATGTTGGTCTGTAATAACTTGTTGTAAACAAGTATTGGGGATGGCTAGTGAAAATAGGGAGGGAGTTATACATGCTATCAACATCAATAGGTAGAAACCATGTCTTAGGTTTGCATTTTCTATGTGTGCATTAGAATCCATGTGTAAGATCAACCCATTCAAATCGTGTCTTGCATTAGATACCATTTTCTTGGGTTTACTGTTTCAGTATCTCATTTGACATCACTTTACCACTTAGAAATCCTACTTTAGGCTAAATAACAACATTAATATAAAATGTTGCTCTTGCACATCTTGAAATCATGCTGTAATTCTTTAGGCATTTAGAAACCATGCTTTAGGAATTCTGCATACTCTGCAATCATTCTGCATTTTTCATATGTGCACGTTAGATACCCTGTTTTTAGGATCTCGCTCAGTTTTACCTAGTTAAACTACTGATGCATGAAAAAAGGACATAAAACAGCCTCATGTTTGATTATCCTATTTAAGCGAAACTGGTCATAATCTTGCATGTCTTTGTAACATTTAGAACAACATGCCTTTAGGTAAAATAACTTTTTAACTGTTTTCAATAATCTTGGTAACTACTGCATATTACGTTACGCCTAGGCAAGCCTTATGTAGTAATCTTAAATAAAACCAAAATCGTCTTTGTTATTAGTGTTTAACTGTCAATGTGTTAAAATCAGTAGTCAAGCTTGATTCAGACTTCTTTTCTGAGTCATGTAATAAATCTGGTTCTGCTGCTATCACTTAGATACCATGCTTTAGAATTCTGAGTTCAAATGTGGACCTTATCTATGTATGAGTCATGCTATCTATGTGCATTACTTGTGGAGGTATATCTGAGCCTTCTATCTATTTTTTGTGTTTTCCCCCTAAATGCAGTCCTATGTGTTCTTATTTGTCGCCTAGTATTTTGCCTGTAAACCTGAGGATCTGCCTAGAACCACCCTTTTTATAGGATAGGAGTCCCAAATTCCTCCGAGACTGATAGGAATGGACGAGTAATAACATGCAATAGGGGTCGAGACCAACCCTCGCTTTAGTTACCTTCACGGGGCGGGAAAGGGTAGATATGGATATGATGACCGATGCATTAATACCACGTGTAGGCCCTCATTGAGGAGTATCATACCGAGTATTGCATTGATGTGATCCATATTATAAATAAACCTAGGACACCCCCCTTTACATTCACAAATGTGCTTAGATTGTAATTCTTTTAAACTCTTGCTTTTTTCATTAATTGTTTTTCAAATATTTGTGTTCTTAAACTTAAATCCCCTACTATTTGAGCCATACTTGTTTATTTGCTAATTGTACAAATTCACAAAAACTATTTAGCCAGGAACCACACTAGTGAATCCTAAGGGGTGCCTAACACCTTCCCCTTGGGATAATATCAAGCCCTTACCTTGTCTCTGGTTACCAAACGTAGTTATAAATAAACCCTATAGGTTCCCTAAGTCACCTTAAATCGTTAGGTTGTGACTCTTCAAAACTGTAAACCTCCTTCCCAAAAGGAAAGAGTTGTCCCAACCAAAATGTCATAAACCCAATTCCATGAAGGAAAAAAGGGGCATGACAGGTATGAGGCAAGTTCTGGAGATGGTGGAATTTCAGGAATGAGTTCATTTGTTTCAAGAGGATGTGCCTAAGGTGTACGGAAATGCAGTACAAAACTTCTACACATCTCTCTTCATTGTTGAGGGGGACCATATCTATGTGCTAGTAATGGAATAGACATTGTGCTTGACGCTTCAGCTTTGGAGAAAGTTCTCTAAGTTCCATGTGAAAGAATGTCCTCAGTCAAGGGTGTTTGTGGAGCTAACTTTAGGAGAGCTATTATGAAAGAGCAAGCTATTCAGCAGGGAGAGCGGGTGCATTAGAAGGCACTACTTGCCTTCTTCCTAAGTATCAGCTTCTCTTTGAGCTAGTCAATAAGGTGCTCTTACCTCGTGTTGAGAGGCGGTCTATCACTTCAAAGTCTGATTTGGTCTTAATGGAGTCTCTTGATGAGTTTGCCCCGATCAATCTACCAGTAATCATGATAGAACACATGCAAAAGGTGGAAAACTTTAAAGGTGGCAATCATGGGCTTCCATATGGCTTTCTCCTCAATCGAGTGTTTCAGTTCTACAAGGTTCCCTTGGTGAATCCCAAAGTCGGCACCCGCAAACAAACCTTCTCCAAAACCACCCTGGAAGAGTTTGAATGTGTAGAAAAGGTCGGTGGAAGCACCTCGACCATTTCTCAGTTGATCAATGCTCAAAATGGTGCTACCGAAGAGATCAAGAGGTTGAGGGCTCAGAATGCCATACTGGAAACTCAGCTTAGTCAAGTTATTGGGGCACCTGGTTCTATTAATTCTTCCCATGAAGAAGTTGCCTGCTTGACTAAGGAAAATTTTGAGCTTCGTGCAAAACTGCTTGAAGAGCAGCTGTTTGCAAATGCCGGTATGGACATGATTCTCAAAACCCTTTCTGCCTCCTTCTCCAAGTCTCCCTCTTCTAGTGCCCCATAGAAACCTCTCAGTGACCAATTGTCTTCTGTTATAATGTTTTATGGCTGTTGTTTTCTTTCTGTTTTTTTTTGTGATGGCATGTTGGATTTCACCGTTACTGATCTTGTTTAATCAATCTATTTTCATATCAATGAAATAGCTCTTCCTTTTGCTTGTACAATGCTATTTTCCTTTTGCTTCTCTTTTCTGTCATGTTGTGTGCACATATGTGGCATGACTTGGCTATGTTAGACTTCTTTATGTCGCTTTCCTACTTGTGTATTTTTAATGATTCCAAAAGGGGGAAGTATAAATGAAATTGAAGAAATAGGGGATCTGATTAAGGGGGAAGCATAAAGTCAGGGGGAACTTGTGAAGTTCATGTTACCTCATCTGGTTATTTCTGCTCTAAATATATATTATCAATGTCTCAGTTTGTCATCATCAAAAAGGGGGAAATTGATGGGTTTTCAATGTCTTTACCTTATGTTTGATGATCTAACAAACTTACTGTCAAGAACCAGATAGGGAATCTAACACACTTGGTACACATTGCAAATCAATGAATTCCAGCCTGAACTCCAGCTAATGTGAACTACTGCAAGTGAAGAGAATAGAGGAACAAAATAAGGACCTAATCCCTGGGTGTTATCTGACAGAAGTACAAGTCAACTATACAGCTCGAAAACAACTGCAGAAAGTAACTGCCTGCAACTGTACATGCGATAATGCAACAATCACTTCCCATTAGGAAGAGGCGTGTACCAACCAAGAATTGACATCATACTTGGGATGTCTTTGGTAGTATAACAACATGGTGCAAGGCACAAGATATTCACTTGAGCATTTAGTGATATTCTCTCAAGCATTAAAGATCTGATCTAACATTGAATTCATTAGTGTGTCAAGAACAAGAAGACAACTCCACTAAGGATCAATTCCACAATGAGTCTATGTGTGTCCGTAGTTGAGTTGTAATCTTGTTGTTTGTTCTTCATTATCTCCTATCTTGCTTTCATAGAAGCTTTGTTTTAGGAAACTCAAAATCATAAACCTTCTGAGTTTGTGTTGTGATTAGAGTTAGTCATAAGTTAAAGTCTTTGTAACTAGTGAGTGACAAAGTAGCGTGTGGTAAGTGTATCACAAGTTAGTTGAGTTGAAGTCTTTGTAATAGAGGCATTACAAAGTAGCTTGTAATAGTGTATTTACAAGTTAGTGAAGCTGAAAGCCTACAAGTGTAGGTCGTGGCTTTTGTCCCCTTGAGTTGGGATTTATCCACGTAAAAATCCCGTGTCTCATTTACTTACTATTTTAATTAATATTCTCAGTGGAAACTCATAGAGGACCAGGTACTATATAGTTTGGTGGACTCATATAAACTAACAGGTATAAATAAAGTGCATTTAGAATACAAATAAATACATCTGCATACATGGTTCAATTAAATAAACATACTGAAGTAACATGTATATACTTGTATTTTATCATGTGTATGATGTATTATATATTATTAATCTGAATAAGAGCACAAACGAGATTACAATATATATTCTGACTATAATTATATAAACATATACTAAAGAGGTTAACAAATGTTAACCTCTACATTCTCGCTGACGGCTATATCACTCTGTGTTTGGCCTTTAGGATTATCTTGCAAGTTGGCATCAGATGACATTTGAATACCATCATCACGTCTCCCCGTGATTTTCTTTCTCTGGTATACCCTTTCCTTATGCTGATTATCTTTAAGCTGGTCAGACAGCTTCTTAAAGTTTTCACTGATCAATATTCTCAGAGACATGAACTCTCCCATCACCTTATCAATACACAAATAATTAGAGAGGTGCCCGAAAAATATATGAATGTTAACAAGTAAACTGTAATGTTTAATATGTGCATAAAAAACTCACATATTCTTTGAATGAATCTAGATCTTTCCTCAAAGAAGATACTTCATCTGTTTTAGAATCTGCTGGCTTCTTGTCATGCAATACAGTTTGATTGATTTCCGATATGCTAACAGGAGGAATATTTGATTGAGTCTTTGCATTTGAGGAATCTATAATCTATTCTTTGCGCTTTTTGTGGGGCGGTGATGAAGATGAATCAACACTTGCATCATGTGTCTTCTTAGACTGACGATGCGGTGTAGGAGTAAAGTCATCCGAATCCTCTGTAGACTTTTCTGAATAAGTAGGAGTAGGACTGTTCTCTACATCAACGCCTACTAGAGGAATCTGAATAACAACAAGCTCTATATGGCTTGGGTGGATGTCATTGCAAACAATCTGAAAATCGAAATACACTAAAAGTACACTACATTTGCTGTATGGTTACAAAGTTATGATGATTACATGAAATATGTATATGTATACTATTTTCAGCATACAAATGTATTCATGTTAATTTGAAAAATAGGGAAATAAAATATAGGTTGTATGCATCTGTATTGACTAACAGAAATATATTCTAAAAAAATAAATAACAGCCACTTAACAAATAATAAATTACCATGTTTCCCTAGTCATTGAACATGCCATTCATCAGATAAGCATAGGTTGGCTGATTGACGGTGGATCTCCAATTGAGTATTCTGGGTATCTGGTTATCAACTCGCGGTGCAATTTTGGGGTCAACCTTTGAACAACACTCGTAAAACCAAACTTGCATGGCGAGAGATATTCCAGCTATCCTATAGTACTTCTTCTGAGAATCCATCTTCTTGCTAATAGATTTTATAAGGTTTTGGAATGCTTTTATACCCCATGGATAATCAGAATATCTCCCACTCTCGACCAAGTCAAAATGTAGTCTTGAGATGGTTGTGTTGTTCTTCTCGGATGAAAATATGAAAGTGTGTATTAAATACAATACAGCTATCTTGATGGCATCCCCATCGTTGTCATGACCCCAATTCTTCTCATCAAAGCATGTCAATAAATCTTTATTTTTGACAAGATTTGCACCGCCAAAGTATGTCTCAACAATCCGGTTAGGCACCTTTTCATTAAACTGAAAATCATCAGGGTCACCACCACACTTGAGACCAGTGACAAGTGCAAACTCCCTTATTGAGAAGGATAATTTTGTACCATTGACGTATATTGAAAATACATCGTCATGAATTCCTTCTAACTGCAGAACTATAAAGCACCTGAACAATTGATGTTGGACTTCACAACACTTCATTTCAAGAAAACTTCCAAAACAAGTAGTACCCAATAGTTTGTACTGCTCTGGAATAAGTTTTTCTTTGAGGTCGGAGACTATGTCTGTTTTAGTATATGAACTGATATACGGCGAAAAAATAGGTTGTTGTTTCGCAAATAGTTTAATTTCCTGCATACAACAAGAATTACAAAAAGATTTCAGATGTCAACGGCAATACATATTTCATAGTATAATTATCTTGAATACATATAAATACAATTAAATACAATATGCAAAATATGTTGGAGTAAGACATAAGTAATAGAAATAGTTGTATATATATATAATACATCCACATACAACAATCAAAGTCATTGCAATGAGTACAAAACAGTGAAGGCACCTTTGAAAATCCTTATTAATACAACTACATACAATATAGAAAGGTCAGTGTAGTAAGTACAAAATACAGTGAATGTACTTTTGAATACATCTAAGCACATCTAAATACATTATGCAATAGACACTAGACTAAATAAGCATACAAATTAGTGAAGCCAAAATTTGTATACATATAAATACATCTACATACACACATGTAAAATTCATTGTAATGAGTACAAAATCAGTAATGGATTTTTTGAATACTTCTGAATACATCTAAATACGATATGCAAAAGTTAATGTATTAACTATAAATATAGTGAATTAAACTTTGTATACTTATGAATACATCGACATACATATAAATCAAATCAACAAATAAGTATATATATATGTATATATATATATATATATATACAATAACATACAACAAAAAACCTTTTGTAAAAGGTAATAATCAATGTATGAGGACTCAAATACATTTTGATACATCAAAAATTACCTTTTCGTCCCGTGTATCCGAGTTATTGCTTGCATTGACCTCCTTTCCCTTGACACATGAAGTTTTAGCCATAGGTTCTTTTCTCTTTCCCGCAACAGGAAGATTTGATTCTTTCAAAGATTTCTCAACTTGGGCTTGTTTCAAAGTGTCATTGTGTAATTTTGTTCTCTTCTCCGCAGCCATTTTTGCTACTGAACCTGCAAATTCCAATTCCGCTTGAGTGATTTGCAAAGAGAAAGAGGGCCCATTGAAATTGAGAACTTTGGTAGGTATACCTCTGGTAACCCTCTTGTGGGATGTTGAATCAAACAATGGGGAGAAAATCTCAAGTTTTCTGTTAAATACAATAACAATGGTTTGTAGAGATACACAAAATAAACAAAAATAGCAAAATTCTAACAATTTAAATACTTACCACAACTATTTATTGCAAAAAATAACGGAAATTGAGAGAGAAAATGTAGATGGCGCGTACGAAAAATAGGGTGGAGACTGAGAATGGGGAAGAACTATGCGATGTGGGTGAGAAATTTTGAGATTTAGCATCGTATTTTCTGGAATGGGGGAAGAGAATGGCGTGTATCAAATTAGAGAGAGAGAGAGAGAGAACGTGGAGTGAGAAGTTTACATCAAATACGGTAATTATGTGAGAGAAAAATCTAAAAAAGGAGAGAGAAAAATAAAAAATAGTGTATATAGTGGCTTAAGGGTAGGAGGTAACCAAAAATAGATATTTTGCTATAAACATTAAAATGTATCTATAGAATATAAGTTTTTAAAATGGTATTTATTTAAAATAAATAAGGTGTTAACCTTTGCTATAGGAGGTAAAAATTTCAATTATTAATGTGAGACTTAATGATGGAGGGAATCATATTTTTAAAATATATTTTTCTCTAAATAGTTTAATACTCGCATTATAAATACAAAAGCTTTTACACATTCTATCCTGCATAAAAGTACTACATAAATTACCATACAACTTTAGATCAGTACTCTCTCCGTTTTAGTTTATGAGAATCTATCCTTTTTAGTCTATTCCAAAAAGAATGATCATTTTTAAAATTTTATAATAGTTTAACTTAACTTTTAATTTTACTCTCAATAAGAAGCTTTAATAGCCATAAAAATACTATGACATATTTAAGATCACAAGTTTCAAAAGAATTATAGTCACCCAAATGTTATAGCTTCTTTAAAATTACAAGTTTTAAAAGTCATTAATTTTATTAAACTACATTCCCAAACAATAGTGGGATTTTACTGGTGTCACTACCCCGGTTCGCCCTCCGTGAACCCTCATGACGACACCTAGTCTCTACGACTAGGTAAGCCTAACAATGCGGAATAATATAAAACCGAAATAACAATTGAAGTAGCGTTTAAGATGCCGCCTGAAACATAACAGTATAAGAATCTCAACCCAATACTTCCCAAAATCCGAAAACCCATGAATCACAAGCTAAGAGATACATAAGAAGCTCTAACTCCAGAAATGTCTAACAATAGGAAAAATATAGAAGGGCTATACTATTACAGAAAGATAGAAAGGGACTCCTCGGTCTGCGGACGTGGTAGATATACCTCGAAGTATCTACAGAAGCGCCTCACCTTAAGGATGATAAGACTGAGTGGAAGTACCTGGATCTGCACATGAAAAACATGCGCAGAAAGGGCATGAGTAATACTCAGTAAGTGCCAAGCCTAACCTTGGTCAGGTAGTGACGAGGAAGGTCAGGGCCCTACTGAGGTAAAATAAAATATAAGGTTCAATAGTGTAGAATAAAGCAGTATAAATAAGTACAACAGTAAAGGCAACACAGGATATAAAGGACAGCAACAACTACCACAGAGGCAAAGTAACACAGAAAGAGGTACAACTCAGTACAAGGATAATAACCGGGGATCTCCCAGGATACCGTCCTGTAGTTCCAAACATAAATATCCAGTGGATCTCCCAGGATACCGTCCCGTAGTCCCAAAGTAAACATACATAAACAACAAGAAGAGTACACAGTTCAATTCAAGTTCCATACTAAGGTAAAACAGGTATTTCTAACCTAGCATGCTGCACATAATCCAAATAAGGCAGTTTGAGAAAGTAAGGCAATTAAGTCAATTAGACATGCTTTCCTAAGCTAACAACATGTTTAAATTGCAAGTAATATAAACAGGAAAAGGAAAGATACTAGTAATTACTTAATTTTCAACAATTAGCACAAGTACGCACTCGTCACCTCACGTACAAGGCATTTCAGTTATCAATAATACCAAATCCTAAGGGGAAGGTCCCCCACATAAGGTTAGGCAAGCCACTTACCTCGAACCGACTCAATAATCAACCCGAGACCACATTCTTGCCATGAGTACTCAACTCCAAATGGCCCAAATCTATTCAATTCAGTTGCACAATGTAAATAACACTTCAAGTAACTAATTCTACAAAGAAATTCTAAGCTAATATGCGAAATTAGGTAAAATAACCACAATGCCCCTCAGGCCCACGTCTCGAAATCGGGTAAAATTTACTTTTCCAGAATCCTCACACTCTCACGAGTTCAGTCATACCAAAAGTACCAAAATCGGACCTCAAATGGTCCTTCAAATCATCACTCAAATGTCTCTAATTAATCAAGCCCTAACCCCCAAATTACCACTGATTTTCCTTAAATTTTCATGCTTATAATGATAAAAAAATCACTCTAATAATGAGTTTAGGGACCAAAGACTTTACCCCAATGAATTCCTCTGAAAATCTCTCTTGAAAATGCTCCCCAAGGCTTCTTCCCGCTTGAAAAGAGGTGAAAATAGCTCAAATTTGCGAAGGCAAGTATTTATATGTTTCTGCCCAGCTAATCTGCTTCTACGGTCATAGTGCGGTCTCGCTTTTGCGGACCAACGGTCGCATCTGCGATAAATAACTAACTCAACTTTTTCCACACCTACGACTCCCCATTGGCAGATGCAGTACCACTTCTGCGGTAAATCTCCCGCTTCTGCGGCTCCTGCCCCTTCCTCATTTAGCCACTTCTGCGGCTTGATTCCGCATCTGTGGGAGTCGCACCTGCGGTCTCTCAACTGCAGATGCGGTTATGACAACAGTCATAGCTTCAGCTGCAACTCCAAATTCCAAATCCTCCCGTCAACCATCCAAAATCATCCCGAGGCCCCCGGGACCTCAACCAAAAGCACAAACAAGTCTAATACCACTGTCTAAACTTATACCAATCCTTAAAACACCTAAAACAATATCGAAACGATGAATCAACCATAGATTCAAGCCTAAGTACTCCCAAACTCTAAATTTATGCTTTCGATCAAAAAGTCTATCAAACCTCGTCCGAATGACCTAAAATTTTGCACACACGTTACGTTCAATACTACGGAGCTTCTCCAACTTCCAAAATTCCATTCCGACCCTCGGATCAAAATCTCACTATCGAACCGAAAACTTCAAAATTCAACTTTCGGCATTTCAAGCCTAAATTAGCTACGGGCCTCCAAAACACAATCCGAACATGCACCTAAGCCTGAAATCACCAAACGGAGCTAACAGAACCATCGGAATTCCATTCCGAGGCCATCTTCACACTATTTCGACTACGGTCAAATTTTCAAAACTTAAGCTCTCATTTAGGGACTAAGTGTCCTAAAGCTCTCAGAAACTCAAAACCGAATATCCCGACAAATCAAAATAGCAGAAATAAACATGGGGAGAGCAGTTAATAGGGGATTGTGGCATAAATTCTTAAAACGACCGGCCGGGTCGTTACATCCTCCCACACTTAAACATTTGTTCGTCCTCGTACGAGCATAGAGACATACCTGAAGTAGTGAAAAGATGAGGGTAAAGGCTGCGCATATCCTACTTGGTCTCGCATATCGCCTCCTCAACCGGCTGACCCCGCCACTGAACCTTCACTAATGCAATGTTCTTTGACCTCATCTTTCGAACCTGCCTGTCCAATATCGCCACTGGCTCCTCAACATAAGATAGATCCTCGTCCAACTGGACTGAACTGAAATCCAACACGTGCGACAGATCATCGTGATACCTCCGGAGCATCGAAACATGAAATATCGGGTGAACCCCTGCCAAGCTGGGAGGTAAGGCAAGTTCATAAGAAACATCCCCAACACACCTCAATATCTCAAAAGGGCCAATAAACCTCGGACTCAACTTTCCCTTCTTCCCAAATCTCATAACGCCCTTCATAGGCGAAACCCGAAGCAGAACCCGCTCTCCAACCATATAGGAAATATCACAAACCTTCCGGTACGCATAACTCTTCTGTTTAGACTGGGTTGTACGGAGTCTATCCTAAATCACCTTAACCTTCTCCAAAGCATCCTAAACCAAGTCTGTGCCCAATAGTCTAGTCTCACCCAGCTCAAACCAACCCAATAGTCTATCCTAAATCACCTTAACCTTCTCCAAAGCATCCTAAACCAAGTCTGTGCCCAATAGTCTAGTCTCACCCAGCTCAAACCAACCCACCGGGGATCTACACCGCCTACCATATAAAGCCTCATACGGTGCCATCTGAATGTTGGACTGATAGCTATTGTTGTAGGAAAACTCCTCCAATTACAAGAACTGATCCCAAGACCCTCTAAACTCAATCACATACGCACGGAGCATATCCTCAAGAATCTGAATAGTGCGCTCGGACTGTCCGTCTGGGGGTGAAATGATGTGCTCAACTCCACCCGAGTACCTAACTCATGCTGAACGGTCCTCCAGAACCATGATATGAACTGAGTACCTCTATCTGAAATGATGGAAACTGGAATAACATGCAGAAGAACAATCTCCCGGATATAAATCTCTGCCAGATGCTCCGAAGAATAGGTAGTACACATAGGAATGAAATGCGCGAACTTGGTTTGACGATCCAAAATCACCTAATTGGCATCGAACTTCCTCAAGGTCCGTGGGAGCCCAACTACAAAGTCCATGGTGATCTGCTCCCACTTCCACTTTGGAATCTCTATCTTCTGAAGCAACCCTCCCGGTCTCTAGTGCTCATACTTCACTTATTGACAATTGAGGCACCGAGCTACATCTAACTATATCTTTCTTCATCCACATCCACCAATAGTGTTTCCTCAAATCCTGATACATCTTCGCGACACCTGGATGAATGGAATACCGTGAACTATGGGCCTCATCTAGAATCAACTACCGAAGCCCATCAACATTAGGTACACAAATCCGACCCTGCATCCTCAATACCCCGTCATCACCAATAGTCACATCTCTAGCATCACCGTGCTGAACCTTGTCCTTAAGGACAAGCAAATAAGGGTCATCATACTGACGCTCTCTGATATGATCAAATAAGGAAGACCGAGAAACCACGCAAGCTAGAACCCGAATGGGCTCCGCAAAATCCAATCTCACAAACTGGCTGGCTAAGGCCTGAACATTCATCGCCATAGACCTCTTCGATGCTGGTAAATAAGCCAAACTCCCCAAAATCTCTGCCCGGTGACTCAAGGCATTAGCCACCACATTGGCATTGCCTGGGTGATACAAAATAGTGATATCGTAGTCTTTCGGCAACTCCAACCACCTCCTCTAGCGCAAATTAAGATCCTTTTGCTTGAACAGGTGCTACAAGCTCTAATGATTAGTATAAATTTCACAAGGAACACTGTACAAATAACGATGCCAGATCTTCAGGGCGTGAACAATGGTAGCTAACTCTAGATCATGGACAGGGTAATTCTTCTCATGTACCTTCAACTATCTAGATGCGTAGGCAATCACCCTACCACCCTGCATCAACACCGCTCCAAGACCAATCCTCGAGGCATCACAATAGACCATATAAGACCCAAAACTTGTAGGCAATATCAAAACTGGGGCTATAGTCAAAGTTGTCTTGAGCTTCCGAAAGCTCGCCTCACACTCTTCTGTCCACTGGAACGGAGCACCCTTCTAGGTCAACCTGGTCATAGGGGATTCAATCGATGAAAACCCCTCAACAAAACAACGGTAATAACCCGCCAAGCCAAGAAAATTGCAGATCTCTGTAGTTGAGGATGTCCTGGGCCAACTCTGCACTGCCTCTACTTTCTTCGGATCCACCTGAATACCCTCACTCGATACCACGTGACCTCAGGTGTTGCTCATGATCTTCTCGACTCCGGGAATACAACAAAATATCATCAATAAAGACAATGACGAACGAGTCAAGATACGACCGAAACATACTGTGCATCAAATGCATAAAGGCTGCTGGGGCATTGGTCAGCCCAAATGACATAACAAGGAACTCGTAATGACCATACCGAGTCCTGAAAGCAGTCTTCGGGATATCTGGATCCCGAATCTTCAACTAATGGTAACCTGAGTGTAAGTCAATCTTAGAAAACACCTGTAGACATGTGATTTTTGACCCTCCCCAAGATTTTTTTTATATTAGCGTAAAATATTTAGTTTAGGCATAATATAGATATTTTAAGTAATTTTGACTCTTTTACTTTATTTTATTACAAGAACACAAAAGATCACAAAAATAGGTTTATTAATGTTTTGTAGTCATTTTTAATCTAAAAAAAAAATCTTAAAAAAATATATACAACAATAGTATCATATTTTTATTTTAATATGATATTTGAAAATACCAAAAATAGATTTATTTTAATGGTTAGTTTTATTTTAATAATTATTTGAATAGTAGGAATAATTAACAAATGAGCCCGTATTTTTAATCTCGTTCGCAGCGAAAGAATAGAGCTTGTGCTCGAGCAACCCATCTTTTTTCCTAATTTTGGACCTAGCCCATAATTGACAAGCCCATAGTTCTTAGGTCCATACCCCTTAATCTAAAACCCTACCAAAAAACCTAGACTATATAAATAAAAGGAACAAAAGAGAACGGACAAAAAGGCTAAAAGAAAAGGCTGCGCCAAAAAGGACCCCCCCATCGGATCTCTTTCTTCACCAACGAAGAAAGCTTCTTCGTTTAAGAAGCTGGAACGAAAAGCAGCAAAACCTGCGCATGAGGATAACGAAGAAGGCTGGAGAACCAAAAAAAATGCAAAGGCTGCGCATCTCAAAATCAACACCAGAGAACGCCACCCCACCCCCCTCGCGTCTATCTTCTTCGACCCCCCTCCCTCTGCGCATCGTTGTTCCTGTCCAAACGACCCTATGCTGTCGGCGATGCTGTTCTGTCCAAACGACCACAGCGCCACCTCCGTAGGAATCTGGTAAACCAGCAGCCATGGTTTGAACCATCGGCGATCAACTCAATGACCACCCTTCGCCGCTGCTTTCTTATTCACCCTCTCCAACATCAACAGCCACAACACACACTCCAAGAACGAGCTGAAAAAAAACAGCGACAAAAGTGGAGTTCGAAACATCCGTTGAGGTTTCCGGTCGCCGGCGAAAGTTCCGGTCCTAATCTACAAGCTGCTGTAGCTCGAGTTGAGATCTATAAATACAGAAGGTTCATTCTCTTAATTACTCATTTCTTATATTAATTGTGTGTAATTAACTATGACTTCAAGAGTGATATTAGTTTCTTGTATGTGTTTATTTTGATTATGAAAGTGTACGACTGAAACATAAATTTCGATATTTCAACTTGAATGGTCTGTTTGGTATAGTTTCGACTGGTTTTTCTGGATCTTAGTGTGAAACTGTTTTGAATTATTAGGCTCCTTTTCATGTCCAACATTCGTGTGCCCCATGTTGAGATGCACGACTCAAGCTTCAGTTTGCCGTAATTGATTCCCATTTATCAATTTTGTTAGGCTTGTTTTGACCGTAAATCCCGTGCTAAACTTTGTGCGTACTGCGTTGGAATTCATTTTAAGCGTCAAATTTTTCTTTCCTTGTATTTATTTGAAAGTTATTTTGTCGTCATCTGGAGACTTAATTAAACAAATGGGACTATGATTAAATTATGAGAGCACTTTGCATCTAGGCATGACATGCTGTGTGTAATGAACGTATTCATCAGTTTAATTTGGTATACTTTCTTAAGAGGAGTGATTACCCAAATATCATGTTAAGAATTCATGAATCAAAGTCTTGCTTGGTTCAAGTGTATGTTATTATAGGAGTCTTCATTAGGCTTGTGAATCTTAGTGGAACTAACAAAAGTTTGGATAATTATTGATTCCATTTTTGACGTATTCTTCCATCGTTATTTGTGTTATTTTGGAGCATCCTAATTGTTTAAGTTCATGCCAATTATTGGAGTCATTAAGTTAAAAATTGTATGTTTGTTTGAATCAGAATGAATTTTTTTATATTTTCTCAATCTTTACCCATTCATCCGTATCGACTTCCCATAATTCATACCCTTGCCATAACCTCAAATTAGCTCTTTTAGGAGAATCATGAACTTTCGTAGTTGCTTTAGGCGCCTTAGTTAAATAATTATCATAGCTACGGGTACGGTTTCCATGACGGAGTTTGTGATGCTTAATTTATAAAAAACTCTGGTGCGCATTTCATGTGACCCAAATCCAAATCCTAAAACGTTGAATAAAATGTGTTCCGGATTGCGGGTGCATTTCATGTGGCGCGATCCAAAGGCACGTTTTAAACGACGTTCAATCTCCGTTAAAAATTGACTCAAAGCGGTGGAAAGTTAAAATTTGCACATAGTTTTAAAAATGTCTTAAAATCAGATTAGTAGGCCAAATATAACAGTTGAGCGACCGTGCTAGAACCACGGAACTCGGGAATCCCTAACACCTTCTCCCGGGTTAACAGAATTCCTTACCCGAATTTTTGGTTCGTGGACTGTTAAACAGAGTCATATTTTCCTCGATTCGGGATTCAACCGGTGACTTGGGATACCATAAATCTCCCAAGTGGCAACTCTGAATCTTTAATTGCAATAATCCCGTTTCGATTGTCACTTTAAGTTGGAAAAAACTCCCTTATACATCTCTTCTCGGGGGTGTAGGTAAAAAGGAGGTGTGACAGCTCTGGCGACTCTGCTGGGGACTAGAACCCAGAACTTTTGGTTCAGGGTTCAGAATTCGAGCTTATAATAATTGTTATATCTGGATTTGTTTATTATCTGATTTTATTACATGTTTGGGCCGAATGTGCTAAATGTTGCTTTTACCGCTTTGATATTATCTGAACTGCATATATAAACTGCTACAAAATCCCTCTTTTCTCTCTCTTGAGGAGTGCACACTGGTCGTGACTTCTTTCTGTTAGTGTCATATTCCAAATAGAACGAGGTTCGGATAAGTTGCAAAGTCGGATGATCTTTTGGTTACCGGTACGCAGCCCCCCTCGGCTCGAGTTTTCCGCTCGGGTAAGCCAGGTCTAGAACAAATAAACCTAGGTTTTAAACCTAGTATAACAAGACCTCATGCCGGATCCCTAGTAGGAGCACTTATCTGCATCATGTGCATTTTGACTTTGGAGACTCAACACAGGAGTTGGGTCTGTCTAGGACAGGTGTACCCGAAATAAAAGACCATCCTGATGCATCTTATGTGCTACATGTTGCATTTATTCAAGGGTAAAAGGGTCATTTGGCGGACCAATATTAGTTGAGGGCAAATGAAAAAAAAATGAAAAAAAAGAGGAGAAAAAGAGAGGGTGAAGCGTGAAGATGAAGTAAGTGGGGCCCAGTAATAATTTTCTTTCACACTTTTTCAAGCAAAAAAAAAATGAAAATGAAAAAAATTCAAAAAAAGAAGAGATTTTGCACTTTTTCATCATTTTCCGTAAATCAGAAAATCAAAAAAAAAATCTAAAAAAAGTTACATGTCTTATCATTGTTTTTTTAAAAAAGACGAAAAATATATTTTCTCTAAATTAGTTATTTTTTTTTATTCTCACCTGTATCCAATCTGCCCGAACTACGCGAACCTGATTCTCGTCTCTCAGGGCGGGATACGTAGGCAATCCACATAGGGTCCGGTCTTCCTAGTAAATCTTAGGTTCTTGGCTTTGTGGGGTCTTGACTGAATTTTGTACTTGTAACCACCTTTTGGTCAAATAAGTCATTTTGCAAAAATAGCCTCAATCATGTCTTGCATTTGTCTAGTAGGGAATGTTATGGTCTCACATAGTGTTGGTTTAAGTTTTCTCATACAGGTGTGGATCCATTCACCGGAGTTTGAGCATGACAAATACCCCATGACCACTGCATTCAGAAGTTGCTCGATGAGTCATTTTATATTTTTGAGTCAATTGTTCATATTTTACTTTCTAGTCATGTATAGTAGTATCCGGTCTTTTAGGTGATGTTAGAGTTTGTAATAGTCTAGTTAAGTTTGCCTAGTCTTTTGTTATTGTATTCCTTATTTGGTATTTGGAAATGTGTTACAAGTAAAAAAAAACAAGTCAAAAAAAAAAAGAAAATTTGGCGTTTTTATATTTTCGTTATAAGTTTTCTTTAGAATACTAATTCTATAAATGAAAAAAAAATTCCTTTGAGGTTGTTTTTCCTTTAGGCAATTAATAATAAAAATTGCTTTTATATTTCCTTTAGTATAAGAAAAAGAAAACAACATACTTTATCTTTGGTTTATTTTAAGAGTTTCTCTTTTAGGCAATCAAAAGGGAGATCAAAAAATATTTTTTTTATCTTTTTCATTGCTTGTTTCGGAATCTTGCGTCAGGATATCAATTGAAAATTCAAAATATTTTTATGTGATTTATTCTTTAGATTTTCTTCATAAAAAATGAATAAAAAAAGGGTTTTCTCTTCTAGGATTTTTCTTAATAGAGTATTTGTTTAAAAAAAAAACATGCTCATTAAGCTTGAGTTTAGAATAAGTTATAGAGCATTCAGTCTAGAAAATTCAAAAAAAAAAAATTTGCTTCTTCTATTTCTCTTTTCTCATCGGATTAGTAACTAAGGTAAAAAGGAAAAAAAAAGAAGAAAAAAATGAAAATGAAAACGTTAGTTTATGTGCTTTACTCTCGATCTTCCCGAACTACGCAAAGATCTGATTCATGCGGCGTCATGATACGTAGGCAACCTACATAGGGTTCGATCGAATCATTTTTTTTATTAGTAAAAGAAAAGAAAAAGAAAGAAAAAGAAAAGAAAAAAAGAGGTGAAATTGTGGGATGTGAGATATGAGAGAAGGAAAAGAGTGATGGTTAAAAAAAAAGAGAAAAGGAAGGAAAATGAGCAAGCCAAGAAGTGTTAGAAAAGAAAATAGAAGATTCGAATGGAGAAATTGGGATGATGCCAAGTGACCTTATGACCCTCGAAGTCATTCTAGAACCATTAATTGTCGCTAGGTGCATTGCACGTAATGTGATATTTTTTGTTGTTAAATGCCCTTACGCTAACGGGATGACCCCATTTCGTTCTTTTGATATCTTCATAGCAGAAAAGTAGTTGGTTTGTGGTTCTCGAAGTAGTAACTCCTCTCCACAACATAAAGTCAAAAGGTAATGGCAGACAACAACAAAACTGAGTTGGTTGATACAGGTGCCCAAAAGCAATTGGTCGAACAAGACAATGGGTTGGTTGAAGAGGTAAAGATGCTAAGACAACACATGGCGGACATGTATCAGGCTTGGATGACTGGGAAGGCACTATCCCCGCCGCCTCCTAGCTTCCTAAATGCTACCCTTACCCAAACACCGGTCACAGTGCCAGATGATCCCCCATACTTTCCAGATCCACCCGCTTATCATGGCTTTCCCATCCACCCTAGTAGCTCCATCACTCATCTTTCAATTACCTTTCCCAAAAATTTCCCTCCTGTCTTATCCACCATCCCCAACAATGAACACCCACTCAAAGCTCACGATGCCCAATATTACCCCTTAGAGGTTGCCCACAAGGTTCCCAACTCATACAAGTAGGGTCCGCGGGATGAGCCTCATGTTGAAAATGAAAAGTTCACAGGAAGAAAAGGGCGAGATGGGATACCCAGGAGGCTGAAAGGCATAGAACAATCCTTAAAGAACAAGCAAGGAATGGGAGATCAGGGTAGCATGGCTTACAAAGAACTGTCTGTGTCCTCTGACGTTCGCCTGCCTGCGGGGTTTAAAGTGCCAAAGATTAACTTATATGATGGGTGTGGGGATCCGGTAGACCATTTGAAGGATTATTGCAGTAAAATGAGAAGTGTTGGCGAGAAAGATAATTTGTTGATGGCGTACTTCAGTGAGAGACTGACTGGGGCAGCTTTGGAATGACATAATCGTCAAGATGTTGGTAAGTGGCCTACATTGGGTGACATGGCTCAAGATTTTGTTCGATACTTTCAATACAGATCAGGTGTTGTCCCAGACCGCTACTCCCTATCTCAAATGGAAAAGAAACCCAAGAAAAGTTTTAGGGATTTTTGGCTCAGATGGAACGAACAAATTGCTCGGGATAGTCCTCCCATTAATAGAAAAGATGTTGGTGAGCCCTGCCGATGACAGGGTCCAGTGGTCGTTCTTGCTAAACGCTTTCAGCCTCAATGTCGACCTCGTGGATATGCTTGTAATCCTCCCCAATGCTACTTCTCCCCACAGAACTCCCAAAGTCGTACATCACTTTTCCAGTACCCTATCCACAATGCACCACCATATGCTCCACACCCACAAGGCCCGCGATGGCCCACACCACTTCCCCAAATGTCTTACCCGCCCCCACGAGCCTGCCGAAAACCCCCTGGATCAGGTTTTCGGCCCAATCAAACATTTAAGAATGAGAGGTTGCTGAAAAAAAGAAAAGGCTTTCACCCCTATTGGAGAATCACATGCCAGTTTGTTCCAAAAGTTGAAGCAATTGGACATGCTGAAGCCGATTCATATAAAAATACCAAACCCTCTGTCAAAAAAGTTTGGTTTTTCTCAAAGGTACGCATATTGCTCAGATGCCCCGGGGCATGACATAGAGAAGTGTTGGAATCTGAAGAAAGCAATTCAAAAGCTTATTGATGCAGGTGACATTATCGTGCAAAATCCAGATGCAGCGGACACTATCCAAAAGTCCATCGCCTATTCGTAATGAGACGCATATGGTGAGTATGATGTGCTTTGAAAAAGAATATGAGAATTCTTCTGAGATCCGCGAAGGTCCACGCGCTGTAAAGTTTTCAATGCTATCAGAGGTTGATCTTGAGAATGAGCCAGCAAAGGGAAACCAAAAGCAATTTATTAAGAACAATGTGATGGAAGTTTGTGAAGGTCCTAATAATGTTGATGCGGAATTCAGTGGCTAAGATGCCGAGCTTGGCAATTGGAAAGACGATCCTTTCTTGGTTAGTCAGGGAGGAGTTTTGGTGGTTTATTTTGTTGTCATTTCTGTTGTTCGGGTTATTGCAGGGTTGTAATCCGGATATTGTCTTGTGACTCAAACCCTTCTATCTTTTTATTTTGCCTAGTTTGTTTAGTCATAGTAGCCTGTCTAGTATTGTCTAGGTTTGTTCTAGGTTTGTGACCCCAGTTTAGTTTGTTTGTTTTGTTGTTCAAACCCTTTCACCATCTGTCTAATGCAATTTTTTTGTTTTCTGTAATTTCTAGTCATTTTCATTTAGTTCCCTTTTCTTTTTATAGTTCTTTTCCTAATTGACTCTAGTGACATGACATGCTCGTATAATTCTCAACCTGATTTTAAAAATCAGTTTAGTCATGAAGCAATGAAACAATGTTGAAGATGTAGGGACATTTGAGGGAAATAAGTAAAGGCATTTTGAGATCACTTCAAGCCCGAATTGTGTGAAACTGGGGCAGATAGAGCATAAAGAAACCTTATTGAAATGTATCATGCCGCATCAGATTGAAGCTAAAGGCAAGTTTGCCCAAATTGACAGGAGCCGTTCGTGGTAATGAGAGTGAGAGTGTTGTCCAATGGTACTTTGTATGTAACAGATGTAGAAGGCGAATGTGTGGATATAGTCATCAAGTCTGGCGCAATCAAAAGATGTTACGAATGGTTTCTTTGGTTTGTTTAAATTATGTAGTTTGCACTTGGCATGTTTTGGAGATTGGAATGACAAAGGCATTTTGTTCTGCTATCTAAACACTTTATCCTTGGTTACCCCTTTGAGCCTTATTTATTTTTCTTTCATACCCCTCTTTCGGAATTAGTAGCAAAGATCAGAAACGCAAGCGTGAAAGATAAGAAAAGGAAGAAAGAAAAAGAGAAAGAAATATGGAAAAAGAGAAAAAAAAAAGAAAAGAGAAAAGAAGAAGAAAAACAATAAAAAGAGAAAAGCAAAGAGAAAAAAAGAGAGAAGAAAGAGAAAAGAAAAAAAAAATAAAGTAATTTCTATGACATGAACTACGTTCGACCTGATTCCTTTTAAGGATACGTAGGCAGCCTCACGGTTCGGTCTCATCAAAATAAAAATTCAAAAGTCCCCAAGCAAGAAACTAGGGCAGAAATTGTGGTTGTTGTAAGGAATCTGGTTCCGAAAGTTGTAATTTTGAACCCATGATGAGTTGTTTTGAGCCTTTTGATACCCTTTCTTTCTAACTCCATCCAAAAGCCCACGTTATGGTCCAAAGAAAGACCTTCCGATCAGTCTTCGAGAGATGCCAAGTCAAGCAAGGAGAGGTAATTCATATTAGGGGCAACACTCTGGTCCAAGCAGAAAAACAATGAAAATGAGAGAGTCTTATTGGTGAAAACCCTCGCGGGCACCGTAAGGCGACAGTAAGTGGAGAGAAAGAATCAAAAATGAGAGAGGCTTAATGGTGAAAACCCTTCGGGCACCACATATCGAATAAGGATTTTGAATTAGATTGGATAATCGAAGCATTGAAGCCCAGTTTCACGGTTTAGGGGTGTAACAGGAGTTGAACATCAGACTTGCTCAATAGAATAGGCCACAAGTGCACGTCATGGTCACTAGAGTTGGTATCCACATTTGATAGGTTTCTACTTTGTAGTTTTATTGTTAGGAATCATTTCTTTCCTTTGTCCTTTACTCTGTTCCTTTTGTCTTGTTTACTTCCTCTTTCCGAGTCGGTTTGGTCAGAACAAGTGAGAAATGACTTCAAAATTTGCCGCCAGCTTTCCAATTGCACAAAACGGGATCTGGCCAGCACATCAAAGTGGCATAAGTTAGGAAATAACAACAAGCGCACTGAGTTGGTAGCAATCAACATGCTTTGGGGTCCATGAGAAATACAAAGGTTTGGTATATTTCAACTCGTGAATAGTACAACAGATAGAGGATGTTGGGTGAACGGGTCAAAGGTATTCTCTATGATGAGATCAACAAAGAAAGTGTTTAACGAGTGACAAACAAGGTCTTCCAAGCAGAAATCAAAGTTGTCGTGGCAAGTGAAGGAGAAATAGACCTCAAGGCCAATGCCAGTGGGTTAAGTCAGGAAAGAACATCATGCACATTGAGTGGACGGTAATTGACGTGCTTTGGGATTCATGTGAAATACAAAGGTTTGATACATATCAATTCAGGAACAATGCAACAAGATGAAGGGTGTTAGGTGAACGAGTCAAAGGTATTTTCGGTGAAACACAAAGGTTGGTAAATGTCAGTTCATGAGCAATGCAACAGATAAAGGGAATTGGGTCTGAATGGAGAAGGGGTATTTTCTGTGATAAGGATGACAGACAAAGTGGTTAGTCCATAAGCAAGCAAGGTCCTCGAGTGGAAATCAGTTATCATGGGAAGTGAAGGAGCAATCACCCTCAAAGTCAAGGTCACAAACCAACCACCACATTTTAAACTGACAAAATTTTTCTTTGATTAAAACAGGGGCAGGAAATTTCGGTTGTTTCGGAGAAACCCTCCGTGGAGAAAGGCAGTCACCAAACAGGTTTGATTTTTGATTTTTAGAACCCTCCTGAAAAATGGGACCTAGTTTAAAGTTCAGAAATAGCATAATCTAGCATAAATGTATCCCAAAGGAATATAAGTTGGTTTAGAAGTTTGCATGCTTGAGATAAGAATCAATTAAGAGTTTTCAGGACCCTCCTGAATAATGGGACTTAGCTTTAAGATTTCGATTAGATAACAATATTTAGCGTAAAGTCTGTTGTAGGGTAGTATAATTCAGCTATAAAAGTTGTCACTCTTAAGATAAAATTGGACTTTTGATTTTCAGGACCCTCCTGGATAATGGGGAGTAGTTAAAAGATCCTCTTAGATAGCAAGATTTAGCAGAACTCACACCTGTAGAAGATATAACTTAGATTTTAAATTGTCATTTAGTTAAGAGTTGTTAGGACCCCCTACATAATGGGACCTAGCTCAAGTTCTTAGTAATACTTGGTAATATGACTTAATTTTACACTCACATCTGTGCCCAGCCACCAAACTGGGGCAGAAAAATTTTCTTTGTCTATTTTGTTGCTGTCAGGAGCCCGCCTGAAGAGCAGGAAATACATTTCAAGTCAGAAGTCAGGAGCTCGCCTGGAGAGCAGAGAATACATTTCAAGTTGAAGTCAGGATCCCACCTGGAGAGCAGGGAATACTTTCAAGCGCATCAGTCAGGAGCCCGCCTGGAGAACAAGGGAGTACAATTTAAATTTTAGCTTTCAAATTATTTGTGTTGTCTATCTTGAAGTCAGAAGCCCGCCTGGAGAGCAGGGAGAACTTCCAAGTTGAAGTTAGGAGCCCGCCTGGAAAGCAGGGAATACTTTCAAGTCAGCAATCAGGAGCCCGCCTAGAAAACAGGGAATACTTTCAAGTCGGCAATCAGGAGCCCGCCTGGAGAACAAGGGAGTACAATTCAAGTTTCAGCTTTCAAGTTCTTATTGATATTTGGTAATGTGATCCATTTTACACTTACATCTGTGCCCAGCCACCAAACCAGGGCAGAAAATTTTCTTTGTTTTGTCTATTTTGTAGCAGTCAGGAGCCCGCCTGAAGAGCAGGGAATACATTTCACGTCAGCAGTCAGGAGCCCGCCTGGAGAGCAGGGAATACATTTCAAGTTAGCAGTCAGGGAGCCCCGCCTGGAGAATAGGGTCAGTTTTTACTTTAGTCAAGCTTAGTTTATAGTTTTCCTAGTCTATTCTTTAGTTTAATTTCATCACTGCATCAATAGTACAAGTGGTTTACAATTTTGCTAACAACTCACAAATCTTCCTAGTGCAAATTGGGGCAGAAAAATTTCTTTGTTTTGTCTATTTTGTTGTAATCAGGTGCCCACCTGGAGAACAAGGGGAAACAACTCAAGTTTCTAGGGAATGTAGTTTCAAAGGAAGACAGTTCAATTGTCAGGGGAAAATGGTTTAAGGTGCAAAGGAAAACAGTGTCAAGTAACTAGAGAAGACGGTTTGAGTCCAACAGTCAGGCGTCCACCTGAAGAAGAGGAAAAGCATCCCAGATTGCAAGTCAAGTCAGCAACCAAAGAATCTCGCGGCAAGAATGCGAGTCAGCAGTTCTAGATGATCAACCGAAGTTTGCTACAATAAAGGAAAAAGAGAGAAAGGCAACAAGTCAATCCAAATGCAGAAGTTGATGGAGGATGTGAACTTCTTAAGACGTGGTGGAAGTCACAAGCACTACAGGTCCGGTCTTGACCCAAAAAGCTGAAGAAGAATGAGCTAGCACCTGCAACTAGCAAGCGTCAAGGTTCAAATCTAAAGTCTGCACGAAGAACCACTCAAGACTCAAGATCAAGCTTCAGAAGACTTATAGATAGGAATTTTGTAACTCGTAGTTGACAGGTTTAATTAGTCTTTTTCATTTGATTTTTGATGTAATAACAGGGACCGCAGACCGGAACATCGGCGGAACAGCACCTCGACCGGATCTCCACCTCAGCATACTCCGTCATCTCACTCATCTCTAAACTACACGTGGCCTGGTTCCTTTATAGCCAAGGATATGTAGGCAGCCCAGATACCAGGGCTCGGTCACATTCCCCTTTTCTCTTAGTTTTAGTCTCTCCAAATAAGGGTCGGGTCAAAAAACATGTCTAGTCAGTCTTTGTCTAAAAACTCTGTACGTTTCCAGTCAAAGAGGGGCAGCTGTAGGCATGTGATTTTTGACCCTCCCCAAGATTTTTTTTATATTAGCGTAAAATATTTAATTTAGGCATAATATAGATATTTTAAGTAATTTTGACTCTTTTACTTTATTTTATTACAAGAAAACAAAAAATCAAAAAAATAGGTTCATTAATGTTTTGTAGTCATTTTTAATTTGAAAAAAAAAATCTTAAAAAAATATATACAACAATAGTATCGTATTTTTATTTTAATATGATATTTGAAAATACCAAAAATATATTTGTTTTAATGGTTAGTTTTATTTTAATAATTATTTGAATAGTAGGAATAATTAACAAATGGGCACGTATTTTTAATCTCGTTCGCAGCGAAAGAATAGAGCTTGGGCTTGAGCAACCCATCTTTAGGCCTAATTTTGGACCTAGCCCATAATTCTTAGGCTCATACCCCTTAACCTAAAACCCTACCAAAAACCTAGACTATATAAATAAAAGGAACCAAAAAGAATGAAAAGAGAACAGACAAAAAGGCTAAAAGAAAAGGCTGCGCCAAAAAGCAAAAGGACCCCCCCATCGAATCTCTTTCTTCACCAACGAAGAAAGCTTCTTCGTTTAAGAAGCTGGAACAAAAAGCAGCAAAAGCTGCGCATGGAGGATAACGAAGGAGGCTGGAGGAACACTGAAGGAATGAAAAGAGGTTGGACAAAAAATATGCAGCAGCTGCGCAAAAATGACCCCCACCCCCTTTGTCGTCTTCTTCACGACCCTTCGACTCCCCCTGCGCGTCGCTGTTCCTGTCCAAACGACCCTACGCTGCCGGCGACGCTGCTCCTGTCCAAACGACCCTACGCTGACGGCGACGCTGTTCCGTCCAAACGACCAGCCTGGTTTGAACCATCGGTGATCAACTCAACGACCACCCTTCGCCGCTGCTTTCTTATTCACCCTCTCCAACACCAACAGCCACAACACACACTCCGAGAACGAGCTGAAAAACAACAGCGACAAAAGTGGAGTTCAAAACATCCGTTGAGGTTTTCGGTCACCGGCTCTGTTCGTAGTCACTAGCGAAAGTTCCGGTCCTAATCTACAAGCTGCTGTAGCTCGAGTTGAGATCTATAAATACAGAAGGTTCATTCTCTTAATTACTCATTTCTTATATTAATTGTGTGTAATTAACTATGACTTCAAGAGTGATATTAGTTTCTTGTATGTGTTTATTTTGATTATGAAATTGTACGGCTGAAACATAAATTTCGATATTTTAACTTGAATGGTCTGTTTGGTATAGTTTCGACTGGTTTTTCTGGGTCTTAGTGTGAAACTGTTTTGAATTATTAGGCTCCTTTTAATGTCTAGCATTCGTGTGCCCCATGTTGAGATGCACGACTCAAGCTTCAGTTTGCCGTAATTGATTCCCATTTATCAATTTTGTTAGGCTTGTTTTGACCGTAAATCCCGTGCTAAACTTTGTGCGTACTGCGTTGGAATTCATTTTAAGCGTCAAATTTTTCATTTTAAGAATTCATGAATCAAAGTCTTGCTTGGTTCAAGTGTATGTTATTATAGGAGTCTTCATTAGGCTTGTGAATCTTAGTGGAACTAACAAAAGGTTGGATAATTATTGATTCCATTTTTGACGTATTCTTCCATCGTTATTTGTGTTATTTTGGAGCATCCTAATTGTTTAAGTTCATGCCAATTATTGGAGTCATTGAGTTAAAAATTGTATGTTTGTTTGAATCAGAATGATTTTTTTATATTTTCTCAATCTTTACCCATTCATCCGTATCGACTTCCCATAATTCATACCCTTTCCATAACCTCAAATTAGCTCTTTTAGGAGAATCATGAATTTTCTTAGTTGCTTTAGGCACCTTAGTTAAAAAATTGTCATAGCTACGTGTACGGTTTCCATGACGGAGTTTGTGATGTTTAATTTCTAAAAAACTCTGGTGCACATTTCATGTGACCCAAATCCAAATCCTAAAACGTTGAATAAAATGTGTTCCGGATTGCGGGTGCATTTCATGTGGCGCTATCCAAAGGCACGTTTTAAACGACATTCAATCTCCGTTACAAATTGACTCAAAGCGGTGGAAAGTTAAAGTTTGCACATAGGTTTAAAAATGTCTTAAAATCAGATAATTAGGCCAAATATAACAGTTGAGCGACCGTGCTAGAACCACGGAACTCGGAAATGCCTAACACCTTCTCCCAGGTTAACAGAATTTCTTACCCGGGTTTTTGGTTCGCGGACTTTTAAACAGAGTCATATTTTCCTCGATTCGGGATTCAACCGGTGACTTGGACACTATAAATCTCCCAAGTGGCGACTCTGAATCTTTAATTGCAATAATCCCGTTTCGATTGTCATTTTAAGTTGGAAAAAACTCCCTTATACATCTCTTCTCGGGGGTGTAGGTAAAAAGGAGGTGTGACAACACCCGTGCGCCCTGAAGCTGGTCAAACAGATCATCAATACGAGGCAAAGGATAACGGTTCTTCACTATAACTTTGTTCAACTGGCGATAATCAATGCACATACGCATAGCACCATCCTTTATCTTCACAAACAAGACAGGAGCACCCCAAGGTGATATACTAGGCCTAATAAAACCCTTGTCAAGCAATTCCTGTAACTGATCCTTCAACTCCTTCAACTCAGGAGGAGCCATATGATACGGAGGAATAGAAATGGGTTGAGTGTCTCTATCGGGCGGCATGCCTGGAAGATCAGCTGGAAATACATCAGGAAAATCCTGTACTATTGGGATAGAATCAACTAAAGGGGTATCAATACTGACTGTCACACCTCCTTTTTCCGCCCCCACGGGGGGTGAAGGGAGTTTTTCCAATTAAAGGACAATCGAAACGGGATTTGTTTATTTATTTCAGAGTCGCCACTTGGGAGATTTAGGGTGTCCCAAGTCACCAATTTTAATCCCGAATCGAGGAAAAGAATGACTCTGTATTACAGTCCGCGAACCAGAAATCCGGATAAGGAATTCTGTTAACCCGGGAGAAGGTATTAGGCATTCCCGAATTCCGTGGTTTTAGCACGGTCGCTAAATTGTCATATTTGGCTCATTTATCTGATTTTTAAACAATTAAGAACTTCTATGCAAATTTAACTTTTAAAACTGCTTTTATCATTATTTATTTTATACAAAATTGCAACGTCGCGAAAACGCATCTCGAACCACGCCACAACCAGTGCACACGTGATTTGTTGACGCATTTTGCCTTCGTCAAGATCGTGATTTGGGTTACATAAATGTACACCCGTATTTAAGAAAATAACCTTATTAAATATGCGCCAAAATACTACGCATTATGGTACTATTAGGTAGGACTGTGAATTTTACTAAATCGTCCATCTCGGAATCTAGATATTTTCTTATATTAAAAAAAATAAATAAATAAGATTGTAGGACTGCAATTTTTTGTATTATTTATATTTATTTATTTTTTAGCGAGATCCTCCCTTATTTTACGAATACTCTTTAATGACTACGTCTTTATTATTACTAAGTTTGTCTATAATTATGAAGTCAATCTCTACATACTTAAAAATAACATATTAATTACTAATTTAAAACAAATATTAATGGAAAGTAATATTACTAAAATTATAATTTCAAACAACATGGAATTGTCAAAAATAAAAATAAAAACTAATTATCCCATAGTTGGATTAAAATTCATATTGTTAATATGACTTAAGCTTATTGAAATTAATTATTTACAAATACTAAAAATTAAAAAAAAAAACTTGATTACTAAACCATATTTCTAAAAGTTAAACAATTTAAACTTAACTAACCTTGTTTTAATTCACATCATGTCCTAATAATTGATTCGCAAACTAATTCATGTTTTAACTGAAATTAACTACATGATTCCGATTAACTTAATGTTGACAAAAAACCTTATGAATAAGGAATTAATCAATTTTTGCCAAACTGATTCAATAATGCCATTTTTTACGTTATTTCTTCTATTTTGATTATTAAACAGTTTTAATTAGTAATCCGTCTTGAATATATTTCCTAATAATCCGGTTAAGGCGTTATTTAATATATCGCTATAACATGTCTAATTATGCCAAATGACAGTGATTGACAGAATAATAATACATGAATAATCTAAATACAATACAAAAAAAATTAAAACTAAATTAAAAATTTAACACTCTATTCTTCATTTGTATTCATGCTTCATATTTCGGATTACAATAACCAGCGTGTCAGTTGTGTACCTGATATTGGAAGCAAAAGAAAATGAAGATAAGAATCAGCAGTAGTAATGACAATACAGTGCAGCAACAAACAGTCCAACAACAGTAACCCAGGAATCGGATTTGCAAATCGGTGAAGTAGTAATCCCAAAAACAAAAGCTTCAAGCTTTGATGAAACAACAATTAATTCTGATTTCAAACAATGAAAGAAAGCAAAAGATTTTTTTTTTAGTTTTTTTTTTTGAAAGTTTAAATATTTTTCGGAATTTTCTCTCTCTTAAATGTTCAGCCTTTTTTTTCTCTCTCTTATTTTCTTTCTCTTCAGATTCGTTCTTTCTCTTCTGTATTCTCTCGTATCTGTCCGTGTCTTGTGTTCAAGACTTCCTATATATAATCTCAACTCTTTAATCAATTAAAATCCATCCATTTTCTCTACCAAACCCATTATCTTCCCACTTATCCCCATTACATTAAATAAATATATCACACCACCCCATTATTTTTTGTCCCCCATGCCTAACATAAATAAATATAAGATTCCTCCCCACTAAATTTTGTCTTGTCCCCCCTTTATATTAAACAACTATATCACAACCCACCCCATTATATTTTGTCCCCCATCTTCATATAAACAATTACAAAATGTACAATTCCTAAACTACCCCTCCGACCTTACTGAAATTACCAAACTACCCCTGAACGTACTGCAAATTACCAAACTACCCCATCAGCTATAACAAATCAATTAATCACACTCAACCAAAATATAGCCAATATGACCAATTTCTACACAAATTTAAACAACAAATCACATGAACATGATTTCTTCAATATTTCAACAACAAATCACATGAACACAAATTGAACAACAAAGAACAACTAAAATTTGATTGAACAATATTTTTTAGCAACAAACAATCCTATTTTCAGATTCAACAACAACAATCAAACAAGTATATTTAGATTTCCAAATTCAATAATATTGAACTTAAAATCAACTCTAACAACATCACAACAAACAATTCCTATATTAAACTTAAACAAGATTATGAGACAAATTCAAGAAATAATCATAAGTGATAAACAAGAAATCAAACTATACAAATTTCGGATTCAAGAACAATCAAACAAAGTATGAACATGAATGAGTCTATTTTAACACAACAAACATGACGGATTAAATGATTAAACCAACATTAATAATTTCTGGAAAATATATAACAACATGAAACAAATTGAAGAAATAATCAATTAAATTTCAATTTGAATCTAACAAACATCAAACTAACAAATTCTTACCTAAACAATAAAACAAACATGAAATAAACATGAAAAACCACTAATTAACTTTCCATTTAAAATCTGAAAATTAATTCAATCAAAACACATGAACACACTAGAAAATTATTTCAACGATGAACAACGAACAAAACAAGAATCAAATATTTAACGATTTTAACTTCAAGAAATATAAAAACGAAATATGGACAAAAATAAAACTCAAAAACAACTAACCGGAGATGAATCAACGACGAACTCGATTGTAAACAAATCCGTCCGGGCTTCGACTCAACGAAAGAAACTCGACCTTTGACAAAACGAAGAAGACGAAGGCAAGATAAAGCAGCCCACAGCTGGCCATGGCAGCAGCAATGTAGCTTGACGAGGCAGCTGGAATGGAGAGGACGAAACAGAAACAGTAACAGCTGCGTGAGCAGCATGACGAGGAAGCTGAAGCGGAATGAAGCAGTGGCGACCATGGATGTCGAGCTCAAGCTTGAGCTCGACGAAGAGGACGAAGGCAGACGCGGCGAGGAGCAGCTGAAGCAAAAACGTGACCAGCAGCAGCAATGGTGAAGCTGAAGACGCAGTGACGCAGCAGCACGATGGAGCAACGGTGGTGGACGTGAGGCTACTTCAATGGTCGTTTGGTTTTGACAACGGGAAACGGGGGGAAAGCAACCATGGCTGCTCGTGTTGGGGTCGATGGGACGATGGAGAATGTCGTGTGTGTGTGTGTGCAGTGAGGAGGATGGAGGGGCAGCCATTGATGCTAGGGAGGGGAGCTTAAGGAAGAAGATGAAGATAGGAGGGGGGGTGGATGACTTAACCATTTTTAGGGTTTTCTTCTCCTTTTTTTTTGTTTTGTGTTGTTTGTAAGATAATAGGGGTGTTGGGTTATGGACTGGGTCGATCCAGTTCGAAATGGACTGGGTCATAGGGAAGGTTGGGCCATTTTTTGGGCCTGTGGCTTGAAATCGAAGAAGAGGCCCAATTCCGACTTTCCTTATATTTTTACTCTCTTTTCTTCTTTTATTTTTCTAAAACTAAATTATAAAAATACTTAAACTATTATTAAGAACTAAATTAAGTTATAAAAGCGCAAATTAACTCCCAATAATAATTAACGCACAATTAAATAATAATTAAGCATAAAATTGTATATTTGGACATTAAATGCTAAAAATGCAAACGATGCCTATTTTTGTAATTTTTATTTTTTGTAAAACAAATTTAATTACTAACAATTGTAGAATTAAATCCTACATGCAAAGTGCGACATATTTTTGTATTTTTATTAATTTAACAAATAAACATACACAGACAAATACAAATAATTATTCAAAATATCACAAAATATCACAAAATTGCTCACCAAGAAAAATTACTTTATTTTTGATTTTTTTGGGAGTAATTCTCATATAGGGCAAAAATCACGTGCTTACAGCTGCCCCTCTTTGCCCGAAGACACGAAGGGTTTTCGTGCAAAGATAAAGCGAGCGATTTTTGCCCATCCGAGTACTCCGTGTGAAGCATTTTTTTTTTTGAAAAAGATTTGACCGAACCTTTACTTCAAAGGTTTCCTACATATCCTGGGCTAAACAGGAATCAGGTCAATGTTGTTCGGGAAGATTTGGTAGCTGGGACTACCGTTGGACTGTAATGTTACTGTTGTTGCATTCTATTACCACTGCTTACCGATCTCCTTGTTACACCGTGTTTAAAAGAAAACAAGAAGCTAGGCTAGACTGCAATTTTTCTTGTTGCCTTGCTTTCTTGTCTGCTTGCATTTTTTCCGGTGCTTTTCTTCTTTTTGACACATGCACTTGAGTTTGTGCTGGGACCTCTTGTTGCAACCTTCTGCTTCCCGGTGCCGGGGAATTTTATTGTTTCCTGCTGGGGATTCCTATTGTAACCCTTATTTTTATTGTCCTCTGACTTGATCTTGAAATGTATGCCTCTGTTGTATGGGCGGGATCCCAACTTCAATACTTGAAAATTAAAGACTGAAATGTATGCCTCTGTTATCTGGGCGGGCTCCCAACTTCAACGCTTGAAATGTAAAGACTGAAATGTATGCCTCTGTTCTATGGGCGGGCTCCCAACTTCAACGCTTGAAATGAAAAGACTGAAATATATGCCTTTGTTATCTGGGTGGGCTCCCAACTTCAACGATTGAAATATAAAGACTGAAATGTATGCCTCTGTTCTATGGACGGGCTCCCAACTTCAACAACAACTTTTAAAAATAAACGTCATTCCTCTCTTCAGGCGGGCTCCTGATTTCAACAACAACTTTGAAAATAATCGTCATTCCTCTCTTCAGGCGGGCTCCTGACTTTATCAACAACTTTTAAAATAAAACGTCTTTCCTCTCTTCAGGCGGGCTCCTGATTTCAACAACAACTTTGAAAATAATCGCCATTCCTCTCTTCAGGCGGGCTCCTGACTTCAATAAACAACTTAGAAAATAAACGCCATTCTGTTCTTCAGGGGGGGCTCCTGACTTCAACCAATAAATCGCCATTCTGTTCTTCAGGGGGGCTCCTGACTTCAACCGATAAATCGCCATTCTGTTCTTCAGGGGGGCTCCTGACTTCAACAACTTTTCAAAAAATGCCATTCCTTTCTTTGGATGCCGAGATTTCAACAACCTTTTTTAAAACGCCTTTCCTTTCTTCAGGCGGGCTCCTGACTTTAACCAATAAATCGCCATTCTATTCTTCAGGGGGGCTCCTGACTTCAACAACAAATCGTCATTCTATTCTTCAGGGGGGCTCCTGACTTCAACAACTTTTCAAAAAATGCCATTCCTTTCTTTGGATGGCGAGATTTCAACAACCTTTTTTTAAAAACGCCTTTCCTTTCTTCAGGCGGGCTCCTGATTTCAACCAATAAATCGTCATTCTGTTCTTCAGGGGGGCTCCTGACTTCAACCAATACATCGCCATTCTATTCTTCAGGGGGGCTCCTGACCTCAACCAACAAATCGTCATTCTATTCTTCAGGGGGGCTCCTGACTTCAACAACTTTGAAAAATAAAATCTTATTCGAGGGCAGATGAACCCGAAATATCCTATTCGAGGGCGGATGAACCCGAAATATCCTATTCGAGGGCGGATGAACCCGAAATATCCTATTCGAGGGCGGATGAACCCAAAATATCCTATTCGAGGGCGGATGAACCCAAAATATCCTATTCGAGGGCGGATGAACCCAAAATATCCTATTCGAGGGCGGATGAACCCAAAATATCCTATTCGAGGGCGGATGAACCCAAAATATCCTATTCGAGGGCGGATAAACCCAAAATATCCTATTCGAGGGCGGACGAACCCGAAATATCCTATTCGAGGGCGGACGAACCCGAAATATCCTATTCGAGGGCGGACGAACCCGAAATATCCTATTCGAGGGCGGACGAACCCGAAATATCCTATTCGAGGGCGGACGAACCCGAAATATCCTATTCGAGGGCGGACGAACCCGAAATATCCTATTCGAGGGCGGACGAACCCGAAATATCCTATTCGAGGGCGGACGAACCCGAAATATCCTATTCGAGGGCGGACGAACCCGAAATATCCTATTCGAGGGCGGACGAACCCAACATATCCTATTCGAGGGCGGATGAACCCAAAATATCCTATTCGAGGGTGGATGATCCCATTATATCCTATTCGAGGGCGGATGAACCCAAAATATCCTATTCGAGGGTGGATGAACCCAAAATATCCTATTCGAGGGCGGATGAACCCAAAATATCCTATTCGAGGGCGGATGATCCCATTTTTAAAATCTTGGAATTGTCTTACCTCCGACTGTTTTTCTTCGAATCGTGTTGTCTTGCTATCTCTTAAAACTTGAATTGATTTCCTCGTTCCTCCGAGAAAATTTTCGACAATGGCAGAAAATCTTCTGCCCTAGTTTTGGTGCTTTTCCTTGTGGCATGTTTTTCCGCCATTAATAAGATTTCCTTTTCCTGTTTCAAATCAAAGAAAATTTGTTAGTTTTAAAACATGGTGAGTGGTCGTGCCACTCCTGCTGGGGATGGTTTTTCCCTTTCTCCCTTCCCCACTCTGTGTTGTCCGACCCTCTTGGAACTTGGTTGAAAATCTGTCGGGGATGCTCCTACATCTCGATGATCTGCCGGGGGCCCTTTTGGAATTAGGTCCACAATTTTCTCAACTGTTGTTTTCCTGTTTTTCTCCAACTTCCCTTGGAAATTTGGTCCTATTGGGATCTAGGCCCCTTTCATCATTTGGTCTTGCGACCAACTTCTTTTCTCTTTATCGCCTTATCTTTGGCATGTCCTATTCGCATTTTGCTTTGCATCATTTTGGCAACTGGTAGTAAGCTCTGAAAATCCTTTTCAAAAACAAACTGCTGGGAAGGTAAAGTCTTTTAAACCAAGAAATGAAAAAGTGATGATTTCAAAATATAGAAAAAGAAGAAGTCTTTCTGAACAAATGTTGGGGAAAAGGAAAGAAAAGAACTTATCTGAATGATATAACCGATTCCAACGATCATGTCGCGCATTCCGGATTAATCAACCCAGTCTATTTGTATCAATCAACCTTTCAGACGGCCTCATGTTGCTGGGGATAAACAGGCACTCAACTCTTTGCCAAATGCGGATCCTTCCCGCCAATCTTGTCTTGTCGCCTCATAGTGCCCTTCGAGGGGTTTTCACTAATAAGACTCTCTCATTTCTCTCAACTCCCGTCGCCTTATGGTGCCTGTGAAGGTTTTCACCGATAAGTCTCTCTCATTTTATTTTATTTTTCATCCGGGGATTGGAGTGCTGCCGATATTACTCTCTCTGTTGGGGATTCTTTCGGCTATCAATTCATTTCCAGCTTATGATCTTCTTCTTTGCTGGGGATCAGAGTGTTATTCCCGACTTCCATTTGCATTGACTTAGCACTTCTCAGATACTGATCGGGAGGTCTTTTTTGGACATTAATAGGGGTTTTTGTGTATGGCTGAAAGGAGAAGGAGGTATCAAAAGTTCAGAAATAATTTTTAGGGGTAAAATAGTACAACTCTTGGAATCAAACTTTCTTGCCAAAATTACAAGCGCCAACTTCTGCCCCAGTTTTTCGTGCTTGGGGATTTTTATTTTGTCACACTATGTTACCTTATGCACACTATGTTACACTATGACCTTATGCACACTATGTTACACTATGACCGAGCTGTGAGGCGCCTACGTATCCTTCTTTGAGGAATCAGGTCAAACGTAGTTCTCCATTCCTTTGTTTTTTTTTTTTGACTTTTCTTTTGTTCTTATTATCATTACTTTTTTTTTCATTTTCATTACTGATTCCAAAATAGGGGTATGAAAGAGTAAATAAGGCTCAAAAGGGGAAGCAAAGGTCAAAGTGTTTGGATAGAAGAAAGAATTGCCTCCGTCATTTCATTCTCTGATAAATGCTAAGTACAAACAAACAACAATTACAATTACAAGAAATCATAATATCTCTTAACTGCGTCAGAATTGATAGCCATGTCGACGCATTTCCCTTCGATATCTGTTGATCATAAAGCGTCATCGGGCTTGCTCTGTTTAGATTGCGATAATCAACACACACCTCAGATTTTCCGCCTTCTTCTTCTTTTTTTTCTTTTTTTTTTCATTGGCACCACATTAGCCCACCAATAAGGATATCGAGCGGCCCGAATAACCTTAGTATTCAGCTGTTTGGTCACTTCTTCCTTAATCTTCCCACTCACGTTGGTTTTGAACTTCCTCAATTTTGCTGGACGGGGGGTAATGCCGGGTCAGTGGGCAATTTTTGAACCACTAGATTGGTGCTTAAGCCCGGCATGTCGTCGTATGACCATGCAAAATGTTTTGAATTCAGTAAGTGCTTTGATTAGTTCTTCCCTGATGTTTGGTTCCATGTGGACGCTTATCTTAGCTTCCCTGATGTCATCCGCATCCCCTAGATTGACGGCTTCCGTGTCATTTGAGTTGGGCTCTTTTTTTCAAATTGGCTCAACTCTTTGTTAATTTCTTCGAAGGCTTCATCCTTATCGTATTCCGACTTATCATCACAATCTTGTACTATAAGTTCGAAATCAGATTGATTTTTTTAGACTAGGTTGAAGATCCGTCGTGCATGCCATGTCATTAGAACCAGTAGAAAGAGAACTGTTCAGAAGAGAAAAATAAGAAGAAAAATTAAAACAAAATAAGGAATGAGGAAAAAAAACTTTCACTTTATTAAAATACGGGATAGCAAGGTTTCACACTTTGGCGAGCACAAGAAAGATCTGGATTACAAGCCTGGAATAATCCAAACAACAAAAAAGAAAATCAGAGCCCACTACCAAGACTCTCTTCGTATAGGAAGAGGAGTAGCCATTCAATTGTTGATTTTTGCATTCAACCCCACAAACTGCACATCTGCCTCGTTGGACCCTTTTCCCAACACCATAACTGGCTTGGCATCCACCTTTTCCAACTATACCACCGTTTTTCCACTGGTTAACATTTCTTTTGAACCGACACGGATCATCATCACTGTTTGTGAGGGTTTCTTTAGCTTCCCTCCTTCGTGCACTAGCTCAATCATGTGGGTTTCAAGGTGTGCCGGCAACGGGTTCTGATTGATGTTGGGTGCCTCTGGTGTCTGAACCTTAATCTTGTTGGTGTCAATAAGATTCTGTACTGCATGTTTCAACTTCCAACACTTCTCGGTATCATGTCCGGGAGCCCCCGAACAATACTCACAGCTTATCGAGTGGTCCATATTTTTGGGAAGGGGATTTGGCAATCTGGGCTCAACAGGACTCAACAAGCCTAACTGCCTTAATTTGTGGAACACGGCAGTATAGGTTTTCCCCAACTCAGTGAATGTTCTTTGTATTCTTTCATTTATGAAAGCCTGATTTCCCCGGAAACCTGCCCCTGGAGGGTTCTTGTAGGTTGTGGATAGGTGTTTTGCGGTGGTGTATGTGTGTTCTGGGGAGCCGGCGCGCGCCATTGCGAGCGAACCGGAGGCTGAGTGTATGTTTGGGCTTGGTGCACGGAGAAGTGTGGTTCTTGAGGTGGATAGTAGTGCTGTGGTGGGCTGTATGGGTAGTTTGGTCTGTGGGGTCTGGGTTGGTTGTAGTATGGTTTACCAGACCTGGACCAACTGCTTGCCTCAATCGTGGAAATTTCTTCTTTCTTCTTTCTTCCCAGCGCACCTCCCGTGCCGCTTTGAATAGCCTGGGTCGTTGCCTTGAGTGCCGAGTAATTCAGGATTTTGTCAGACCTCAGACCCTCCTCTATCATGACCCCTATCTTTACTACTTCATTGAAGGATTTCCCAACCCTCGTCACCAAGTGACCAAAGTAAGTTGGATCCAGTGTTTGCAAGAAGTAGTCCACCATTTCTCCCTCTCTCATGGGAGGATCAACTCTGGCCGCTTGCTCTCTCCAGCGGAACCCGAACTCGCGAAAACTTTCCCCGGGCTTCTTCCCGGTCCTCAGCAATGTGAGACGGTCAGGGACTATCTCGAGATTGTATTGAAAATGACCCGCGAAAGCTTGCGCCAGATCATCCCAAGTGTACCATCTGCTGGAATCTTGCCGGGTATACCATTCCAGTGCCGATCCAGTTAAGCTTTGACCGAAATAAGCTATCAGTACCTCATCTTTGCCGCCTGCCCCTCTCATTTTGCTACAAAAGCCCCGCAAATGCGCCATGGGATCACCGTGCCCTTTATATAAATCAAACTTGGGCATCTTGAACCCAACCGGGAGTTGGACGTCCGGGAAAGGGCATAGATCCTTGTAGGCCACGCTGACCTGGTTGCCTAATCCGTGCAGGTTCCTGAAGGACTGCTCCAGGCTTTTGAACTTCCTCATCACCTCATCTTGTTCTGGGACTTTAACCGGCTTTTCGATCTCTGTCGGTACCTCTAAGTGCGGGTTGTAGGTATGGGGTTCTGGTGCATGGAATGTGGGCTCAGGGGGATAGTATTGCGTATCGTGAGCCTGAAACACCGGCTCGCTGGAGGATCTTTGTAGCGTGGCTGGCGGAGGTGCCCCGAAGACGGGGACGATTGGCGGAGGAGGGTTTTGTTTGGGTGGTGGAGCTTGGGGATTATAGGAAGTTTCCCCTTGGTAGTATTGGGCAACGGGGAAGCTCGTTGAAGGGTCGGGTGAAGGGTATTCCGGTGTGTGTCCCGGTGGGGAAGTAGGAGTGACGAGTGGTTCGGGCCCCTTTTGCGCCTTAGCCATGGCTAGCTGCATTTCATGCATTTCCAATCTCATTTTTTCTATATTGGCCATCGCCTCCTTCAGCATCTGATGTGCCGTCCTTTCTGACTCAACACTATTTTCTGAGCCAGTCATGCTTTCTGGTATAATCCCTTTTGATCTTGTTTGATAATGGTATGGTGCCAATAAGCTTTAACAACTAACTATTTGGAATTGGACAAATAACAAACTTGTTAGCGTTAGAGTTTTAACAGATATTGCAATTGCATATTGGGGAACGTAATATTCTTAGGCAGTTAACCATTTCTAACATGTTTTTTTCTACCGCGTGCATCCTCCCGGCTGGTTTTTTACTCGTGCCTTTTCAAGTGTTTCGGAAACCCTCCATTCCACCCTTTTTATTTTGTTGTGGTCGAATCTTATGGAGATTGCCTACGTATCATGACCCCGCATGAATCAGACCTCGCGTAGTTCGGACCAATAAAAGATAAACAATACTAATCATTTTTTTTTCAATTTTCAGATTAAAATAAACTGGGTTTCAAAGGTTTGAAGATGACCTACAAACTCGAAAATCAAACAACCCACATATTCTAATTAAAAGATTTACAAACTCCAAAAACAAACGGTCAGCTTCCTTTCTCCATTTGACAAATGCAACCAAACGGTTATTTTTTGCAAATGTGGCCCCTTCCAAATTTTGAGGCAGGAGAGGATTATTTTATGACACTTTACAAACTTGTCCATTCTTTTACGAAAATAGCCTTTCGACAACTGAAAGATACTCTAAGGCTATTTCGGCAAGAACGGTTTAAGACACTGTCGAAGCTAGCTCGGCTTATTTTGACCAAAAGCTCAAACGGTATTCACCTGACCGCTGACTCTTTGTTTTTTTTTTCAAATTACAATAAAAACCTGGTGTTGCAAACACGGTCCTTCAGCGCCTCGGGGACGAAGATTTTTAAGGCCGTGTGGGTCGACTGGACCAAAATCCTACACATGACCCAAAAAGTGGCTGTTTATGCGAAGTCAGCCTTCCAGCGTCCCTTTCGGGAACATTCGGCTATTTTTGACAAAAACAGCACCACCCTGACTTATTTATGACTCTTTTTATCATTTTTCAAAAATAGAAAACTCAACATTGCAAACACGGCCTTTCAACGTCTCGGGGACGAAGATTTTTAAAGCTGTGTGGGTCAACTGGACCAAATCTTAAACATGACCCAAAAAGTGGCTGTTTATGCAAAGTCAGCCTTCCGGCGTCCCTTTCGGGAACATTCGGCTATGTCTTGGCAAAAACAACGTCACCCCACTTCTTTATGATGAAAATAAATTTTACACACACACGCATATATGTATATATATATAATTTGCTTTTTTTTTTTTGCAAAAGGGGAGGTTGGACATCACCCGACTTATTTATGACAAAATTAAAAATCTTGACATGTTTTTTTTTGTTTTTGGCTATTTTAGCAAAAGGTGGGGTTGGACCCGATGAGGGTTGCCTACGTATCTCACATCCGTTGAGAATCAAACTCGCGTAGTTCGGGCAGGTCATGAATAAAGTAAATAAACTAATTTTAATTTATTTTTTTTGAATTTGTAAAAGAACTGCTTTAAAAGAAGAAAGGAAGTATTTTTTTTTGGATTTTTGAATGATTTTCTTTTTGAAAGAAAGACTTCTAAGAATTCCTTTTCTTTTGATTTGAACTTTTAGAATTTCAAAAGTAAAAGGAAGATATTTTTTTGTTTGAATTTTTATTTGTTTTCTCTTATTCTAAAGAAGAAAGAAAATATTTTTTGGAATTTTACCTCTAATAAAAGAAATGCTTTCTAAATTATTTTATTTTTTGAATTTTGAATTTTCTTTTCAATTTTTAAAGAAGAAGGAAAATATTTTCGGATTTGTTTTATTTTATTGTATATATTTTTTTATAATTAAAAAGACTTTCTAAAGAAATCAATAATGGAAAATAATTTTGGATTTTTTGTTTTGAAAATTGGGAGTCTAAAAAAAACTTTTCTATACTTTTTGGCAGGACAAATATTTTTGCAACAAATAAAGATATATATACATTTTTTGGAAATAAATAAAGATATATATACATTTTTTGGAAATAAAGAAAAACTTTTTGGATTTTTATATATATATATATTTGCAACAAATAATAAAACCACTTTCAACGCCCGACTCTTTTTATTTTATTATTTTTATTTTTATTTTGGCATCTAAACAAATAAATAAATAAAAACCCATTTTAAAAACAAGACTCTTTTTCATTTTCATTTTTATGGCAAGACAAACTATTTTTTTTCTAATTTGTTTTTTTTAAAAACAAGACAAAACAATAACTCTTTTTTTTTCTATTTTTCCTTTGCTTTTAATAAAACAAACTAATAAGACATTTTTTTTTCATTTTCTCAAAATCTTGGCAGAGTTTTGACAGTATTTGGGCATTGGTTTTTTTTTTCAAAAATAAACAATCAATTCCCTAATCGCTATTTTTTTTTTCAATTTCAAAATATTATTCCTGATATTCAAAAGTCAGTCAACACACAAATCCGGCAATTAAATGCGCAAGTAGCAGCAAGTAAGATGCATCAGGATGGTCATTTTCATTTTTTTTTGGTACACCTGTCCTAGACAGACCCAACCCCTGTGTTGAGCCTCCAAAGTCAAATACACGTGATGCAAACAATCGCTCCTACTAGGGATCCGGCATGAAACTGAGTTATTCTAAGTGAAAAAACCTGAGGCATATTGTTCTAGCCCTGGCTCACCCAAGTGGACAGCTTGAGTCGAAGTGGGGGCAATGTACCGGGAGCACGAAAGTCTGTCCGGCCTAGTTACTTGTCCCAACTTCGTCTTATTTGGTATGACTTCTAACAGAAAGGTGGGCCACGCGCACGTGTACACCATAAGTTCAGAAGAGTCAGAAAGACGAAGGGTTTCGTAGCAGTTTTATATACACAATTCAAATAATATTAAAGCGGTAAAAGCATCATTTAGCACATTAAGCATATATCATGTAAAAATCAGATAATAAATAAAGCCAACTATAGTAGTTATTTTAAGCTCGAATTCTTGAACCCTGAACCAGAGATTCTGGGTTCGTTCCCCAGCAGAGTCGCCAGAGCTGTCACACCTCCTTTTTCCGCCCCCGCGGGGGGTGAAGGGAGTTTTTCCAATTAAAGGACAATCGAAACGGGATTTGTTTATTTATTTCAGAGTCGCCACTTGGGAGATTTAGGGTGTCCCAAGTCACCAATTTTAATCCCGAATCGAGGAAAAGAATGACTCTGTATTACAGTCCGCGAACCAGAAATCCGGATAAGGAATTCTGTTAACCCGGGAGAAGGTATTAGGCATTCCCGAATTCCGTGGTTTTAGCACGGTCGCTCAATTGTCATATTTGGCTCATTTATCTGATTTTTAAACAATTAAGAACTTATATGCAAATTTAACTTTTAAAACTGCTTTTATCATTATTTATTTTATACAAAATTGCAACGTCGCGAAAACGCATCTCGAACCACGCCACAACCAGTGCACACGTGATTTGTTGACGCATTTTGCCTTCGTCAAGATCGTGATTTGGGTTACATAAATGTACACCCGTATTTAAGAAAATAACCTTATTAAATATGCGCCAAAATACTACGCATTATGGTACTATTAGGTAGGACTGTGAATTTTACTAAATCGTCCATCTCAGAATCTAGATATTTTCTTATATTAAAATAAATAAATAAATAAATAAGATTGGAGGACTGCAATTTTTTGTATTATTTATATTTATTTATTTTTTAGCGAGATCCTCCCTTATTTTACGAATACTCTTTAATGACTACGTCTTTATTATTACTAAGTTTGTCTATAATTATGAAATCAATCTCTACATACTTAAAAATAACATATTAATTACTAATTTAAAACAAATATTAATGGAAAGTAATATTACTAAAATTATAATTTCAAACAACATGAAATTGTCAAAAATAAAAATAAAAACTAATTATCCCATAGTTGGATTAAAATTCATATTGTTAGTATGACTTAAGCTTATTGAAATTAATTATTTACAAATACTGAAAATTAAAAAAAAGCTTGATTACTAAACCATATTTCTAAAAGTTAAACAATTTAAACTTAACTAACCTTGTTTTAATTCACATCATGTCCTAATACTTGATTCGCAAACTAATTCATGTTTTAACTGAAATTAACTACATGATTCCGATTAGCTTAATGTTGACAAAAAACTTTATGAATAAGGAATTAATCAATTTTTGCCAAACTGATTCAATAACGCCATTTTATACGTTATTTCTTCTATTTTGATTATTAAACAGTTTTAATTAGTAATCCGTCTTGAATATATTTCCTAATAATCCGGTTAAGGCGTTATTTAATATATCGCTATAACATGTCTAATTATGCCAAATGACAGTGATTGACAGAATAATAATACATGAATAATCTAAATACAATACAAAAAAAATTAAAACTAAATTAAAAATTTAACACTCTATTCTTCATTTGTATTCATGCTTCATATTTCGGATTACAATAACCAGCGTGTCAGTTGTGTACCTGATATTGGAAGCAAAAGAAAATGAAGATAAGAATCAGCAGTAGTAATGACAATACAGTGCAGCAACAAACAGTCCAGCAACAGTAACCCAGGAACCGGATTTGCAAATCGGTGAAGTAGTAATCTCAAAAACAAAAGCTTCAAGCTTTGATGAAACAACAATTAATTCTGATTTCAAACAATGAAAGAAAGCAAAAGATTTTTTTTTAGTTTTTTTTTTTTTGAAAGTTTAAATATTTTTCGAAATTTTCTCTCTCTTAAATGTTCATCCTTTTTTTTCTCTCTCTTATTTTCTTTCTGTTCAGATTCGTTCTTTCTCTTCTGTATTCTCTCGTATCTGTCCGTGTCTTGTGTTCAAGACTTCCTATATATAATCCCAACTCTTTAATCAATTAAAATCCATCCATTTTCTCTACCAAACCCATTATCTTCCCACTTATCCCCATTACATTAAATAAATATATCACACCACCCCATTATTTTTTGTCCCTCATGCCTAACATAAATAAATACAAGATTCCTCCCCACTAAATTTTGTCTTGTCCCTCCTTTATATTAAACAACTATATCACAACCCACCCCATTATATTTTGTCCCCCATCTTCATATAAACAATTACAAAATGTACAATTCCTAAACTACCCCTCCGACCTTACTGAAATTACCAAACTACCCCTGAACGTACTGCAAATTACCAAACTACCCCATCAGCTATAACAAATCAATTAATCACACTCAACCAAAATATAGCCAATATGACCAATTTCTACACAAATTTAAACAACAAATCACATGAACATGATTTCTTCAATATTTCAACAACAAATCACATGAACACAAATTGAACAACAAAGAACAACTAAAATTTGATTGAACAATATTTTTTAGCAACAAACAATCCTATTTTCAGATTCAACAACAACAATCAAACAAGTATATTTAGATTTCCAAATTCAATAATATTGAACTTAAAATCAACTCTAACAACATCACAACAAACAATTCCTATATTAAACTTAAACAAGATTATGAGACAAATTCAAGAAATAATCATAAGTGATAAACAAGAAATCAAACTATACAAATTTCGGATTCAAGAACAATCAAACAAAGTATGAACATGAATGAGTCTATTTTAACACAACAAACATGACGGATTAAATGATTAAACCAACATTAATAATTTCTGGAAAATATATAACAACATGAAACAAATTGAAGAAATAATCAATTAAATTTCAATTTGAATCTAACAAACATCAAACTAACAAATTCTTACCTAAACAATAAAACAAACATGAAATAAACATGAAAAACCACTAATTAACTTTCCATTTAAAATCTGAAAATTAATTCAATCAAAACACATGAACACACTAGAAAATTATTTCAACGATGAACAACGAACAAAACAAGAATCAAATATTTAACGATTTTAACTTCGAGAAATATAAAAACAAAATATGGACAAAAATAAAACTCAAAAACAACTAACCGGAGATGAATCAATGACGAACTCGATTGTAAACAAATCCGTCCGGGCTTCGACTCAACGAAAGAAACTCGACCTTTGACAAAACGAAGAAGACGAAGGCAAGATGAAGCAGCCCGCAGATGGCCATGGCAGCAGCAATGTAGCTTGACGAGGCAGCTGGAATGGAGAGGACGAAACAGAAACAGTAACAGCTGCGTGAGCAGCATGACGAGGAAGCTGAAGCGGAATGAAGCAGTGGCGACCATGGATGTCGAGCTCAAGCTTGAGCTCGACGAAGAGGACGAAGGCAGATGCGGCGAGGAGCAGCTGAAGCAAAAACGTGACCAGCAGCAGCAATGGTGACGCTAAAGACGCAGCGACGCAGCAGCACGACGGAGCAACGGTGGTGGACGTGAGGCTACTCCAATGGTCGTTTGGTTTTGACAACGGGAAACGGGGGGAAAGCAACCATGGCTGCTCGTGTTGGGGTCGATTGGACGATGGAGAATGCCGTGTGTGTGTGTGTGTGTGTAGTGAGGAGGATGGAGGGGTAGCCATTGATACTAGGGAGGGGAGCTTGAGGAAGAAGATGAAGATAGGAGGGGGGTGGATGACTTAACCATTTTTTAGGGTTTTCTTCTCCTTTTTTTTTGTTTTGTGTTGTTTGTAAGATAATAGGGGTGTTGGGTTATGGACTGGGTCGATCCAGTTCAAAATGGACTGGGTCATAGGGAAGGTTGGGCCATTTTTTGGGCCTGTGGCTTGAAATCGAAGAAGAGGCCCAATTCCGACTTTCCTTATATTTTTGCTCTCTTTTCTTCTTTTATTTTTCTAAAACTAAATTATAAAAATACTTAAACTATTATTAAGAACTAAATTAAGTTATAAAAGCGCAAATTAACTCCCAATAACAATTAACGCACAATTAAGTAATAATTAAGCATAAAATTGTATATTTGGACATTAAATGCTAAAAATGCAAACGATGCCTATTTTTGTAATTTTTATTTTTTGTAAATTAAATTTAATTACTAACAATTGTAGAATTAAATTCTACATGCAAAATGCGACATATTTTTGCATTTTTATTAATTTAACAAATAAACATGCACAGACAAATACAAATAATTATTCAAAATATCACAAAATTGCACGCCAAGAAAAATTACTTTATTTTTGAATTTTTTTGGGAGTAATTCTCATATAGGGCAAAAATCACGTGCTTACACTGACATCTCTCACATAAGCAAGATACGTGTCACACCCCTTCTCAACCATACGCTGAGCCTTAAGGAAAGAAATAACTCTACTAGGAGTGTGACCTAAAGAACCCCTCCACTCAACATGCAGTACATCTGGCATAGCCAGCATCACGGTTTTGGTGTGACAATCAAAAATAGCATAATGGGGTGACAACCAGTCCATGTCCAAGATAATATCAAAATCTACTATGCTGAGTAACAATAAATCGGCTCTGGTCTCAAAACTACTAAGAGCAACCAAACACGACAGATAAACGTGGTACACAATAAGAGAATCTCCCACAGGAGTAGAAACATAAACATGGGAACTCAAAGAATCCCGAGGTACACCCAAATTTAGAGCAAAATAAGAAGACACATAAGAGTAAGTGGAGCCTAGATCAAATAGAACTGATGCATCTCTGTGACAAACTAGTATAATACCTGTGATGAAAGAATCGGAGGCAACAACCTCGGTACAGGCAGAAAGGGCATAGTATCGGGCCTGGCCTCCCCCTCTAGGGCGACCTCTACCTCCTTGACATCCACCTCTAATTGGTTGAGCAGGAGGGTTAGCAACTAGTGCTGTAATCATAGCCTAAGAACTCTGCGGGGCACGCTGTGGTTGAGAAGTCTATGAAGGTGCAACCCTCCTGAGTCTGGGGAAATCCCTCACCATATGGCGTGTATTGCCACACTCAAAACAAGCTCTGGGAGGACGTGGTGGCTGTGACTGGCTCGGGCCAGGTCTGCTGGACTGACCACTGAAAGCACCCCGCACAGGAGGCGTACTAGATACTGGAGGTGCATAATAAGGCTCCTGGGGCCTAGGAGGAGCTGGAACACCACTGGCTATTGGAAGGGCTGAATGAATGGGGCGACTCATATAACCCCTACCATGATGACCTGCTGCTGGGGCACGGGCACCAGAAAAATGGCCTGACTCTCGAGATCTCTTGGCCTCCCTCTCCTCTCTCTCTCTAGCATGCATACCCTTAATCCTCCTAGCAATGCTCACCACCTGCTGATAAGAAATATCCATCTCCAACTCACGAGCCATGCTAGACCTGATGCTGGGAATAAGCCCCTCAATAAACCGGCGAACCCTCTCGCGAACAGTAGAAACCAAGGCTGGGGCATGTCTAGCCAAGCTAGTGTAACAGACAACATACTCTGAGACAGTCATAGCACCCTGGTGAAAATGCTCAAACTCTACGCGTCTTGCATCTCTGAGGCTCTGAGGAACAAAATCTCACAGGAACATATATGAAAACTGGGTCAAAGTCAGTGAAGCAGCCTCATCCGGACTGTCTAACTCATAGGTGCGCCACCACTCATAGGCGGCTCCTTGAAGCTGGAAGGCAGTGAAAGAAACCCCACTCGATCCTGATATACCCATAGTGCGGAGGATATGGTAACACTCCTCCAGAAATCTCAAGGCATCATCTGATGCTAACCCACTGAACACCGGAGGATCATACTTCTTGAACCTCTCAAGTCTCCGTTGCTCATCCTCTGAAGCCGTTGCCCTGTCCTCAGGCTAACCTGGGGCTACAGGCTATACAATAATAATCTCTAGGACCTGATCAACATGCACTCACTGCTCAAGAGTGCAGGTGGTGGGAGTCTGTGCTCCTCCCAAGGCCTGAGATGTGGCTGCAGCAAGGGGAAGCAACCTTGCCTGAGCCAAAGTGGTGTACATGCTCATACTGCATAAGAGTCTCCTGGAGAGCTGGAGCAGTAGTAGTAGTAGTAGGCGTATCAGGTGCCTGGACTCCGGCTGGAACTGCTGGTGATTCCTCGGCGGCAGCTCGCACGTGTGCTCTGGCTGCACCACGTGCGCGTCCTCGACCTCTACCCCGACCCTGACCTCTAACGGCTGTAGTAGGGGGCATGGGTGCCTGATCATTTTGGGTAGCGCGTGTCCTCACCATCTGTGAGAGAATAGAAGATAGAAGTTTAGAATATTGATGTCAAAATCTCGCATGAAAAGGAAATCAAATAAAGTGGAATTTTCCTAACAGTTACATAGCCTCTCGTAGATAAATACATACGTCTCCGTACCGATCAGCGAGACTCTAATAAACCGGCTTGTGATTCTTGACTCCTATGAACCCCGGTTCACCCTTCGTAAATCCTCGTGATGGCACCTAGTCTCTACCACTAGGTAAGCCTAACAGTATAAAATATAAACAACAATTGCGGAAGAAAATAATATAAAACCGAAATAACAACTGAAGTAGCGTTTAAGATGCCGCCTAGCACATAATAGTACAAGAATCTCTACCTAATACTTACCAAAATCAGGAACCCCATAAATCACAAGCTAAGAGATATATAATAAGCTCTAACTCCAGAAATGTCTAATAATAGGAAAAATATAGAAGGGCTATACTATTACAGAAAGATAGAAAGGGACTCCTCGGTATGCGGACGCGGCAGATATACCTCGAAGTCTCTACAGAAATGTCTCGCCTCAAGGATGATAAGACTGAGTGGAAGTACTTGGATCTGCACATGAAAAACATGCGCAGAAAGGGCATGAGTACACCACAGTGGTACTTAGTAAGTGCCAAGCCTAACCTAGGTAGGGTAGTGACGAGGAAGTTCAGGGCCCTACTGAGGTAAAATAAAATATAAGGTTCAATAGTGTAGAATAAAGCAATATAAATTAGTACAATAGTAAAGGTAACACAGGATATAAAGGACAACAACAACTACCACAGAGGCAAAGTAACACAGAAAGAGGTACAACTCAGTACAAGGATAATAACCGGGGATCTCCCAGGATACTGTCCTATAGTCCCAAATATAAAAATCCAATGGATCTCCCGGGATACCGTCCCGTAGTCCAACTCATAATGCGAGGGGATCTCCCGGAATACCGATCCGTAGTCCCAAATATAAATACTCAGTATAGGGGGAATCTACCGGGTGCAGTCCCGTAGTTCCAATGTAAATGTGTAGGGGGATCTCCCGGAATACCGTTCCGAAGTCCCAACGTAAACATACAGGGGGATCTCCTGGGATACCGTCCTGTAGTCCCAAAGTAAACACACAGCAACAATAAGAAGAGTACACGGTTCAATTCAAGTTCCATACCAAGGTAAAACAGGTATTTCTAATCTAGCATGATGCACGTAATCCAAATAAGGTAGTTTGAGCAAGTAAGGCAATTAAGTCAATTAGACATGCTTTCCTAAGCTAACAACCGGCCTAAATTGCAAGTAATATAAACAAGAAAAGGAAACATACTAGTAATTACTTAATGAAAACTGGATTTTCAACAATTAGCACAAGTACACACTCATCACCTCACGTACAAAGCATTTCAATTATCAATAATACCAAATCCTAAGGGGAAGGTCCCCCACACAAGGTTAGACAAGACACTTACCTCGAATCGGCTCAATAATCAATCCCAAACCACTCCCTTGCCATGAGTACTCGACTCCAAATGGCCCAAATCTATTCAATTCAATTGCATAATGTAAATAACACTTCAAGTAACTGATTCTACAAAGAAATTCTAAGCTAAATACGCAAAATTAGGTAAAATAACCAAAATTCCCCTCGGTACCATATCTCGAAATTGGGTAAAACTTACATTTCTAGAATCCTCACACTCTCACGAGTTTAGTCATACCAAAAGTACCAAAATCGGACCTCAAATGGTCCCTCAAATCATTACTCAAAGGGCTCTAATTAATGAAGCCCTAACCCCCAAATTACCACTGATTTTTCTTAAATTTTCATACTTATAATGATAAACAATCACTCCAATAACGAGTTTAGGGACCAAAGACCTTACCCCAATGAATTCCTCTAAAAATCTCTCTTGAAAATGCTCCCCAAGGCTTCTTCCCGTTTGAAAAGAGGTGAAAATAGCTCAAATTCTTGAAGGCAAGTATTTATATGTTTCTCCCCAGCTAATCCGCTTCTGCGGTCATGGTGCGGTCCCGCTTTTGCGAACCAATGGTCGCATCTGCAACAAATCACTAACTCGGCCTTTTCTGCACCTGCGACTCCCCATTCGCAGATGCGGTACCGCTTCTGCGGTAAATCTCCCGCTTCTGCAGCTCCTGCCCGTTCCTCATCTGGCCGCTTCTGCGGATTGATTCCACATCTACGGGAGTCGCACCTGTGGCCTTTCAATCGCAGATGCAGTTATGACAGCAGTCATAGCGTCAGCTGCAACTCCAAATTCCAAATCCTTCCATCAACAATCTGAAATCATCTCGAGGCCCCGGGACCTCAACCAAAAGCACAAACAAGTCTAATACCACTGTCCAAACTTATACCAATCCTTAAAACACCTAAAACAACATCGAAACGACGAATCAACCACGGATTCAAGCTTAAGAACTCCCAAACTCTAAATTTACGCTTTTGATCAAAAAGTCTATCAAACCTCATCCGAATGTCCTGAGATTTTGCACACACGTCAAATTCAACATTACAGAACTTATCCAACTTCCGGAATTCCATTTCGACCCTCAGATCAAAATCTCACTATCGAACCGGAAACTTCAAAATTCGGCTTTCGGAATTTCAAGCCTAAATTAGCTACGGGCCTCCAAAACACAATCCGAACATGCCCCTAAGCCCGAAATCACCCAGCGGAGCTTACGAAACCATCAGAATTCCATTCCGAGTCCATCTTCATACTGTTCCGACTACGGTCAAATTTCCAAAACTTAAACTCTCATTTAGGGACTAAGTGTCCCAAAGCTCTCCGAAACTCAAAACCGAACATCCCGGCAAATCAAAATAGTAGAAATAAACATGGGGATAGCAGTTAATAGGGTATCAGGGCATAAATTCTTAAAACGACCGGTCGAGTCGTTACAACTGGGTTGTTGTTGTTGTTATTCCTAAAAAAATCGATTCACACAAATTTAAACAAATTGAGTTTTAGTTAATAGTTAACACTGCATCCGAATGTTGAATAAGTTATATGGCAATTATTTTTCTTTTGCTGCCTACCATGCTCTATTATCTTATAACAGTCACAAATCTTCAATAAAATTGCAACAGTCCAAACATATCTTCAACTTCATAAAACTCTAATTTATTTATTTATATTTTTTACCCTTAAAATGGATAACAATTAAATTTGTATGTGGTTCTAAGGATATGTGATTGATTCAACACAAGTAATCGAGAATGTTAGATAAACGAATTAAAGATGAGATAAATAATCAAACCAGTTGTGACTTTGAGTCCGGGCTCGGATTTTAGCTTAACAATAATTTTTCCCTCGACCCGACCCTCGATTCAAAGCTAAATACGTATGAAGAACTATGATTAATATAAGAACCTTTCAATAGCTAGGAAATAGAGAAATAATTTTGTATTGTCTTGATATGCGTGTTACAATATGTGTATTGAATAAGAAACCTCCCCTTTATATAGTAGAGAAGTTTTACCCCTATTACAATTCTAAAAAAGGTAAAAATTCTCCTTGTACACCAATCACCGATACTCTATCAGTATCGAGCGAGATCCTTGTTGTGGTATCCGGTCGGGTGCGGATATCACGGCCCTATGTTAGTCATGTGCAACCATTTGTAATGCTTTCCGAGGTCTTGGAACTCATTTCGGGTTCGGGGGATGTTGACTTATCAGGCTCGGCGGCGAGCACCCTGTCCCGGCCTCAAACCAAAAAGTTCTTAGATTCGGTCTCTATCTCATACATTTGTACTTTGTGTGACTCACCGAGAACTCGGGGTGTGTGCTGACCCCAAGTTTAACTATATATAGATAGCCACCTCGTGTCTCAAAGAGTAGGTTTACCGAAACAATAGGAAACAATAGATTTACCTTGGTTCCTTCCTTCGTACGTTACAACCGAGATGACAGAGAAGCCAAAACGTCCCATCAATCGCATTGTTCTGACTTTGGACACATGTCAACCATTGACTGGTCGCCTTCGAATATGAAACATTGCGTAATGATTATATTTTCTCCTATAAAAGCTTTGACCTTTTGTACTTCTTCCACTTTCCGATCTTAGCTTTTATCTTCGAATTCCCTAGCAGCTGCCAACTCTTTTAAATCTTTATATCTTTACCTTTGATATTCAAATCTTCATAATTGTTCTTAAGTTTCTACCCAGATCTCCATCCTACCTTCAAACCTTCATATCCTTTCCTTCAAACCTTCATATGTTTCTTTCAAATCCTCTTATTCTCACATCACGATGGCCATGACTTCCAAATTAGTTCCTCAGCAGGCTACCTCTTCATCTTCCTATCCATCCGTAGGTACCGAGGAGGTCGTTCCCGAAGTGGTTGTTCTCAAAACGGTTACTCCCGAGGTGGTTGCTCCTGAAGTGGCTGCCACCAAAGCGGCCTTAGAGCCCCATATGAAAAGCTTTATTCCTGGGGGTTGTTCGATCCTAGATGACTTCAAAGTCGAGAAGGCCTCGTCCAAACAAGACCGAGGTGAAGGGGCATCGAGATATATATTCTGTCACCAAAGATACCCTTCCCATTTTCCGAGAGGACTGTAACTGGGGAGGTAAGGACATTGTAGTCCCCGGGCCTGAGGACGATATCACCACTCATGTGGAGGGGTATTTAAGAGTCTACACTTATCCCTTCACACTTGGCCCGGTAGACCTAGTTGTTTTGGCCTTTTGCAAGAGATACGAGGCATGCCTTAGGCAAATCCACCCATCTATTTGGAGGATCATGATCCTCCTTCGTTATTTTGTGAATAAAATCGAGTCTCCTCGATTCACCCTCGACCACCTGCTCCGTCTATAGAGTCCCTGAATTTTCTGAGGGGGACTAATCAAGCTCCCATATTTTTGTTACTCACGAATTGACCCTTGCCGGAAAGCAGGCGGCAATCGAGGGGAAGAGCCATGAGGCCTCCTACTGGAGAGGCCGAGATGGAGATCGGGGTTGAGACCTCCCGAGAAGCCGCTTCATCTCTAAAGGAGGCGACCAGTGTAATAGACATCATGGAGATGCCCTCCACATCGAGTCCATGCTTGATGATGCCCGAGCAACAAAAAAGAAGTCAAGTGAAAGAGTTCATGGCTCAGACGACCCTCTTCACTCCTTTTTCAATGGAGTGGATTCATCCACTTTGGAAGACTTTTCCGGGTTGGGCGACCTGGAGGCACCGAAGAAGAATGTGTCTTCGAAAGCTGACGGGCTGAGTTCGAGCCCAAAATTGGTGAAGTAGATTCCTACCCCGAGTGTGGACCCCCGGTCGCAAGAGAACAGTTATTCTTACGATCACGAAGGATGCTCGAGTTTTGTCTGCTCTGGTGGGCATAACCAGCTACCTCCGATGCCTGGTGACTGAGGAGGACATGGAAAAGATGAATGAGTAGGCACATCATGTCTCTTCAATGAGGTGCATCAGGCGCTGAACCGGGTAAAACATCAATACTCCCTCTTGAATTCTACTTAGGTTTCGATATCTCTTACTATTTTCGTTGTTTTGCAGGCCTCAGTACTTCACCATGAGAGCTTCCTCTTGTACCGCTTCAAAATAGCCAGCTCGAGTTCGATATTAAGGAGCAAGCCCGGAAAAAGGACATTTTCAAGCTCTTCAAAGAGCAACAGGACGGGGCCCTCAAGGACCTTCAGGCTGAGCTGGACATAACTCAGAAGGAAGCTTCGACCTTGAGGTGGGTGTGAGCACCTAATTTTTTCCCTACATGAAAACAACTCTTAAAAATAGACCAAAAATAATTTTAATTGATTTTAGTAGTTTTTCTTTATTTAGTTGCATTTCATGCATTTTTAATATTTTCAATTCATAAAAAAATTCATAAAAATTGTCAAATTTAATTTCATGTCATCTTAGGTTCAGTTTACATGTAGAAATTAATTACATTGAGTTAATTGCATTATTAAGGAAAAAATCACAAAAAATAGTCATATTTACATATTTAGCTTTTAGTCTTTAGAAATTAGTATTTTTACTTAGTTTTGAGTTAATTAGTTGTTTTAATAAATAAAGAATATTAACTTCTATAAAGAATAGCTCAATTTAGGTTTTTAATTAATTAAAGAAAAGAAAAAGGGAAAATAAATAGAAGAAAATAGGAAAAAATGTTTGGTCTTGTTTTTTCAAAATTGGGCCAATCCTCAAATTGACCTCGATTAATTAACCCAAGTCCAATCCTTCAACCCAAGCCCATTTCCCTTTACCCTTATCTGATAAAAGAAGCTAAGACCTAAAAATCAAGCATCCGATTATATACACATCAGATCATAGACCCTTCCCTTAGAGAGCAAACGGCGCTTCGTTCTTCACCAAAAAGGGAGATAATAATCGGACTCCTTCTTCAAAAGAACAAGAACAGTAGCCATTTCTCCTTCCCTTTTCTGCTTTCGTCTTCTTCGCTAATCACCATGAAAGCTGACCAAAACCAGTCCTAAAAACTCCATCGCTGGCGAACTCGCTGAAAACGAGGGAGGAGCGATCGCCTAAAGTTGAAACTCACTGTTGTTGCTGTTGCAAAGTAGTTGGGCTCCATTTTCACGTTTTAAGCTCTATTTGGGTAAATTTTGTTGGTTTCGCCATTGTCAAGTGCTGATGTACCTTTGGATTTTTTCTTCGCTATTAAAAAGATTTTGGCTCACGAGGTTCAGAAGCAATGTTTGCTGATCTCGGACACTTCTCCCAGTTGTCAATAAAGATTGCTTTTACTTCCATAGTTTATCCATCACTTATTCTTGTGTATATGGGGAAAGCTGCTTATCTATCGTGACATCATGTAATGGAGAGTGACTATCAGATTTGCTTCTACGTTTCAATACCTGAAAAATTAAGATGGTCGGTTCTGGTGATTGTTGTACTGGCTGCAGTAGTGGGGAGCCAAGCCATTATTACTGGAACCTTTTCAATTATTAAACAATTCTCTACACTGGGATGCTTCTCGAGAGTCAAAATACTGCATACGTCATCAACAATACATGGTCAGATTTACATCCCAGAGATTAACTGGACCTTAATGCTACTATGTTTGGATGTTACTATTGGTTTCAGAGACACCAGAAGGATGGGAAACGCTGCAGGTATGGCTTTAATCATGTTCAAAAAGGATAGAAAAATTCTTTTTGGTTGAAATCATTTGGACTGGTTTTCATGTTTAATTTTGCTATGGATTCTCTATCTCTTGTGCATGCATATACTCGTTTGTTTAGAAATTCTGTTTTTCACTTGTTTATGAAGTGGTCTAATATATCCCTTATCCCTAAAAATTTCCCTTCGCATCAGGTTTAGCTATCATAATTGTCATGTTGGTCACCACTTGCTTGATGTCACTAGTAATTGTTTTGTGCTGGCACCAGAGTGTTCCCCTCACAATTTGCTTTGTGATCTTCTTTGGGACAATTGAGGCTTTATATTTCTCTGCTTCTTTGATTAAGTTTTTGGAAGGAGCATGGGTGCCTACTGCCATGGCTTTTATTTTCATGATAGTAATGTGCATTTGGCACTTGAAACACACATGAAAAATATCTTTTTCTGACTAGTGGCGATGAAATTCCAAAGTCAGAACCTTTGTCTATTCTAGTATTGCATTAAATTATGAATTATCTCATGTAAAACTTAATTTGTTAATAGAATAAACTCTACCCATTCTTTAAATCTGCAACAACTGTCTAACTCATCACATAGATATATAACCACAAATCATCGTGACTATGGGTACGATTCCCGTTACATAGTCTTAATACCTAATTCCCAAATTCAGGGGTGCATTTCATATGACCCGATTATAACAACTTCAAATAATAAAACCCTTTGAAATCAATTAAGGTGTGCCATGCCAAACAAAACCCCTTGGCCCTTATGAAATTAATTCAGTCCTTGTAAAAATTGAGGTGTGCCATCAATTAAACTTTCCATGGCCCTCATAAATGTTGTTGATTTAAACTCTCGTAGTTGTTTTAGGCGCGTTATTTAAATAATTCATCATAGCTACGGGTATGGTTCCCGTAACATAGTTGTGATTTTTAATTATAAAATCCGGGTGTACATTTCATGTGACCCAATTTTAATTCTCAACAATGTTAAATAGAACGTGTCGTGAACCGCAGGTGCATTTCATGTAGCATGGTTTAAGACGTGTTTTAAATAGCATTGAATCTGCCTAAAAGTGTTTTAAAATAATTAAAAGCGGTTATAAAGTTCAAAAATACACAATAGGTTTAAAACATGTAGTAAATCAGATAATAGGCCAATATTAATAGTTTAAGCAACCGTGCTAGAACCACGGAACCCGGGAATGCCTAACACCTTCTCCCGGGTTAACATAATTCCTTACTTAGAATTTCTGGTTCGCAGACTTTTAAAATAAAGTCAAAATTTTCTCAATTTGGGATTTAAAATAAACTGGTGACTTGGGACACCAAAATAACTATTCCAAGTGGCGACTCTGATAAAATTAAATAAAATAATCTCATCTCGAATAATGTCACTTTAATTGGAAAAACTCCCCTATATACCATCTCGGGGTATAAAAAGGAGGTGTGACAGCTCTGGCGACTCTGCTGGGGATCATAACCCAGAATCTCTAGTTCAGGGTTCAAGAATTCGAGCTTAGAATAACTGTTATAGTTGGCTTGTTTTTATCTGATTTTTACATGTTTGAGCCTAATGTGCTAAATGTCGCTTTTTACCGATTTGATATTGATTGAACTGCGTATAAATTGTTACGAACTCCTCTTCTCTCTAAGTCATCTAAATCATCTGGGAAGTGTGCACTTCGTATAACTTCTTTTCTATTAGAGTCATATCCCAATTTTAGAACGAGGTTCGGACAAGTTGCAAAGCCGGTAAAGCTTATGTATTCCTGGTACGCTGCCCCCCTCCCCCCAGCTCGAGCTGTCCCCTTGGGTAAGCCAGGTTTAGAACAATACACCCAGGTTTTTAAACCTAGAATAACATAACCCCATGTCGTATCCCCAGTAGGAACGTTTGTTTGCATCACGTGCATTTGACTTTGGGGACTCAACACAGGAGTTGGTCCGTCTAAGACAGGTGTACCCAAATTAAAAAGATCATCCTGATGTATCTTACATGCTACTTGCGCATCTGTTTGTTTCGGCTTGCATGTTGACCGGCTTTTAGAATAGGGAAAGAAAATCAAAAGAGAAAAAAAAAAGAAAATCAAAAAACAAGTGAGAGGTAGGTATTTAGAAAATTCTGAAACTTTGCCGAAATTCTGAAAAAAGAAAAATCATTTCAAAATGAGCCAAATTTCAAGTGCCATGTTTCCCTTGTTCCGTCAAAACTGACCGAACTACGCGGGTTTGATTCTCATCGGATGTGAGATACGTAGGCAAACCTCATCGGTTCCAGCCCCAATTTTTTTAAAAAAAATCCAAAAAATAATTTCCTTTAATTCCTTCCTTAGAAGCATTTCCTTAGAAAATTCAAAAAAAAATATTTTAAACTCAAAAAAATAGTTTCCTTCTTTCTGAAATCTTTCATATGAAAAAAGAAAAAATCAATCAAAATCCAAAATACGGGTTTCCTTTATTTTGAAGTATTTTTCTCAAAAAATTCAAAAACATGAATGAAAAAAAATTATTTCCTTATTTAAAAATCTTTATTTCAAAAAAAGAAAAAAAAATTGAAAATTTGAAGTCCAAAATTTTTTTGCTTTTCTTTAGAAGTACTTTTGTAAATAAATAAAAGCTCAAAAATTCAAAATATTTTCTTAAAAGTCCCTCTTTCGAAAATGAAGAGGCAACATCCAAAATCCAAAAATATTTTCTTTCTTCTTTAGAAATAGAGAAAACAAATGAAAATTCAAACAAAAATATTTTCTTTTTACTTTTAAAATTTCCAAAGTTCCAATCAAAAGAAAAGGAATTTTAGAAGTCTTTCTTTCAATAAACAAAAAATCAATCAAAATCAAAAATAAAAAAAATATTTCCTTTTTTCTTTTAAAGCATTTCTTTCAAAAATTCCAACCAAAAAAAGTTAGTTTATTTACTCCATTTTCGATCTTCCCGAACTACGCAAGATCTGATTCATGCGGCGTCATGATACGTAGGCAATCCCCATCGGATTCAATCATAGCTATAAAATTAGTTGAGTGATAAAATAAACTGAAAAAATTGAGTGAAAAAGAAAGAAAAGAGTGAAAAAAAAGAAAAAAAAAAGAGAGCGACAAGAAATAAAAGAGTGACAAACAAAAGAGAAAAAGAGAGTGCCAAAAATAAAAGAGCAACAAAAGCGAGATGGAAAAAATCAAGAGTGATTAAAGAAAGGCAGAAATGAAGAAAAGGGGTACATACTGAAAGGGTTAACTAAGGCCGGGATGAAACATGCAACCGTTCAAACACATGGTAGAAACATTTAACTGTTTAGGTGCATTGCATCCAAACGTGCGATTTCCTATCTGTTAAGCGTCTCAAAACTAACAAGGTTGTTGGGTGTGCAAACTGGCCAGGTTTTTGTGGTTGGTTTTGTTGGTAGTCTAGCCTCCCCTCCTTCGCAAGATCCAAAGGCACAGATGGCCTCCGCAAGCAATCTACCAATCATCCGTCCTGAAAATAGCCCGGCATCGGCTATTCTGCAGCTAGAATCAGCAGCTGCTGAAGAGAATAAGATGTTGTGTCTCCGCATATTGGAAATGTGGGATGCCTGGTCTAATGGTAGGGTACCGCCAAGTGCAATCTATGGGTTCCCTGAGTTAATCCCCAGGTCAAGTGAGGTTACCAACGCCCTTGTGCGCAACCTGCTCATCCCATGCGGGCACCCTCCAATGTCATTCAATGATCCTGGCATGCATTCTGTGGTTCGCCCTCAGGAGCCAGTTTCCTGGGCACCTCCAATATTGTTCTCTACAGCACCAGTCGGCACCAGAACACAACCAACTTTACCACGGCCGTATGTTGAGCCTCCAATGTTCACCTTTCAGGGTCCACAACTTCAATAAAAAATAACATATATGACCCCGTACTCTTTCATTCAACCTCCGCAATATGATCTCTCGAGGGAGCAAGAAAAGGTTGTTAAAAATCCCAAGCAAGAGGAGATGGCTCGGAAGATGAAGAGCCTAGAACAAAGCCTGAAAAACATGCAAGGTCTGAGTGGCCGAAAGAGTGTCTCATACTCTGACCTCTATGTGTTTTCCCATGTCCACTTGCCAGCTGGCTTCAAGATGCCAAAATTTGAAAAGTACGACGGTCATGGAGACCCAGTCGCTCACTTGAAACGATACTGTAACCAGTTGAGAGGCACTCGTGGGAAAGAGGAGCTGCTAATGGCCTATTTTGGGGAAAGCCTCACCGGAATCGCTTCTGAGTGGTATACGGATCAAGAAATTACCTATTGGCACGTGTGGGATGATATGGCCCGAGATTTTGTCCGCCAGTTCCAGTATAATGTGGAAATCACTCCCGAAAGAAACTCTTTGTCCAATTTGAAAAAGAAAATCACGGAAAGCTTCCACAAATATGCTGTCAAATGGCGTGAGCAAGCTGCCAAGGTAAAGCCTTCAATGGATGAAATTAAAATGGTCACGGTCTTTCTACAGGCCCAAGAGGCGGACTACTTCCAGAACATGATGTTAGCCATGGGAAAGCCGTTTGCTGAGGCCATCAAAATTGGGGAGATGGTAGAAAATGGGCTAAAAACGGGTCGAATATTGAGTCATGTTGCTTTTAAAGCCACATCACCAGATGTTCAAAATGGTTTAGAGAATTTGATAAATGGAAACGGGATAGAAGAAGGAGCCATGATGGTTTCAAGCTCGAGGGGGCCCGCAGGTCATTCAGCCAATCATATATGCCTCCTATGGTCCCACCACACTATTATCCCCTTCAAGGTGATGCTTATGTCATGGCATCGCCTCCCTATGCGGTGATGAGCGCACAATCTTACGCGCAGCCACAACATTATACACAAAACCGAGCTCCACCTCTTAGAAATGCCCATCCTTACCAAGCTCCATATAATCCTCAACCAAATGATCCCCAATACAATCCTCGCCCAAGAGAGCCTTTCAGAAAGAATCAGTTCACTCCTATTGGTGAATCGTATTCAAGCTTGTTCCAAAAGATAATCAGGCTAGATCTATTGCAGTCAGTGGCCCCGAACCGGCCAAACCCCGAGTCCCCCTCGCACCGAGATGATGCTAGATGTGAATACCATTCTGGAGTAGTGGGACACAATACGGAGGACTGTTGGACCCTCTAAAGGGCAGTTGAAGATTTGATTGATGCTGAAAGAATCATTTTTCGGGATGAAGAAGCTCCTGATGTGATGAACAATTTGTTGCCTGCCTAGAACATCGGGCCAATAGTCGGAATGATTTGTGAAGCTGAGGAATTTGATCCGGCACTGAAGGTCGTTGCAGCCATTGCCGAGACAGAAGAAAAGCCAAAAAATGGTCGCCAAACATGAAAGCTCGCCATCAGACGGGAGTCTTAGTAGCCAGTCTTGCTATTCTTTCTGCGTCTGGATTATCTCAGGGTGTGATCGGATGTTTTACCTTATTGTCTTACTTTGTGATGTAAACCCTTCTATCTTCAAAAAATTGAAAAAAAAAAAGAAAGAAAAAAATCAAAAATCAAAAATCAAATGAAATTAATATTTCATTGTCTAGGAATGTCTCTTTTCTTAATTTTGTCATTTTTCTCTTTTTAGTTCTGTTAAATGCAGATTTCAATAACATGACATGTTTGCGGACTTCATGCCCAGATCCTGAAAGTTGTCAGACCTCAAAATAATGAATCAAGGATTAGATCGCAATGAAGATAAAGTTTAAGAAAAATAAAACAAAGAGTTGGAACAACTGAAGGAAAATTGGTTCCCGGATTGGAAAGGTCCATACATTGCAACAAGAGTATTGCCAAAAGAGTGCGTTGTACTTGGAACATCGAAGGAAATATCCCTGAAATAATTGTCAATGCAAATGCAATCAAAAGATACTCTGATTGATCCTCCATGTAGTATTAATATTCTTCGATTAGGAACCATTTGAGCCGGTTACTCTTCTTTGATTACCCTCTTGGGAACCTGAAAGTGTCATTGAAAAAAAAAATAAAAAAAAATTGAATTGAGAAAATAAAAAAAAATGAAAAGAGAAGAAAAAGAAGAATACAAAAAAGGGGGGGAAGAAAATGTTAACAAGAAATGAAAAATGAAAAAAGAAAGAAAAGAAAGAGAAAACAAAACAAAACAGAAAATCCAAAACAAAGTTCCCTGAACTACGTTCAACTTGATTCCGAAAGGATACGTAGGCAGCCTCTCTTTGGGGTTCAATCACACTAAAATAAAAAACCCTCAAAAAGCGAAACTAGGGCAGATGTTATAATGGTTCGACGATGATCCCGCCCAAAAGGTTCTAAAGTTGTAATTCAATCCAAATCCTTTTATTTACCCAAATCCTGTTCAAGTCCTTCCGATCAATCGGTGAGAATGTTCAAGGACTGAAGAATACAGTTATTAGGATCCGATACAATCAAAATGAGAAAAATAAAATGAGAGAGTCTTATTGGTGAAAACTCACATGGGCACCGTGAGGCGACAGTAAGCAGAGAAATTGAAATGAGAGAGTCTTGTTAGTTAAAACTCGCAAAGAGAACTATAAGGCGATGGTGAGAAGAGAAATGAGTGAGGTCAACTTGTGAAGACCCGCAAAGGGCGTCCTTGATCGAAAAGAGGATCCTCGCAGCCATTGGCACCGACAGAGTCCTGGCAAGGTTTCTCGATTTTGAGGCAAAAGTTGTGATGAATTTCTGAGAGTCGGACGGTTTACACAGATCAGGCATCCAGTCCAAAAGGCATGTCATGTTCATTGAAGTCTGCATGTACCTCAGATAAGTCCTTCTTTCCTTTCCCCGAAAGGGACACTACTTGTTTTAAATTCATCATCATGTCCATTGTTTATTTTTCTTTGAATCCATTTCGGTCTAACTCTATTCCAGAACTGAGACAAAGAAGGGATGGCAAGACTGATTTATAGGTTCTCATTTGACACGAGCTAATGTACAAGAAGACACCCAGCCTTGGCAAGGGCATCAAGGAGACTTCGACCGGCCATGGTGGCTGATGTTTTGAAATTAAAAACTCTTGGAAGTTGAAAAGGTTGAGTCCCACGTGGCTAACCGTCTCGGGAAATATTTGAAAAAGCGAAGGTACCCCAAATGCTCTGAAATTGAAGTTGGAAGAAAGAAGCCAGAAAAGAAAGGCCTATAAAGGCGAAATAAAGTTGGAAAAGGTTAAGTCTCACGCAACTAGCCGTTGCAGTAAGTTTGAGAAGCCAAAAGTTCCCTTATGCTTCGAATGGTTAAAAACAAAGAAAAAAAAGAAAAAAAGAAGAAGAGAAACAACAAGTCAAAAGTGAAAGGCCTATAAAGTTAGAATAAAGTCGAAAAGGTTGAGTTCCACCGACCAACCATCATGGCAAAATCTGGAAAAAACCAGAGATTCTCAGGGCCTGAAATGAAATCGGTCCCCAGGAAACTAGCAGTTGCAATTGAGATCTTCATCAAAGAAGTCGGGCCTAGATCAAGTGATTGAAACAATCAAGGCCACAAAACCAACCACCGTTTCAAACTAACAATTATTTTTTGTTTGAAAACATGAAATAGGTGCAATCCGAAGCAACCTTGCAAGAAGTAGGTGCAACCAAAGAGAAAGTGCGCAAGGGCTAGAAACAACTCTGCAGCAACAATCCATAAAAGGAAAGTCCCCTCCCAAATTCTTTCTCGCATTCACTCATTCTTTGAAATAAAAAAAATAGATCAGAAGAAAATTCAAACATGGTAGCCTAGGATCCCCAATCTCTAGTTACATTTTTCTAATATATGGTCTCCACTCCCTAGTTGCGTTTATTTTTAGACATAGGGTCCCCACTCCCTAGTCGCCTTTCTAACATAGGGTCTCCACTCCCTAGTTGCGTTTATTTTTAGACATAGGATCTCCACTCCCTAGTTGCGTTTATTTTAGACATAGGGTCTCCACTCCCTGGTCGCCTTTCCAACATAAGGTATCCACTCCCTAGTTGAGTTTATTTTTAGACATAGGGTCTCCACTCCCTAGTCGCCTTTCCAACATAGGGTCTTCGCTCCCTAGTTGAGTTTTATTTTAGACATAGGGTCTCCACTCCCTAGTCCCTTTTCCAACATAGGGTCTCCACTCCCTAGTTGAGTTTATTTTTAGACATAGGGTCTCCACTCCCTAGTCGCCTTTCCAACATAGGGTCTCCACTCCCTAGTTGCGTTTATTTTTAGACATAGGGTCTCCACTCCCTACTCGCCTTTCCAACATAGGGTCTCCACTCCCTAGTTGAGTTTATTTTAGACATAGGGTCTCCACACCTTAGTCCCTTTTCCAACATAGGGACTCTACTCCCTAGTTGCGTTTATTTTTAGACATATGGTCTCCACTCCCTAGTCTCCTTTCCAACATAGTGTCTCCACTCCCTAGTTGAGTTTATTTTAGACATAGGGTCCCCACTCCCTAGTCGCTTTTCCAACATAGGGTCTTTATTCCCTAGTTGAGTTTATTTTTAGACATAGGGTAGACACTCCCTAGTCGCCTTTTCCAACATAGGATTTCCACTCCCTAGTTGAGTTTATTTTTAGACATAGAGTCTCCTTTCCCTAGTCGTCTTTCCAACATAGGGTCTCCACTCCCTAGTTGCATTTATTTTAGACATAGGGTCTCCCCTCCCTAGTCATTTTTCCAGCATAGGGTCTCCACTCCCTAGTTGATTTTATTTTAGATATAGGGTCTCCACTCCCTAGTCATTTTCCAATATAGGGTCTCCACTCCCTAGTTGATTTTAGCATAGATATAGGGCTCCACTCCCTAATTTTTTTCCCAAGGATACCCAATCCCGATTTTAATTGCTTTCAATAAAGAAATAGTTTAGATTTTTGTTACAATAACTCACGAAATTTTCCTAGTGAAAACTAGGGCAGAAAATTTTATTCGTTCGTTTGCTTTGGTGCCTGAACAGGTTTTACCGTGAGGCGCAAGGTTTGAGATGACCAAAAGAAGAAGTCTCAACCCAAATAAAAGAAAAGAAGAACAAGAAAAGAAGTTAAATTCTAAGTGTAGAAGCGGAGAAAAGATGCGGACTACTCAAAATGTGATTGAAGTCACAAGCTTTCTAAGTCTCGCCTTGATCCAAAAAGCTGGAAGAAGAAGGAATCAGCAGTTGCAACTAACGAGCATTAAGATTCAGATCAGAGTCTTCGGGAAGAACTGACCAAGACTCAAGATCAAGTTTATGAAGGTTTATAGATAGGAATCTTGTAACTTGTAGTTGATAGGCTTAGCTAGTTTAGCTTTTTGGTGTAATAAGGAGCTCAGCAAACAGAAACAGCAGCAACAGCAGTGAAATCACAGTTCTTCGATAGTCCCAGCTACCAAAACTTTCAGAACTACACCGACCTAATTCCTTTATAGCCAAGGATATATAGGCAACCTCTGAAGCAACGTTCGGTCAAACTTTTTCAAAATGCTTCCAAATGTAGTTTCAAACTGGCAAAAATTGCTCGTAATTGCTCACTTTATCTTTGCCCGAAAACTCTTCATATTTTCGAGCAAAGAGGGGCAGCTGTGAGCACCTAATTTTTGCCCTATATGAAAACAGCTCCTAAAAATAGACCAAAATTAATTTTAATTGATTTTAGGAGTTTTTCTTTATTTAGTTGCATTTCATGCATTTTTAATATTTTAAAATCATAAAAAAAATCATAAAATTTGTTACATTTAATTTCATACCATCTTAGGTTCAATTTGCATGTAGGAATTAATTACATTGAGTTAATTGCATTATTAAGGAAAAAATCACAAAAAATAGTCATTTTTACATATTTAGCTTTTAGTCTTTAGAAATTAGTGTTTTTACTTAGTTTTGAGTTAATTATTTGTTTTAATATATAAAGAATTTTAATTTCTACAAAAAATAGCTTAAATTTAGGTTTTTAATTAATTAAAGAAAAGAAAAAGGGAAAAATAAATAGAAGAAAATAGGAAAAAAAATGTTTGGTCTTGTTTATTCAAAATTGGGTCAATCCTCAAATTGACCCCAATTAATTAACCCAAGTCCAATCCTTCAACCCAAGCCCATTCCCCTTTACCCTTATCTGATAAAAGAAGCTAAGACCTAAAAATCAAGCTTCAAATTATATACACATCAGATCATAGACCCATCCCTTAGAGAGCAAACGGCGCTTCGTTCTTCTCCAAAGAGGGAGATAATAATCGAACTCCTTCTTCAAAAGAACAAGAACACTAGCCATTTCTCCTTCCCTTTTCTGCTTTCATCTTCTTCGCTAATCACCATGAAAGCTGGACAAAACCAGTCCTAAAAACTCCATCACCGACGAACTCGCCAAAAACGAGAGAGGAACGGTCGCCTAAAGTTAAAACTCGCTATTGTTGTTATTGCAAAGTAGGTGGGCTCCATTTTCACGTTTTTTAAGCTCTATTTGGGTGAATTTTGTTGGTTTCGCCACTATCAAGTGTTGTTGTACCTTTGGATTTTTTCTTCTCTATTGAAAAGATTTTGGCTTACGAGGTTCAGAAGCAATGTTTGCTGATCTCGGACACTTCTCTCAGTTCTCAATAAAGATTGCTTTTACCTCTATAGTTTATCCATCACTTATTCTTGTGTATACGGGGAAAGCTGCTTATCTATCGCGACATCATGTGATGGAGAGTGACTAGCATATTGGCTTCTACGTTTCAATACCTGAAAAATTAAGATGGCCGGTTCTGGTAATTGTTGTACTGGCTGCAGTAGTGGGAGCCAAGCCATTATCACTGGAACCTTTTCAATTATTAAACAATGCTCTGCGCTGGGATGCTTCCCGAGAGTCAAAATACTGCATACATCGTCAACAATACATGGTCAGATTTACATCCCAGAGATTAACTGGACCTTAAGGGGTCGTTTGGTTCGAATGCGATTTATACCAGTATAAGTTATGCCGATATAAGTTATGTTGGGATAAGTTATGCTGGGATTAGTTATGTTGGGATTGTTGTTTATTTATTGTTTGGTATGTTGTATTAAGAATGACAATTGCATAATTTCTAAGAAGAAAATATAAGTTATACCGGTGCTAATTACCCACCTTCTATAAGGTATAAGTTATCTCGGTGTTATACCTGGTTTGCTAACCAAACAGAATATTAAGGTGGTATTCAATTTTTATACCACCCTTATACCTTCTTATACCTCATACCAAATGACCCCTAATGCTACTATGTTTGGCTGTTACTATTGGTTTCAGAGACACCAGAAGGATGGGAAATGCTGCAGGTATGGCTTTAATCTTGTTCAAAAATAATAGCAAAATTCTTTTGGGTTGAAATCATTTGGACCTGTTTTCATGTTTAATTTTGCTATGGATTCTCCATCTCTTGTGCATGCATATATTCGTTTGTTTAGAAATTCTGTTTTCCACTTGTTTATGAAGTGGTCTAATATATCCCTCATCCCTAAAATTTCCCCTTCGCATCAGGTTTAGCTATCATAACTGTCATGCTGGTCACCACTTGCTTGATATCATTGGTAATTGTTTTGTGCTGGCACCAGAGTGTTCCCCTCGCAATTTGCTTTGTGATATTCTTTGGGACAATTGAGGCTTTATATTTCTCTGATTCTTTGATTAAGTTTTTGGAAGGAGCATGGGTGCCTATTGCCATGGCTTTTATTTTTATGATAGTAATGTGCATTTGGCACTTGAAACACACATGAAAAATATCTTTTTCTGACTAGTGGCAATGAAATTCCAAAGTCAGAACCTTTGTCTACTCTAGTATTGTTTTAAATTATGAATTATCTCATGTAAAACTTAATTTGTTAGTAGAATAAACTCTACCCATTCTTTAAATCTGCAACAACTGTCTAACTCGTCACATAGATATATAACCACAAATCATTGTGATTATGGGTACGGTTCTCGTGACATAGTCATGATACTAATTTCCAAATTCAGGGGTGCATTTCATGTGACCCGATTATAACAACTTCGAATAATAAAACCCTTTGAAATCAATTGAGGTGTGTCATGCCAAATAAAACCCTTGGCCCTCATGAAATTAATTCAGTCCTTGTAAAAATTGAGGTGTGCCATCAATTAAACTCTCTATAGCCCTCATAAATGTTGTTGATTTAAACTTTCGTAGTTGCTTTAGGCGCGTTCTTTAATTAATTCAATCATAGCTATGGGTACGATTCCCATGACGTAGTTGTGATTTTTAAATCCGGGTGTACATTTTATGTAACCCAATTTCAATTTCTCAACAATGTTAAATAGAACGTGTCATGAGTCGCGGATGCATTTCATAAGCGTGGTTTAAGACGTGTTTTAAATAACATTGAATTTTCCTTAAAAGTAATTTTTAAAATAATTAAAAGCGGTTCTAAGCTAAAATGCACCATAGGTTAAAACATGTAATAAATCGGATAATAGGCTAAGTTTAATAGTTTAAGCGACCATGCTAGAACCACGGAACCCGGGAATGCCTAACACCTTCTCCCGGGTTAACAGAATTCCTTATCTAGAATTTCTGGTTCGCAGATATTTAAATAAAATCGATTTTCCTCAATTTAGGATTTTAAAATAAACCTGTGACTTGGGACACCATAAATTTTTCCAAGTGACGACTCTGATAAAATTAAATAAAATAATCTCATCTTGAATAATGTCACTTTAATTGGAAAAACTCTCTTATATACCCTCATCGGGTGGTAAAAAGGAGGTGTGGCAGTAGGAACATGCTTACCTGGTTGAAAAGGTAAAGGTATTTGAAGCTAAAAACGAGGAGCTAGTCGTGGTAACTAATAACAAAACCTCGTAGGTACAACAGATGATCGACCAACTTTGAGTCGAGATGAAAGAGGTCCAAGCCATGGCCGATGGGTGAAAAAGCAAAATGGATCTGCTGGCTTCGGAAAAGGAAACTGTCAAGGTGAAGTGGGCATCGATAGAGGTCAAGCTCTGGGTGGTGAAGGACAAAGCTGACAAGTGGTCTCAGTTGAATGATGATCTCCGAGCACAATTGAGCATGACTGTCGTAGAGCGGGATGCCCACGGTAGAGAATATGAGGAAGTGAAATCCAAGTTGGATACAACCTCCACCGATGCCAACGAAATAGTGGCCCAATACAAGGTCGATGTGGAGCCAGCTGAAGTCTGCCTGAAGGTAAAGGCTAAATATATGAAACGGCTATCCTGAAAAGAGACCCTCGAATAGATCCACGTCCGAGGTTTTGACCTGTCGGTTGAGATTGAGGACGCCAAACAATCCAAGGCCGAGGCAAAGAAGATTTAGAGCCTGAAGGTGCCGAAGGCTTTGAGGGCTCTGAGGGCTCGGAGGGATCCGAAGGTTCTCACGACTCCGGCGACGAGTTGGGCCCTAGTGAAGATTAGGCTTAGATGCCTTAGTACTATTTTAGTGTTTGTCTTATGCATATTTTTTGTTTATTTAGAGGCTGTTTTAATTGGAGCTTTGTAAGTATATTCCGGAATATATATAAAGTTTTCCCTTTCTGGCAATTTCGAGTCTTTACTTTTTCAACATCTTTTCATAATTTCTATTCTTGCAATATTTCTAATGCCTTAGCATAGAATCAAATATAGTTATATGGCGTTCAATTTTAGAGGTTCGAACGGAGCCTAGCTTCGATACAACTTTGTTTGTTCGAGGCTTTGAAAACTTGATGTGACCGAAAGTTTTTTCAAGATGCTTAAGTGATTTTAGATGATGCATTTGCCAAGTGTCACCTTTTAGCAAGTTTTGAATTTTTATGAAAGTGATTACGAGCTTCGGATGTCTCCGAGCTGTTTTTAGGGCGGCATAGCCTTTTGTATTTAGACATTGCCTAATAAGTTTGGTGCCTCTTGGATTTAGTAGCCCGAATTGTCTGAACTTTTTTTTGACATCAGTCCCCGAGTGAGGGTAGCCCTTGGGCTCGATAGTCCCCGAATAGGGGTAGCCCGTGGGTTCTTAGGATCTGAAATTTAAGAGTCAAGAAAATGTGTAACAGTAAGGCAGAATTTTCTTTCATTTCTGTGTGTAAAGTACATGATCGAAAATGCATAAAAGCTTATGTCATAGATAAAGTGGACTATGTGGGCACGGTTCACATGACCGTTTGGTCCTTATAATGAATCCTAACCACCGAGCCTTAGCTTCTAGCATACAAAGTTTTCCTTTTTTCTTTGCTAAATTTTCCTTTGCGGAAAACCTTAATCCGAAGGTAATGGCCCCCAATATCTGAGGTCGAACTTGAGAGGGCTCAGATATTGTTGATGCAAAGTGAACGCTCGTTGAATCCATTTGGAGACTGGCCTTCGAATCTAAGTTAGTACATTTTATTATTGCCTTGTTAAAAATCTTGCTGAAAACCCCATTTTGGGACAAAACCGATTCAAGAAAAAAAGAGTGCAATACGTGCTTTCAGACCTAATAGCCACATCCATTCTAGAGCATTGCCTGCAAGTGTTAGTTCGATTCATAACATGATTAAAGAGTAGTTGAGATCGTACCTTAGTAGTAGTACTATTTTAAGTGCATCACGTTCTAATTGTTTGGTAGTTGCACACAGTTTCCCGCTTCGAGTTTGTATGAACCTTTGCCGATAATTCCGATGACTCGATACGGTCCTTCTCGGTTGATCCCAGTTTTACCTTATTTGGGTTCCGAGTATGTAATATTACTTTCCTCAACACCAAGTCCCCGATCTTGAAGTGTCGGAGGTTGGCTCTTCAGTTGTAGTATTTTTCTCTCCGATGTTTCTGGGCGGCCAACTGGACTAAAGTTGCCTCACGCCTTTCATCCAATAGTTCTAGGCTCGTGACCATGGCTTTCCCATTTGACTCTTCGATTGCATATTGGAATCTGAGGCTCGGCTCTCCCACCTTGACTGGTATCAAGGCTTCGGCTCCGTAGACCAGCGAAAATGGAGTGGCCCAGTACTGGACTTCGAGGTTGTACGATATCCCCATAGGACTTCGGGCAAGATTTCTTTCCATTTCCCTTTGGCATCACTCAACCTCATTTTCAGGTTTTGAAGTATGGTGTTGTTTTTTGACTCCTCATGTATGTTCCCACTAGGGTGGTAAGGTGTTGATAGTATCTTTTTAATCTTGTTATCTTCGAAAAATTTGTTTACCTTGGTGCCAATGAATTACTTCACATTATCACACAAAACTTCGGTCATGTAATGACCCGACCGGTCGTTTTGAGATTTTGCACTTTGCTCACCAGTTCTCGGGCATGTCTAGCCCCGTGTTATGTATTATGACTTATGTAAATCGTCGGTTTTGGTTTTCAGGGTAACCGGAATGAATTTTGAAGAACAGTTCTCAGTTTGAAGCTTAAAATTTGAAAGGTTTGACCAAGATTTAACTTTTTAGTGGATGACCTCGGATTGGAATTTTTATGATTTGGTTAGATCCATTAGGTGATTTGGGACTTAGGAGCGTGGTCGGAATGTGTTTTGAAGGTCCGGAATAGAGTTAGGCTTGAATTGGCGAAATTGGAATTTTGGCATTTTCTGGTTGATAGGTGAGATTTTGATATAGGGGTCGGAATGGAATTCCGAAAATTGGAGTAGGTCCATTGTGTCATTTGTGACGTGTATGCAAAATTTAAGGTGATTCAGACGAGGTTTGGTATACTTTTTGATCGAAAGCAGAATTTGGAAGTTCTTGGAATTCTTAAGCTTGAATCCGATGTGATTTTGGTGTTCTGATGTTTTTTGAGCGTTCCAAAGGTTGGAACAAGTTTGAATGAGGTTATAAGATATGTTGGCATGTTTAGTTGAGGTCCCTAGGGCCTCGGGTGAGTTTCGGGTGGTTAAACGGATCAAATTCTTGTTTTGAAAGTTGTAGATTTCTTCAGATTAGTGTTGCAAAGTTTTGCTCTTCACGTTTGCAAGAGGGCTCACGCATTCGTGAAGAGACGTTGAATGAGGTAGATCAATTACCTTTCGCATTCGTGATGTTGGTCCCACATTCGCAAAGGTTGAGTCTGATTGAGCATTGCATTCGCGACTGAGGTAATGCGTTCGCGTAGGCTAAGCTGAGTAAGGCATCGCGTTCGCGAGGGTGTGTTCGCGTTCACGTAAGAGCAAAATTGAGCTGTGAATTTTTTTGTGCTTTGAAAACACGAGGCTTTGACCGCGTTTGCGAAGAAGGAATTTTTGTCCTGGGCAGAATGTTTAAATAGCCATTGTCCGCGATTTTGGGTCTAACTTTCCCCATTTTGAGCGATTTTGGAGCATTTTGAGAAGAATTGAAGAGGGAATCAAAGGGAAACACTTGGAGGTAAGATTTTTGAACTCAATACTCGATCTTATGTTGATTCTTACTTGTTTAAATATGAAATATATGGAAATTAAAGCCTAAAATTGAGGAATTAGGGCTTGAATTGGAGAGTGTAAATTGGGAAATTGAGGGGCCATTTGAGGTCCGATTTTGATGTTCTTGGTATGTATAGACTCTTTGGAGGATGAGGATTCTATTGATGTAATTTTTATCGGATTCTGAGATGCAGTCCCGGGGGTCGGGTTTGGCCAATTTCAGGATTTTTGAGTTAATTCGATTATTTTTGCTTAGGCTTTGTTCCTTTAGCGTGTATTAATGATGTGGAACTAATTTTGGTTAGATTCGGAGAAATTGGAGACTGATTCGAGAGGCAAAGGCACCGCGAGCTACAGTTTAGACCGGATAGAGGTAAGTAATGATTGTAAATATTGTCCTGAGGGTATGAAACCCCGGATTTTACATTGTTGTGCTATATTGAGGTGACGCACATGCTAGATGACGTGCGTGGGGTCGTACACTATTGGGGACTGAGACTTAGTCCATCCCGAATGACTATTTTAATGCGTATTTGATTGAAAACTGTTTGCTATCATCATGTTTTGGGCTGAATGCCATATTTGGGCCTCGTACCAACTGTTTTGGACCCTTAGGGGATTTGTTTTACTATTATTCCTCACTGTTTTGACTTTATACTTGTACTCAGTCATGCTATTATCTACTGTTTTCATAACTCAGCCATTTTTACTCCGTTTTTGACATTTTAAATGATATTTTGGTTTGAGCATCATGTGTTACTATTGCTTGAGTGGCTTGAGAGATTTTTGACTAAGTGAGGCCGAGGGCTTGAGTTGTGAGGATATTATGGGACCGGACTGTGCACCGCAGCAGTGTGGTACCAATTTATGATTATGAGGTCTAGGGCCTGATTTGTTACGCCACGAGGTGGCTTGATATGAGGCCGAGAGCCTGTTTGATTATGCCATGAGATGGCTTAATATTGCGCTTAGGCCGTAAGGGGCCCCTCCCGAAGTCTGTACACCTCCAGTGAGCGCGGGTACCCAGTGTGATATGTGATATAGCCTGAGGGGTTGATGTTATTCCATGTTATTGCCGAAGGGGTGGTTCTTGATTTATGTTATGCCCGAGGGGCTGATTATGAGTGATTGTGAGGTAGCCCGAGGGGATGGTTTTGTTGATATTATGCCTGAGAGGCGATTTATGATACATGTTTTGCCCAAGGGGCTACTTGCATTTCTATCATGTTTACTCACTGTTTTATAACTCGTTTGAAACTATTGAAAATTTATTTTAAAAGGTTTTTACCGGAACTGAGCATGATTTACGAAGTAAATGATTTCTGTACTGTGTCGGAACTATCTTTCCTTTGTTGTAGCATTTTGACATGGTTTACATGTTTTCTTACTGCTTAGCTTTCATTTACCTTTATTACTTACTGAGTTGGAGTACTCACATTACTCCCTGCACCTTATGTGCAGATTCAGGCATTTTCTAACCCGGTAGCGGGAGTTGATTGCTCAAAGGTAGAGTCATCAGAGTTTAGCAAGGTAGCTGCCCGGCGTTCTCAGCATTTGCTTTTCTCCCTCTTGTTTTTATTAGACTGTATTTAGTATATTTTCAGACTTTTCGTTGTATTCAAACCTTAGTAGATGCTCGTGACTTGTGACTTCCCGATATCGGGCTTGTATATTATTTCCGCACTGTTCATTTAGACTTACATTATGAAATATTTGTTTAATTAAAGGCTTAAAAACAATTCTTATTGATTAATAGTTAATTTGGGAGTTGTGTGGGCTGGCCTAGTTTCACGATAGGCGCCCATCACGACCGGCTCAGTTTTAGGGTCGTGATAAGTTGGTATCAGAGCCTAGGTTACATAGGTCTCACGAGTCATGAGCAGGTTTAGTAGAGTCTCGCGGATTGGTACGGAGACATCTGTACTTATCCTCGGGAGGCTGCAGAACCTTTAGGAAAAACTTCACATTCTTGAATTCTTATCGTGTTTCCTTGATTCAGCTTGAAATGTAACTCTTTGAATTCCTTCCATGCATTTGTATATGCGCATGAGCACTTAGTATCAGATGTGCATTGATGGCTTGGGATTACCTGATCGAGGAGCGAGATGTGATCTTTGTGTGTTGATGTTGGGCCAGTCGGGTGGACTTGAGCCCGGGTTTTGCCTATAGTTTGAGCACTGAGGTGTTGGTTGTGCGAGCATGTGCTTTTGGATTTGTATGTCCGATAGTGTCCCTATTGGTGGGAGTGATGGATAGATAGCTACGTGATGAGTATGATGTTACTGCGAGATGTGTGCATGTGATTTGAACGAGACAAGAAGGGTCTACTTGGGGGTAGTAAGAACTATTCGGTGCTTGGTTTCTATTGTGATTTGATGTTTAGCCCGAGTTGTGGGCGTGTTGAAGGACCTTTTCATGTTGCCTAGTTGGGAAGTGAAGTGGATTTCACGTTGTGATATGAATTCAGACTCAGGAAGATTAAGTAATTGTGTAATGTTTATGACAGCGGAAGGGTATAAGGAGTTGTTAGTTTGAGGCGAGGCAGGTGGGCTATCTCCTACGGATTGTTCTGAAGTTTGCGTGATCTTTTATGTCGTTTATTGGAAGATCTCTATTACTAGAGAAATATATGTATTGCAATTTGAATTTGGGCCGCCTAAGAGAGTGGGCTTGACTGTTATGAGGGTGAAGGCAAGGATTGCAGAAGATTTAAAGTACTAGATGGTCTGTGTTTCACGAGCTTATGAAGGATTGAATTTAATCTCACTATGGTATTATGATAGTAATAGAGTATATGCATTATGACTTATTGTGTGTTTTGATCTATGACTTTGAGCCAAGTGGGGGAGTCTGCTATTGATTAGTTGATTGCATGGTTATGTTCTATGTTGGTTCCAGTTTGAGGCATACTAATGAATCAGTTATGGCTTACAGAGGTTGAGACCGAGGATGGATCGAGTAAAGAAATTTCAATAAAGGTTATGTTATGCTTTATGGGTATGTAAGAATCACAGAATGACTTGAGTTGTTATGAGTAAAGGGTGTATGGTACATAGAACAAGAAGTTGCTTGGTTGCATTAAGGTGAGGTTACATTCTACGTTGTCGGAGTGTTAATGGAGAACAGGTTGTCTGGTCTGTTTGATCGGTCTAATTGCGGTTTGAGTAGAGTGGAGGGCTTTCGGAAATGGTTCTAATGGGTTCAAGATTTTACATGTAATAATTGGAGATATTCAGGTAGTGTAGTTGGTTAGAAACTGAGGTTTACATTGGAGGGTGTTAAGACTTGTGGTATTTCTATACCAATTAGGGAATTCTATATATCCGTATTAGGAAAGCGAAGGTAATGACTTTGGATTCATAGGAAGTTTTGTCAGGATAGGTATTTTGGATGTGGTGCTTTTGGGAATATTTAAGAGAGTATTCAGCGGCTTATGAGCCTTAGACGGTATGGTTTTATGCTTGGGTCTCGTGTGGTGAGTCTGGGTTGAGGAATTGCGGTGTTATAGCAAGAAGGAGTATCAAGTTAAAGGTAAATCAGAAGGAAACACGGATAGATGGGATAGCTTGGTAGTAAGCCGGATCGACATGGTAAGGATATGATTAGTTCTTTGGATGCTTATGAGTTAATGAGTTTATACAAGTGTTTCACAGCAATGTTCTTGGGTTTTAGTGGCCTGCGTAGCTTGGTCGAGTTAGAAGGATTCATTCCTGATGGTTTAGTTTTGTGCAAATGGAATTCGGAGAGTTCTTAATGGTTTCTACCACGGTTAGAGATGTATATTTTCTACAAGCGTGAGGAGCATGTGATATATAGTAATTTTCTTCTAGATGGGGTCAAATGGAAAGTTCTTGACTAGTTGAGTATGTAGTTGCTTATGGCTCGGAAGGGGTTATGAAGTCCTTATATTTATCATAGGATGGCATGGTATATGCAGTATGTTGTGTAGGGTTGAAATTTGCATGTGTAAGGTCATGGTTCAGTTCTGAAAGGAAAAGTCATAAATTCTTAGACAGCACGGGCAGCTTCAGATGATTGGGGAAATGATATTACTAAGTGGTGTAGCTTGATGAGGGTATACGCTTCGGAAAAAGGTCAATGTGATTGAGTTGATGATACTTCACTAGTATTGCGGCACTCTCTTGTTGGATCGATTGTTGATATTCAAGTTTGCTTGGTGGCACATAAGAATTTTAGGAGTACCTCTCGTGGAATGATTGGGTATTAGAGGTGTGTTGTATATTCGGATGGTGGAGTTGGGATCGGATATGGTGATTCGCGTGCTATATGGATTTGGAGATTGGGAATTCTCATAAACAGGGTAGGTCGTAGTTGTGGACCGCGTATATCGATCTTGCGTGGTAACTATTGGAGGTTTGGAGACCTGAGTGGATCCTTTGTGGCTTGGTATGTTATATTTTGATGTGATATTGGGTATAGACTGGTTGCCTCCGTGTCGTGTTATTGTGGACTATTACGCCAAGACGGCGACATTGGCTATGCCGGGGATGCCACGGATGGAGTGGTGAGGTTCGACAGGTTATGTTCTCAGTAGGGTGATTTCATTGTTGAAGACCCAGTTGATGGTTGGGAAGAGTTGTCTTTCTTATTTGGCCTTCGTGGTGGATGTCAGTGCAGAGACTCCTACCATTGATTCAGTTCCGGTGATGAGGGGTTTTCCGGATGTGTTTCCTGCTACCGAGCATGTCGCCAGACGGGGTTGTTGATTTTGGTATTGATCTGATGTCGGGCACCGTAGCGTATGGCACCGGTGGAGTTAAAGGAGTTGAAGGAACGGCTTCAAGAACTCCTTGATAAGGGGTTCATTGGTAGACCTATATGGATGTGTGTTCGGCATCGAGTCGGCTTGGTTGACTCCGAGTTGTATTGTTGAGGGATGTATTGATTCAATTGTTATTGAGCTTATTAGTGACCTGGGGAGATCTATGAGTTATCTTTCTGTGTTGCAAGGCATTAGGAATTGTTGGTTATAGGCACATGTGGTGCAGTTTTATTTGAGGTCTCTCAGTGGAATTTGAGCGGGAGGAGTATTGGGTATTGCTCGGTGGATGGCGTATCGGTTGTGTCCTTTTAGGTTTATGTAATGTTATGTCAATTGCTTCGCATTGGTTATGATGATTTTCTTTGGTTCTAGACATCTAATTGCGCATGATCGTCAGTTTGAGCATAGCGACTGGAGGTGTTTCATGTGGATCGGTGTTTGGATAAGGTCGCATACTACAGCGAAGTTATGTGGAGGTATGACCCTTCGGGTTAGATTCGTGTATTCTGGTTCTATGATGTGTGACAGGTTCTCAGTATTGTGTGTGGTGGTAATGGTGAGCTTGCAGTATAACTCTCTCATTTGAGTCATTCTCACGATTTGAGTACGTTCAGATCGTTGCTTATTGGTGCACCGATTTCACAAGTTGTGGCTTTAGATTGTATTGATGTGTCATGTCACCAGAATAGTTGTGTTGGTATTAGATGATATTGTTAGGATGTAGAATGAATATAAACAGGTTCAGTTTTAGCATGTTGGAGGGATAATATCGATGTTCGACTCAAAAATTTGCTATGGTCCTTGACAAAGGAGAAGTGGCTTCCCGAATGGTTGATCTAAGGACTAGTTATGACTTCCTATGTGTTTCATTTATCATTAGAAGTATACGGAAGTGTTGGAATGAGGCTTTATCTGATAAAAAGCTTATTATCGAAATTCGAATATTTTAAGCAACTACTATGATTAGAAGTTATCGCTATAAGTGTTTGAGTTATGTGGTACATCATGTAATTGCACTTGAGGTTGCAGGTATGGGTTATTACAGTTGGTTCAGGCTTACCTAGAATATAAATGTGAGATTCAAATCTTGTAGATGGTTTCAGAAGTAGAAATGTGGTTCTAAGGTTTATGGGCTAGGTTGGATTGTGAAATTTCAGTTACATTGTGTTATCGGACCTATATGAGATAGGGTGACGTGGGATCACCCCTGGGTATCTGCATGGTAAGGTTATACAGCGACTTGTTGCCTTTTGGAACAACTATGGGCACGTTCGAGGATGAACGTATGTTTAAGTTGGGGAGGATGTAACGACCCGATCGGTCGTTTTGAATTTTGCACATTGCTCGCCAGTTCTCAGGCATGTCTAGCCACATGTGATGTATTGTGACTTATGTAAATCGTCAGTTTTAGTTTTCAGGGTAGCCAGAATGAATTTTGATGAACAGCTCTCAATTTGAAGCTTAAAATTTGAAAGGTTTGACCAAGATTTGACTTGTTAGTAGATGACCTCAGATTGGAATTTTTATGATTTTGTTATCTCTGTTAGGTGATTTGGGACTTAGGAGCATGGTCGGAATGTGTTTTGAAGGTCCGGAATAGAGTTAGGCTTGAATTGGCGAAATTGGAATTTTGGCGTTTTCCGGTTGATAGGTGAGATTTTAATATAAGGGTCAGAATGGAATTTTGGAAGTTGGAGTAGGTCCGTTGTATCATTTGTGACGTGTGTGCAAAATTTTAGGTCATTCGAACGAGGTTTGGGAGACTTTTTGATCGAAAGCGGAATTTGGAAATTCTTGGAATTCTTAGGCTTGAATATGATGTGATTTTGGTGTTTTGATGTTGTTTTGAGCATTCCGAAGGTTGGAACAAGTTTGAATGAGGTTATGGGATATGTTGGCATGTTTTGTTGAGGTCCCGAGGGCCTCGGGTGAGTTTTGGGTGGTTAAACGGATCAAATTCTTGTTTTGAAAGTTGCAGATTTCTTCAGATTAGTGTTGCAGAGTTTTGCTCTTCGCGTTCGCAACAGGCTCACGCGTTCGGAATAGATGTTGAGTGAGGCAGGCCAGTTGCCCTTCGTGTTCGTGATGTTGGTCCCGCATTCACGAAGGTTGAGTATGATTGAGCATCGCATTCGCGACTGAGGTAACACGTTCGTATAGGCTAAGCTGAGTAAGGCATCGCGTTCGCGAGGGTGTGTTCGCGTTCGCGTAAGAGGAAATTTGAGCTGTGATTTTTTTGTGCTTCGCAAACGCGAGACTTTGACCGCGTTCGCGAAGAAGGAATTTTTGGCCTGGGCAGAACGTTTAAATAGCCATTGTCCGCGATTTTGGGTCTAACTTTCACCATTTTTGAGCGATTTTGGATCTTTTGAAAAGCATTAAAGAGGGAATCAAAGGGAAACACTTGGAGGTAAGATTTTTGAACTCAATACTTGATCTTATGTTGATTCTTACTTGTTTAAACATGAAATATGTGGAAATTAAAGCCTAAAATATGGGAATTAGGGCTTGAATTGGAGAGTGTAAATTGGGAATTTGAGGGGCTATTTGAGGTCCGATTTTGATGTTCTTCGTATGTATAGACTCGTGGGAGGATGAAGATTCTATTGATATGACTTTTATCGGATTCCGAGACATGGGCATGGGGACCGGGTTTGGCCAATTTCGGGATTTTTGAGTTAATTCAATTATTTTTGCTTGGGCTTTGTTCCTTTAGCGTGTATTAATGATGTGGAACTAATTTGGGTTAGATTCGGAGCAATTGGAGACTGATTCGAGAGGCAAAGGCACTGCGAGCTAGAGTTTAGATCGGATAGAGGTAAGTAATGATTGTAAATGTTGTTCTGAGGTTATGAAACCCGGATTTTACATTGTTGTACTATATTGAGGTGTTGTGCACACTAGATGACGAGCTTGGGGTCGTACACTGTTGGGGATTGAGACTTAGTCCATCCCGAATGACTGTTTTACTGCGTATTTGATCGAAAATTGTTTGCTATCATCATGTTTTGGGCTGAATGTCATATTTGGGCCACGTGCCAACTGTTTTGAACCCTGAGGGGATTTGTTTTACTATTATTCCTTACTGTTTTGACTTTATACTTACACTTAGTCATGCTATAATCTACTATTTTCATAACTCAGCCATTTTTACTTCATTTTTGACATTTTAAATGATATTTTGGGCTGAGCATCATGTGTTACTATTGCCCGAGTGGCTTGAGAGATTTCTGACTGAGTAAGGCTGAGGGCCTGTATTGTGAGGATATTATGGGATCGGTCTGCGCGCCACAGTAGTGTGGTATCGATTTATGATTATAAGGCCGAGGGCCTGATTTGTTACGCCACGAGGTGGCATGTTATGAGGCCGAGAACCTATTTGATTATGCCACGAGATGGCTTGATATTGCGCTTGGGTCGTAAGAGGCCCCTCTCGGAGTCTGTACACCCATAGTGAGCGCGGGTAACCAATGTGATATGTAATATAGCCCGAGGAGCTGATGTTGTTCCATGCTATTGCCCGAGGGGCAGTTCTTGATTTATTTTATGCTCAAGGGGCTGATATTGTTCCATGTTATTGCCCGAGGGGCAGTTCTTGATTTATGTTATGCCCGAGGGGCTGATTACGAGTGATTGTGAGGTAGCCCGAAGGGCTGGTTCTGTTGATATTATGGCCGAGAGGAGATTTATGATACATATTTTGACTAAGGGGCTGCTTACATTTCTATCATGTTTAATCACTGTTTTATCACTTGTTTGAAACTATTGAAAATTTGTTTTAAAAGGTTTTTACCGGAACTAAGCATGATTTATGAAGTTTATGATTTCTGTACTATGTTGGAACTATCTTGCCTTTGTTGTAGAATTTTGATGTGGTTTACGTGTTTTCTTACTGCTCAGCTTTCATTTACCTTAATTACTTACTGAGTTGGAGTACTCACATTACTCCCTGCACCTTGTGTGCAAATTCAGGCATTTTTGAACCCAGTAGCGGGTGTTGATTGCTCAGAGGCAGAGTTATCGAAGTTTAGCAAGGTAGCTGCCAAGCATTCGCAACATTTTCTTTTCTCTCTCTTGTTTTCATTAGACTATATTTAGTACATTTTCAGACTTTTCATTGTATTTAGACCTTAGTAGATGCTCGTGACTTGTGACACCCCCAATGTCGGGCTTGTATATTATTTCTGCACTGTTCATTTAGACTTACATTATGAAATATTTGTTTAATTAAAGTCTTAAAAATGATTCTTATTGATTAATGGTTAATTTGGGAGTTGTGTTGGCTGGCCTAGTTTCACGATAGGCTCTATCACGACTGGGTTGGTATTAGGGTCGTGACAGGCCGGTATCCCAAATCGACAAACTATGTAGTCCTAGATGAAGTCAATGACTTCTTTCCTTTTCGCATGCTTGGGCCTCGACCCATTTGGAAAAATAGTCAGTCATGAGTAGTATGAATTGAACTTTACCGGGTGCCCATGGTAGGGGACCGACGATGTTCATCCCCTTATTTCATAAATGGCCATGGGGATAGGACCGAGTGTAGTCGTTTCCCCGGTTGATGGATTATCGGTGCACGTCTCTGGTAGCCGTCACATTTTCGTAGAAGTCTTTCGCGTCCTTCTCCATTTCGGTCTAAAAATAGTCGGCCCTGATTAATTTCTGAACAAAAAATTTTGCCCCCGAATGGTTTTCCAAGTGCCATCAGGAACTTCTCTCAAGGTGTACTCGGTGTATCCCGACCCCAAGCATCTGGATAATGGGCTGTCGAATGTTCTTCTGAACAATGCCCCTTCGACCAAGCTAAATTTGGCAGCCTTCGTATGCAAGGCTCTCGATTCTTTGGGATCCGAGTGTGATTTCCCGATTTTTAAGTGGTCTATGTACTTGTTCCTCCAATCCCAGGTTAAACTTATTGAGTTTACTTGGGCATGGCCTTCTTCTACCACCGACTTCATGAGTTGTACGACTATTCCCGAATTGAATTCATCATCATCATCAGCCGAAGACCCCAAGTTAGCCAGAGCATTGGCCTCGCTATTTTGATCTCGGGGCACATGCTGCAAGGTCTATTCCTTGAATTGATGTAACAGTACCTGAAACTTGTCTAAATACCTTCGCATTCATTCTTCTTTTATTTCGAATGTCCCATTGACTTGATTTACCATAAAGAGTGAATCACACTTAACTTCGACCACCTCGGCCTCAAGGCTTTTAGCCAATTTGAGATCTGTAATCATGGACTCATACTCGGTCTCATTGTTAGTCAATTTCACAGTTCTAATATACTGCCTAATTACATTTCCCATAGGGGGATTCAGTACGATACCGAGCCCAGACACTTTTGCGTTTGAGGCACCATCCTTACAAAGGGTCCAAATTCCCTAGGTAGTCCCCGAGGCGAACAATAATTATCTATCGACTTCAGGCACTAAGGTCGGTGTAAAGTCGGCCACGAAGTCAGCCAAAATTTCAGATTTTATGCCAATTCGGGGTCGATACTTGATATCGTACCCGCCAATTTCGACGGCTCATTTGGCCAACCGACTCGATAACTAAAGCTTGTGTGTGATGCTCCTCGGTGGGTAAGAGGTTACGACACATATGTGGTGATATTGAAAGTACGTTTTCAACTTTCTAGAGGGGCTTAGCAAACCGAGCGCCAATTTTTCTATGTGAGGATACCTTGTTTCGGACTCGCCTAGAGTCCTACTGACATAGTAAATAGGGAATTGCGTACCTTCCTCTTTCCGGACTAAAACTTCACTTACCGCCGCCTCTGAAACCGCTAGGTAGAGGTACAATTATTCATCTATCTTTAGAGTTTGGAGCAGGGGGACTCGAGAGGTATCGCTTGAGTTCTTCCAAAGCTAGTTGGCATTCCGGGGTCCAGGAAAAGTTATTCTTCTTCTTTAATAGTGAGAGGAATCGATGGCTTTTATCTGAGGACCTCGATTTGAACTGGTCCAAGGCGGCTATACGCCCAGTCTGCCTCTGAACGGCCTTGACGTTGTCCACCACAGCGATGTCTTCTATGGCTTTGATTTTATCGGGATTGATCTCGATCCATCGATTGGGTACCATGAACCTAAGGAATTTTCCAAATCCAACCTCGAATTTGTACTTTTCAAGGTTCAGATTCATATTGTATTTCTTAAATATTTCGAAGGCTTCCTACAAATATTTCAAATGGTCCTCTGCTCACAAGGAGTTGACTAACATGTCATCAATATGTACTTTCATTGATTTTCCTATCTGATCTTATAACATCTGGTTTACTAGGCGTTGATAGGTGGCACTAGCGTTATTTAATCTGAATGGAATTATGTTATAACAATAGGTGCCGAACTTAGTGATAAAGGAAGTTTTTTCTTAATCACCTAGTCTATCCGAATTTGATTGTAACCGGAATAGGCATCAAGAAAATTGAGTATCTCATGCTCGACCATCGCGTCGATCACCCGATCGATGTTAGGCAAAAAAAAGAATCCTTAGGGCATGCCTTGTTCAGATTTTTATAATCTACACATATTTTTACCTTATTTCCTTTCTTAGGTACTATCACTACATTGGCTAACCAGTTCGGGTAATTAACTTCCCGAATGGATCCTATTTTAAGGAGTTTAGATACCTCGTCCTCGATGAAAGTGTGCTTGACTTCGGACTGCGGTCTCCTTTTCTGCTTAATCGGATGAAACTTCAGGTCCAAACTCAGCTTATGAGTGGTTACCTCTGGTGGGATCCCTATCATGTCAAGATGGGACCAAGCGAAATAATCTATGTTAGTTATAAGAAATTCAATGAGTTTATTCTCGAGCTTGGGAGTTAACCCCATGCCCAGGTATACCTTTCGTCGGGCAGGTGTTCGATCAATATGACTTGCTCCAGCTCCCCGGTCATCGATTTGGTGTCATCGGAATCATCGGGAGCAATGAATGACCTAGGAACCCCGTAATCATCCTCTTCGCCTACTCCTCGGTCTTCTGGTTCGGTCGGGTTCAGTAACGGTGATTGTTATTTAATTTCTTCCTTCCTAGTCAGCTCTGTGTTCTTCGATGTCGGGATCACGGGCACTGGGATCACCTCGTCATCCACGAACATTTCTTTTGCGTTCGGCTACTCTCTGTATACCATCTTAATCCCTCCCGGCGTAGGGAAATTTAGTGCATGGTGCAGTGTTGAGGGTATTGAACTCATGTTGTGAACCCATGGCCTTCCGAATAAAGCATTATACCCCATGTCCCCTTCGATCATGTAGAGTTTCGTATCTTGAATTGTCTTGGCGGTATTCACTGGCAAGGTTATTTCTCCCTTAGTAGTTTCATATGCCATATTAACTCCGTTCAACAGCCGGACAGCCGGTACTATTTGATCTTGTAACCCAAACTGCTCGACGATTCTCGATCTGATGATATTGGCTGAGCTGCTTGGATCAATCAACACACGTTTAAACCGAGATTTGTTGATAAGTATGGATATCACCGCTGCATCATTTATGAGGCTGTACAATGCCTTCGGCATCCTCGTCACTAAATGAAATGGTTCCCTCCGGTATGTAATATCGGGTGCACTTTTTCCTCATGATGGATACTTTAGTGAACTTTATTATCGGTCCCTAGGGGACATCAACCCCTCCAATGATCATGTTTATGAAATGCTAAGGTTCTTCTTGTTCGATCTGTTTGTTGGAGTCCCTGTTTCTGAAGTAGTTTTTGGCTCGATCAATCAGAAATTCTCGGAGATGCCCGTTATTGAACAGCCGGGCGACCTCTTCTCTCAACTGTCGGTAGTCTTTGGTCCTATGGCCATGAGTGCCATGATATATACACATCAGGTTGGGATCCCTCTAGGTAAGGACGAACTACAATGATCAAGCTAGTTGGTTTCCTTGATGCACCAAAAAGCTGATACAATGTTGGCTGCATCGACGTTGAAGTTATACTATGATAATCTTGGTGCTTCCCTCCCTCCGAGTGCATTGTCAAAACCATTTTTTCTCATCAGGCCTTGGCTATTGGGCCCTCGATCGCTTTTCTTTCAGTTCCTTGTAGAGTTGCGCCCGGACCTATTTCCTCTTCGATCTGCACTGTATGGTTGGTACCGATCTCGTACCGGCCTTGATTCATGATCGACGACTCTCTTAGGCCTGTCGTCGGTTCTAATGGGATAAACAAACCCAGAAGGGGCTCCGAGTTGGTCGTCCTCGACTTTGACTTTTGACGGGTACTTGTTGTGGACGTCGGCCCAAGTTTTGCTTCAGTTGTTGCGAAGCCAAGGAGCTTCGGGAGTTAAGCCCCTGGGTGAATTCCTGAACATCCCAATCGTCTTCAACCGGAGGTAAATCCATTCATTTTATTTGAAATCTTGACATGAACTCCCTGAGCATCTCGTTGTCCCTTTGCTTAACCTTCAAAAGATCTGATTTTCTAGTCTCGACCTTGATGGCCCCGGCATGAGCCTTTACAAATGCATCTGCGAGCATAGCGAACAAATAAATGGAATTTGGGGGTAGGTTGTGGTACCATGTCATTGCTCCCTTTGACAGAGTTTCCCCGAACTTCTTTAATAACACTGACTAAATCTCATCGTCTTCCAAGTCGTTACCTTTGATAGTGCACGTGTAGGAGGTCACATGCTCATTAGGATCTATGGTTCCATTATATTTTGGAATATCGAGCATACGAAACCTCTTTGGGATTGGCTTTGGTGCCATGCTTGGAGGAAAAGACTTTTGGACAAATTTTTTGGAGTCCGGGCCTTTTAATATCGGGGGCTCTCCTGGGATTTGATCGACCCGGAAATTATATGTCTCCAACTTCTTGTCGTTAGCCTCAATTATATTTTCACCTGACTCCACCCATTTCGTTAATGCTTCAAGCATTTTCATCACTTCGGGACTGACATCGGGTTCAGCTCCACCCGGCCTTTCCGCAATCTGCTTATTTTTTCGGGTGATTTCTCGAGATGGTTCGAGCTCAACTTTGCTGGGGGCGCGGCTTTGATTTTGCAGCTACCCTATCGTCGCCTATTGAGACTATAAAATTTCAAAAATCACTCATAGGCTGAATCCGTCGCCTTCGCTGTCAGGTGCTCATTGAGTCGTTGGTCGGGCTCCTCCACGATGCTGTTCTCGGGGTTGGTAGGCAGGTTGGCGTTTATGGCCACATGAGAGTTAGCATCTACTGAATCTGCAACTGGGGATCCATTGGGATTAGCATGGGGCACCTTATTTCTAAGCCCTAGAATGTTATTTTCGCCATGATGGCCAGACTCAGCCTTGACGTTCAAGTGAGCAGACTGAGGATTTGAAATTTTAAACTGACTTGAAATTGGGACCTTAAAAGAACAAGTGTAAAGTAGAGTGTGTTATGGAGATTTGTATCAAACTACCACTATTATTCTTAATCCCACGGTGGGCGCCAAATTGTTTACCCTTAAAATGGATAATAATTAAATTTGTATGTGGTTATAAGGATATGTGGATTGATTCAACACAAGTAATCGAGAATATTAGATAAACGAATTAAAGATAAGATAACTAACCAAACTAGTTGTGACTTTGAGTCTGGGCTCAGATTTTAGCTTAACAATAATTTTGTGCTCGACTGGACCCCCGATTAGAAGCTAAATACGTATGAAGAACTATGATTAAAATAAGAACCTTCCAATAGCTAGAAGAGAAATAATTTTATATTACCTTGATATACGTGTTACAATATGTGTATTGAATAAAAAACATCCCCTTTATATAGTAGAGTGATGGTAGGCTATAATTACATATTTTAGTCGCTTATTACACTCTAATTTACTGTACTTTAATTGAGTTTGAGCTTTAATCGCTAGTGTTTTGCACTAATTATGTGTTTTATGCCTTGTAGGAGTGATTCCGAGCTATGTAGATGTTATGGAATGAATTCAAGTAATTTTGGAGTTTTGAAGTCTGAGTAAAAGCCCAAGAGATTAAGTTGGGATCACATTCGGGGGTCAATGACCAAGCTTGGATATCAAAAACGCAAGAAAAATCTGTACTCAAAGAAAGTCCCACAACCGCGGCATGTGGGGCAGCGCATGGCGCACCGAGGCTACCCAATTTTCCTAAAGCTTGTTAGAACAAGCTCTCTAAAGTTTCCCACAACCGCCCCGCATTGCGTGCCACCCCATACGGTGCGTCTGTGCAATATTTACAGAGTTATTTTCCCAATTCTCGCAGGAAAGGGTGTTTTCGTTTAGGCCCAACCCTACTTAGTATAAATATATGTAAAAATGATATATTATGGACTTTTGACATATCTAAGACCTAAGGAGGCTAAGGAGGAGGTGGAAAAGCAAAAGCACAAGGAATTCATCATTCAATCCTCACTCAATACAAGAGTTTGGATCGTTTTATGTTTTTTCTTATATTTGTGATGAATTACTCCATATCCATGGAGTAGTTCTCTTTAGGGTTTGATGGATTTGGTGTCTTCATACTTGTTTGTGGATAATTAACTCTAGCATTTATGTATCGAGTCATTTTGGATGTTTTAATCATTGCATCTATATTCATTTATTAATGTAATCAAGAGAGGCATAACTTGTGATATTATTGCATTATATTTTGTTGGTTGAAGTCATTAATTCTTCTTAGTAATCGAAAGAGGCTAGTTGAATTGTTGATTAAACTTAGTTAGGAGGATAATTGAGAGAGGTTCTCCTAAAGACCAATCCACTACGAATTCTTGCATATTTTCATGTACTTAAAATTGGTTCATCTTGTGAGGTTGAAACTTAATCGAGAGAGGAGATTCTACTAAATAATTGAACTAATAACCAAGTAAGTTCGCGAGACTCACTTGAACATGAGAAGTGAATTATTTAGAGTTAAATCTCAAATATTTATCTTGCACCTATCCTATCAACCCTATCTTCTCCCAATTGATAACTTCCTTTGCTTATTACTTTTGTTGATCGTCATTAGTCAATAGTTTAGACTCTTAGTTAATTTTAGTTTTAACTCACATAAACCTCAATTGTTGATCATTTTGGATAGCAATCTAGCTACAAACTACGACAATATTATTTAATCCAATCCATGTGGATACGATATCTTAATTTACTATATTCGACTAGCGAGCATATTTTAGTGTGTGTTTCAAGCTCGTCAAATTTTGGTGCTGTTGCCGGGGATTGGCAATCAATAGTGTTTGAAATAGTTTGTAGTGCTAATTCAGGAATTAGGTTTCAGTTTTTCTTTTCTTTTCTTTTCTTTTCTTTTTTTCTATTATATTTTCTTTATTAGTTAACTTCTTTTCAAGATTTCTTTTGTAGTTCCTAACAAGTTGGAGAAGATACTGTAGATATTGAACTCTAAATGCTGTGAAGATGGAGTACCAACCAGCCTAAGAAAATGGTTGAAGAGTTAGCAGCTGAATATTATCAGCAGTTTGCTATGTGTTTTAAATGCGGTGGAAATCATCTATGGGTTGACTGTCAAGCAGGTAGGTATTCTTCCTATTGTTCATATTTTGAACAGTGTCACTATGTTTCCAGTTTGTATAGGTATGAAAATTCATATGGGCACAATCTTGACTCTCGTTGGGATGAATATCCTTATTATGACTGAAAGAAAAGCGAAGTGAGACAACCACCTCAAGGGGAGAATGGTAGTTTAGCAGAGCTTGTGTATAAGTTCATAAATAAGGTGGAAGACTTTACACAAGATTATGAAGCCATTAATGACCTAACAATGCAAGTAAGTCAAATAGTAAATACACTTTCAGAAAGCTCATTGCGTTGTGATGGTAAATATATAGAGGAGATACCCTACGAGAATGAGCTACTGAAGAGGACGAGTATCTACAGAGGGATATTTTCAAGGTACAAGAGGACTCTGATTCAATGAAGATGATTGAGAATAAGGTTGTGGTTGAGTGTGAAGAAATGGAAGAAGAGTTCAAAACTCCATCCACCTTTCCATAATAGAAGAGAATGAGAAACAAATGGTCTTGAACATACCATAGGAATATTCACTTGACCTTTCTTCTTTGGTTTCTTATTCTAACCTTGATCATGTGGATTTTATTTTTGGGGATTTACAAGAAGATACATGGATTGATCCTATGAAAGAATGCAGGAACAAGTCGAGGATGATCATAAACGAGCAATTTACAGCTCAAGATGAGGACAGGAAAGAAAGAAAGGAGCGGGTCTTGCAAAAATACTTGAGTTTAATGAGCTCCATAGAGAATCCCAAGGAGCGAAAAAGAGTAAGGATTTCATAATTAGGGGTGGAGTTCATAAGTTCTTGGAAAAGAAGAAAATTCAGGGAAGTTTCCTTTACCTCTTGCTTTTTAATTGTGTGTCATAGGGACATACAACAACCTAAAGTATGGGGTGGGGGAAATTTGTATATTGTATGTATATTAGTTTTAGTTTTCTTTTTGTTAGTTGTAGTTAGTTAGAGATAGAAAATATTTTTTTTAAAAAAACATAAAAAAATTAAAAATTTAAAAATTTTTGATTTTTCCCGACGATGGATATCATCGACAAGTTTCTTGATGGATTAAAGTCGAAAGAAAAAAGACAAAAAGATTTTCTTTTGTTAAGCAGCATAATAATTCTCCCTTGGTTTTTCTCTGTGCCGCGATTCTTTTTCAAGAATTTTGTTCGAAATGGGTGTAGTTAGTTTTTATTTTTGTTAGGAGTAGGAAATATTGTGTTATGGTTTGAATGGAAGTCAATATATCTTGACTCTGTTATAATTTGAGAATAATGAGTGTTTTAGTTGTGACACTTAGGCTCAGTTTTTGACTCTTGTATAAGTACCTTAAATATGATCTTAACGTTGCTTAACTGCTTTGACTAGAGTGTCTAGATAATCCAATATTGAGTGAGTTAAGTGTGATGTGTGTGTGAGGTTTTGTATTATTCTGTGCATTGCATTTGATGTCTAGAACTTGCCTCGTGTGTTTGCAAAACGAAATAGTAGTCTTGTTCAGTCTTGGAAGTGATATAGACATTTCTTTGTTGAGCTAGTTATATGCTACTACCCACCTAATTGTTATGTATCTTAGTTAACCTTTTTGAGCCTGTAATCCTATTTCTTTGGCAACCACATTACAAGCTTTACCCATTTATTTGAATTGACCATCTATTTGAATCTTTCACCTCCCGTGAGCATTTGAAATTGTTATGAACTTTGTAAAAGTTAAAGTGTGGGGTGGTTGGTTTGGTTTTTGAGTGGAACTAATGAAATAAGGAGAAAGGTGCACTATTTTGAAAAAGTAAGAGCCACTTGAATTGAAAAACAAAGAAAAAAATAGTTGTATTGTTGTGAAAAATATTCTTTGCTAGTGGTGACTCTTGATGCATTTGTGCTTAAAGAAATAGGAAGTTAATGTATGTTGATGTGAATGTGGAGTTATGATTTGACATAAGTGTGGGGTTTGAACGGTTAAATATATGTATAAAAGTGTTTAGGGAGATGTAGTCACTCTTATATCCAAATGTATCCTACTCATCCCGCAGCTTACATTACAACCAATTAAAGTCATACTTGATCCTTGACTGAATGAGCTCAATTAGTAGAGTAGTATACTACGGGCAAGCCTATGGTTCATCTTTTGTGGCATATGAATGTTGTTTCTGAGAGTGAGTAAATTCTTTCTATCTTGAGTTCCTAATTGTTCTTAAATTTTATTGTGTGTGGAACTGCTCTCTATTATTGTGTGAGGGCACTTGATTCATGAAGGGAAGTTAATGTCGTTGACCTCTATGTTAGAGTAAGTGAGCAGGTTGTGAATAATGCGTGGTTCTTTTGAGTTAAATCTTGAGGTGAAGATGTTACACTATTATGCTTAATCTATTTTAAATATTCTTGGTGTAATTGTTACATTTCGTGTTTTCGTACATTGCAGTTTTGTCGTAAGTTAATTGACGTAATCTCGGGAATGAGATTATTTTAAGGTTATAGGCATTTATGTTATTTATAACAGGCGATAAGTAAGTGGCGTGAAGGTTAAATGGCAAACGAATCAAAAAAAATGAGTTTCGTTGAAGGTTGTCAATTTGGGATATAATACGATCCGAGCTATAATATCTGGTATTTATGGACTAGTGCCATACAAGGTACCCCATGTCCATGATAGTAGGGTACATAAAGTATGTTAAAAGTGAATAGTATTTTAAGTAATTTGAGATAATTTTTAATTATGTGGGTAATTGGTTAATTATTAATTAATGGGAGATTAACTAGTTAATTAAGGTGTGGGTAATTAATTAAAGACTTTGGATAAGACTAAGGAACCCCCCCCCCCCCAACGTGGTAGCACACCATCCCCATTTAGTGACTCTTAAATTATGTTGAAAGGTGGCACATTTAAGAGGGTTATGTGATACCAAGTCTTACAAAGTGGAGCCCACATCACCAAGACTTAAAATCTTTAAATTCACAAAAATAGAGATGTTTACATCTACTAAGCTTTCTAACGGATGAAGCTCCCAAAACCAACAATTTTAAGGGATTCCTTACCTTATTAAGGTAATTCTAAGCTTACAGATGGATTTCAAGCAATTTGTTTGAAACATCATGATACAATAAAGAGTGAGATTTGCGATTCAAAGGGAGTACGGTGCAATCTTTCTCAAGAATATTATACGAATTTGTCCTTACTTTGATCCGCCGTTACGTGATTTGTCGCAATTGACGTGTGTTAGATGGATTGTTAAGAGAATCGGCTCAGGTATATTAAGGCTATCCCTTCTTTCGTTTTGGCACGATCCATACGATACAAGCGACAGGAGCAAATGCACAACTTTCATAAATGACTCTATTCATAGAATTACTAGGGGTGCCTATGTTCTTGATTTCCCATGTGAATTATCATTATATCTTCTGTTCATGGGTCTCAGAAAAATACGTAGTTGATAAAGTTATCCGAAAGGTATACTAATCTTATAATATTCTGAGAAAATCTTATTAACGCATTTCTTATGCATTTCTTTCATTTATACATGTACATTCACCCATGACCAGATGACGTTATATACATGTATATTATATGTATATGGGATGTGGGAAAAGGTTACCGCGTTATATACGCACCACCACCTGATCAGTTGGTATATGTCGATGATTTTGCCCACTGTGGCCGAGATGATATGATGGGATGCCCTCAGAGGCTTGATGATATTATGTACACCTATATCTACGCATGATACGACATTTATACGCATGTGCATAACATTATAAATGTTTCAGGGTTTACAAAGTTATTTAGACTTACAGGAAAAATTCTTGTATTCCATATTTTATCTTTGTCTCTTATGTACTGATTTTCATGCCTTACATACTCAGTACATTATTTGTACTGACACCCTATTTCCTAGGGCCTGCATTTCATGCCCGCAGGTGCAGAGACAAGTTAACGATCCCCCTTCTTAAGATCCTTCATCAGCGAGAGCTAGTGTGCTTCATTTGATCCGGAGCTGCTTTGGACTTTAGTACGATATGTTTGTATACATATATGGGTATGACGGGGCCCCGTCCCGTCCTTGTACAATTGTATATTCTATTAGAGGTATGTAGAAATTTATGTATAGTTGGATAGTATGTGGCCTTGTCGGCTTCTATTTTTGGATATATAGTTGTCTATAGCAGCCTTGTCAGCTCGCCCTACCGTATTCCGCATGTATATGTATATATGTCTTTTGGTCAGATTTCCCCCACGTATGTTATTCTCATAATTCAGCAGGTTATTGACAGATGTTATTCATGTTTATAGCTTAGATGCATGCTTAAGGGTGTTCGATAGGTAGGACTGGGCAGTCGTCCTGTCCCATCGGTTTGGGTCATGACAAAAGTAGTATTAGAGCAGTTCTATCCTAGGGTTGTCTATGGACTGTGTCTGGTAGAGTCTTGTTTATGGGTGTGTTGTGCACCACACTTATAGATAGGAGGCTACATGAGATATAGGATGTTATTGTCCCTTCTTATCTTAGATCGTGCGATATAAGAATTCATGTTCCTAACGATATGCTATGTTTTCAGCGATGCCTGCGAAGACTACAGCCACCAAGAAGGGCAAGTCTGTGGCTGGTGAGACTACTAGTCAAGCGCCATAAGTTACCAGTGCTCGGGGGAAGTCTCATAGTTAGATTCCACCTCAGACCTCACATACCCCGCCCTCTCTAGAAGAGCTCCGAGGGGAACCAGCTCCAGCGCCCGCCCTGTATATCCAGCTCTTCATCCAGATGCACCGGGTCAGAAAATGAGAGATGTTATCCAGCTATTAACTCGATTAGTAGCCGCACATGATCATCGTCAGGAAGTAGGTATTGATCATGCAGATAGGTCCATCAGTGCGAGGGTTCGTGATTTCATTAATTTGGACCCTCCGGTATTCACTGGGGTAGATCTAAACGAAGACCCTTAGGTATTTATCGATTGAACGCAGAGGATTTTGAGGGTAATAAAGGCCACTACGACTGAGTTAGTTGAGCTAGCTTCCTATAGACTCCAAGATGTTGTAGTTAATTGGTACGAGTCTTGGAAATTTTCCAGAGGTGAGGATCCCCTCATGTAGTATGGCAGGAGTTTACAGAGACTTTTCTTCGTCATTATCTGCCACCAGAGCTTAGACGGGCCAGAGTTGATAGGTTCTTGACCCTTCGGTAGGGTAACATAAGTGTTTGGGAGTACAGTCTTCAGTTTGATTCATTGGCTAGGTATGCTCCCACTATTGTATCTAATATGGCGGACTGGGTCCACCGGTTTGTGATGGGGTTAGAGCCGCACTTACTTAACGATTGTATATCGATCTCACTTCAACCAGACATGGATATTTCTCGTATTCAGGCATACGCTCAGGGTGTAGAGGAGCATAAGCAGAAGCAAAGGGCCGACCATGAGCATGATAGGGCCCAGAATAAGAGATTAATGTCTATGGGTCCTTCTAGTGAGTTTTAAGGTGGTGAGAGATAACAATACTCGAGGTATCTAGCACAGCCATCGGCTAGCGCACCCCCTCAGTTTGGCAATAAGAGATTTGATCGTTCCACATATTTAGGGCCTGGTTAGACTTCCAGGGCCTCAAGTTCTTAGTATAGGGGTGAGTCAATTTAGATAAGGCCGCCCTTGTGACGATGTGCCCAGTGTGGTAAGCAGTATGTCGGGCAGTTCCGTATGGGGTTGAGTGTTTGTTATACTTGTGGTTATCCAGGCCACGTTATGAGGGATTGTACGATGAGAGGTGATGCAAGCATAGCTCAGCTAGCGGGATTTGTAGCTGGTTGGACATCATCAATGCGCCCCCTGGGCAAGGTTCACAAGCACCAATCGGTCGTGGTAGAGGTAGGGGCAGAGCATCTAGCTTGAGCAGTCCTCAGAACCGCATTTATGCATTAGCATGATGACAAGATCAGGAGTCATCACCTGATGTTGTTACAAGTATATTATCAGTCTCCTCATATGATGTATATGCATTGATTGACCCAAGTTCCACCTTATCATATGTTACTCCATTGGTTTCTAGTAAGTTTGGAATAAAACCTGAGTTGGTTAAACCTTTTGAGGCGTCCACACCTGTTGGGGACCCAGTGATAGCTAGGCGAGTATATAGAGATTGTATAATAGTAGTTCATAGTTAATCTACAGTAGCAGACCTAATCGAGTTAGATATGGTAGAATTTGATGTTATAATGGGTATGGATTGGTTGGATTCTTGTCATGCCAACGTTGATTGTAGATCGAAGATGGTCCGATTCCAATTTCCAGGGGAGCCTATTTTGGAATAGAAAGGTAATACGGCATCGCCGAGAGGTAGATTTATTTCCTATCTCAAGGCAAGAAGGATGATCAGAAAGGGCTATATTTATCACTTAGTTCGGGTTCAAGATGTGAAAGTAAAGTTACCAACCATTCAATCTATCCTTGTGATTAATGAGTTTTCCGATATTTTTCTCGATGAGCTTCCGAGTTTTCCGCCAGAGCAATAAATTGAGTTTGCTAATGACATATTACAAGATACTCAACCAATATCCATTCCTCCCTATAGAATAGAAACCGCAGAGCTAAAAGAGTTGAAGGAACAACTAAGGGACTTGCTTGAAAAAGGCTTTATCAGACCTAGTACATCACCGTGGGGAGCACCTATGTTATTTGTGAGGAAGAAAGATAGTTCCTTACGGATGTGTATTGATTATAGACAGTTGAATAAGGTAACGATCAAGAATAAGTACCTGCTCCCGAGGATTGATGATTTATTTGATATGTTGCAAGGTGCCAAGTGTTTCTCAAAGATAGACTTGAGGTCCGGGTACCATCAGGTAAGGGTTAAGGAGAAAGATATTCCAAAGATAGTATTCAGGACCAGATACGGGCACTTTTAGTTTCGTGTTATGTCATTCGGTTTGACCAATGCCCCAGCAGTATTCATGGATTTTATGAACCGTGTGTTCAGACCCTTTTTAGATCTATTCGTAATTGTATTTATTAATGATATATTGGTGTAATCTTATTTAGAGACTGATCATGCATATCATTTGCGTACTATGCTCAGAGTTCTACAAAAAGGGAAGTTGTATGCAAAATTCTCTTAAATATGAATTCTAGTTGAACTTTGTAGCTTTACTTGGGCATATTATTTTGGGTGAGGGTATCCAGGTTGATACACAAAAGATTGAGGCAGTAAAGACTTGGCCTATACCCACGACACCAACGGAGGTTCGCAACTTTCTCAGTTTGGCAGGTTATTACATGAGATTTATAGGGGGATTTTCTTCTCTTTCGGCATCATTGACAAAGTTGACTTAGAAGAGCTAAGTTTCAGTGGACTGATGCTTGCGAACAGATTTCCAGGCATTGAAGGATGGACTAACTTCAGCATCGGTTCTAACACTCCCAAAGGAATCCGATGGTTATGCTATCTACTGTGACGCTTCAGGCATTGGATTGGGTTGTATACTAATGCAGCATGGTAAGGTTGTAGCTTATTCTTCTAGATAACTAAGAAAGCATGAGATGAATTACCCGACCCATGATTTAGAGTTAGCCGCGGTGATTCATGCACTAAATATGTGGAGGCACTACTTGTATGGCATTCATGTTGATATCTATACGGATCATAAGAGCCTCCAGTATATCTTCAAGCAAAAGGAATTGAATTTACGTCAAAGGAGATGGTTGGAGCTACTTAAAGACTATGACATTGATATTTTATACCATCCGGGGAAGGCGAACATAGTAGTCGATGCCCTTAGTTGTAACTATATGGGTAGCCTATCATATTTACAGCCAGAGAAGAAGGGGAATAGCCCATGAGATTCATCACCTATCTAGTCTTGGAGTTCGATTATTAGATTCAAGTGATATCGAAATTACTGTTCAGGACACGGCAACATCCTCTTTAGTAACTAAAGTGAAGGAACACCAGTATGAGGATCATGTGTTAGCTCATTACAGGGATATAGCCCCTTAGAGGGAGAGGACACCATTTGAGATTATAGGATAAGGGGTCCTCAGATATCGAGGACGATTATATGTCCCTAATGTTGCAGGGTTGCGCCAGCAGGTAATGGGAGAGACTCACTATTCTCGTTATTCTATCCATCCAGGAGAAACAAAGATGCATCATAATATCAGGGAAATATATTGGTGAGATGGAATGAAAAAGGATATAGCAGAGTTTGTTGCTCAGTGCCTTAACTGTCAGCAGGTTGATTGTTGATAAACTTACAAAATCAGCCCATTTTCTGCCTGTAAGGACTGCATATTCCGCAAAGGATTATGTAAGGCTTTACATTAAGGAGATAGTATGAATCATGGTGTCCCTATATCTATTATCTCGGATACAAGAGCTCAATTTACAGCTAATTTCTAGAAATCTTTCCAAAAAGGATTGGGGACTCAGGTAAGTCTTAATACAGCATTTCACCCCCAGACAGACAGACAAGCTGAGCGTACTATTCAGACACTGGAGGATATGTTACGGGCTTGCGTGATAGACTTCAAGGGAAGCTGGGATGATCATCTGGCACTTATGGAGTTCGTGTATAATAATATCTATCATTCCAGTATTCAGATAGCTCCATACGAAGCTTTTTACGGATGGAAGTGTAGGTCGCCTATAGGATGGTTCGATGTTGGGAAAACTAAGTTAGTAGGACCAGAATTAGTACAATAGGCAATCGAGAAGATTAAGCTTATACAGGAAAGGCTATTAGTAGCTCAAAGCCATCAAAAGTCTTATGCGGATAATCGACGATGAGACTTAGAGTTCCAGGTTGACTATTGGGTATTCCTAAAGGTATCACCGATGAAAGGCATTATGAGGTTCGAAAAGAAAGGGAAACTTATCCCTCGGTACATTGGATCATATAAGATCATACGCAAGGTAGGCCAGGTAGCATATGAGTTAGACTTGCCTTCTGACTTGGAATCTGTACATCCAGTCTTTCATGTGTCAATGCTCCATAAATGTATCGAAGATCCTTCCAGAGTTGTGTCAGTTGATGATGTTTAGGTCACGGAACAACTATCATATGAGGAAAATCCCATTGTTATAGTAGACAGACAGGTTCGGAGATTGAGGACTAAAGATGTAGCTTCGGTGAAAGTACTTTGGAGAAACAATAATGTGGAAGAAATGACTTGGGAAGCCGAAGAAGACATGAAGTCTAAGTATCCTCACTTATTTCCTCTTCCAGAGAAGGATCCAACTAAGAAATCACAGCCCTAAGGTATGAGTATAGATTCTTGTGTTAATTATTTTCACTAGTCGTGTCAGGTCGTTGTCGTGATTGATGATTGTGGCAATATGTGAGTTGAATTATTGAGTTCTCTACATGAAGGATTTATAGTATTACTGCTACAAAGGTGACTCTGCCAAAATTCATATAGATCCTGGGGAGTTAAACATTCATGGACGAATGTTTCTAAGGGGAGAAGGATGTTACATTTCGCGTTTTTGTATGTTAAAGTTTTGTCATAAGTTAATCGACGTAAGCTCGGGAATGAGATTATTTTGAGTTTATAGGCATTTATGATATTTATAACAGGCGATAAGTAAGTGCTGTGAAGGTTAAAGGGTAAACAAATCAAAGAAAATGAGTTTCATTGAAGGTTGTCAATTTGGGATATAATACAATCCGAGCCATAATAACCCGGTATTTATGGACTAGTGTCATACAAGGTACCCATGACCATGATAGTAGGGTACATAAAGTATGTTAAAAGTGAGTAGTATTTTAAGTAATTTGAGATAATTTTTAATTATGTGGGTAATTGGTTAATTATTAATTAATGGGAGATTAACTAGTTAATTAAGGAATTGGTGGGTAATTAATTAAAGACTTTGGATAAGACTAAGGAACCCCCCCCCCCAACGTGGCAGCACACCATCCCCATTTAGTGACTCTTAAATTATGTTGAAAGGTGGCACATTTAAGAGGGTTATGTGACACCAAGTCTTAGAAAGTGAGGCCCACACCACCAAGACTTAAAATCTCTTTAATTCACAAAAATGGAGATGTTTACATCTACTAAGCTTGCTAACGGATGAAGCTCCCAAAACCAATAATTTTAAGAGATTCCTTACCTTATTAAGGTAATGCTAAGCTTACGGATGGAGTTCAAGCAATTTGTTTGAAACTTCATGATACGATAAAGCGCAAGATTTGCGATTCTAAGGGAGTACGGTGCAATCTTTCTCAAGAATATCATACGAATTTTCCTTACTTTGATCCGTCGTTACGTGATTTGTCGCAATTGACGTGTGTTAGATGGATTGTTAAGAGAATCGGCTCAGGTATGTTAAGGCTATCCCTTCTTTTTTTGGCATGATCCATACGATACAAGCGACACGAGCAAATGCACAACTTTCATAAATGACTCTATTCATAGAATTACTAGGGGTGCCTATGTTCTTGATTTCCCATGTGAATTACCATTATATCTTCTGTTCATGGGTCTCAGAAAAATACGTAGTTGATAAAGTTATCCTAAAGGTATATTAATCTTATAACATTCCAAGAAAATCTATTAACGCGTTTCTTATGCATTTCATTCATTTATACATGTACATTGACCCATGACCATATGATGTTATATACGTGTATATTATATGTATATGGGATATGGAAAAAGGTTACCACATTATATACACACCACCACTTGATCAGTTGGTATATGTTGATGATATTGACCACAGTGGCCGAGATGATATGATAGGATGCCCTCAGAGGCTGGATGATGTTATGTACACCTATATCTATGCATAATACGACATTTATACACACGTGCATGACATTATTAATGTTTCAAGGTTTACAAAGTTATTTAGACTTACAAGCGGAATTCTTTATTCCATGTTTCATCTATGTCTCTTATGTACTGATTTCATGCCTTACATACTCAGTATATTATTCGTAATGGCGCCCTATTTCTCGGGGCCTGCGTTTTATGCCCGCAAGTATAGGTAGATAAGTTGACGGTCCCCCTTCTTAGGATCCTTAATCAATGAGAGTTGGTATGCTTCATTTGATCCGGAGCTGCTTTAGATTTTGGTACTATATGTTTGTATATATATATGGGTATGACGGGGCCCCGTACCGTCCTTATACAATTGTATATTCTATTAGAGGTATGTAGAAATTTATGTATAGTTGGATAGTATGTGGCCTTGTCGGCTTCTATTTTTGGATATATAGTTGTCTATAGCAGCCTTGTCAGCTCGCCTTACCATATTCCGCATGTATATGTATATATGTCTTTTGGACAGGTTTCCCTCACGTATGTTATTCTCGTAATTTAGCAGTTTATTGACAGATGTTATTCATATTTATATCTTAGACGCATGCTTAAGGGTGTTCGACAGGTAGGACTCGGGTACTCGTCATGGCCCATCGGTTTGGATCGTGACGGTAATAAGTTAGAAGAGTTGATGAATAAGGTTGTGTCTAAATGAAGTGTAGTTTGATTGCTCGAGGATGAGTAATGGTTTGAGTTTGGGGTGTTGATGGTAGGCTATAATTACGTATTTTAGTCGCTTATTGCACTCCAATTTACTGCACTTTAATTGTGTTTAAGCTTTAATCGCTAGTGTTTTGCACTAATTGTGTGTTGTATGCCTTGTAGGAGTGATTCCGAGTTATGTAGATGTTATGGAATGAATTCAAGTGATTTTCTTTGAAGTCTGAGTAAAAACCTAAGGGATTAAGTCGGGATTGCGTTTGTGGGTCAAGGACCAAGCATGGATATCAAAAACGCAAGAAAAATCCGTACTCAGAGAAAGCCCCACAGCCGTGACACATGGGGTAGTGCGTGGCGCGCCGCGGCTGCCTAATTTTCCTGAAGCCTGTTAAAACAAGCTCTCTAAAGTTTCCCAAAACCGCCCCGGTGGTGTGTCGCCCCATGCGGCGCGCCTGTGCAAATTTTACAGAGTTATTTTCCCAGTTCCCGCAGGAAAATGTATTTTCGTCTGGGCTCGGCCCTACTTAGTATAAATACATGTAAAAACAGCATTTTATGGACTTTTGACATATCTAAGACCTAAGGAGGTTAAGGAGGAGGCGGAGAAGCGAAAGCACAAGGAATCAATTAATCAATTCTCACTCAAGACAAGAGTTTAGATCGTTTTATGTTTTTCCTTATATTAGTGATGAATTACTCCATATCCATGGAGTAGTTCTCTTTACGATTTGATGGATTTGGTGTATACTGGTTTGTGGATAATTAACTCTAATTTTTATGTATTGAATCGTTTTGGATGTTTTAATCGTTTCATCTATATTCACTTGTTAATGTAATCGAGAGAGGCATAACTTGTGATATTGTTGCATTATATTTTGTTGGTTGAAGTCATTAATTCTTCTTAGTAATCGGAAGAGGCTAGTTGAATTGTTGATTAAACTTTGTTAGGAGGATAATCGAGAGAGGTTCTCCTAAAGACCAATCCACTACGAATTCTTACATATTTTCAGGTACTTAAAATTGGTTCATCTTGTGAGGTTGAAACTTAATCGAGATAGGAGTTTCTACTAAATAATTGAACTAATAACCAAGTGAATTCGCGAGACTCACTTGAACATGAGAAGTGAATTATTTAGAGTTAAATCCCAAACATTTATTTTGCACCTATCCTATCAACCCTATCTTCTCCCAATTGATAACTTCCTTTGCTTATTACTTGTGTTGATCGTCATTAGCCAATAGTTTAGACTCTTAGTTAATTTTAGTTTTAACTCACATAAACCTCAATTGTTGATCATCTTTGATAGTAATATAGCTACAAACTACGATAATATTGTTTACTCCAATCTCTGTGCATATGATATTTTAATTTACTATATTCGACTAGCGAGCATATTTTAGTGTGTGTTTCAAGCTCGTCATAGAGGAGTTTTACTCCTAGTACAATTCTAAAAGGGTAAAATTCCTCCCTGTACACCAATCACTGATACATCGAGCGAGATCCGTGTCGTGATATCCGGTCGGGTGCGGATATCACGGCCCTCTGTTAGTCGTGTGCAATTGTTTGTAATGCTTTCCTAGGTCTTGGAACTCGTTCGAGGTTCAGGGGATGTTGACTTGCCGGGCCCGGTGGCGAGCATCCCGTTCCGGCCTCGAACCAAAGAGTTCTCATATTCGGTCTCTATCTCATACACTCACCGAAATGTTGACCCCAAGTTTACCCGTATACGTATACAAACTATAATTGCAAAAATAATAAATTATAAACTATCTTCAAAATTACCTTGACTAAAAAAATCCAATCTGTGAGCTTCGACAGGGAGAAGAGAAGAACCAGAATTAGCGAAAAAAGGAATAGAAAATAATACTAACAGTACCTCGTCTAAACACCATTTTTTAAAAATACCACTGAACTATTGGAAATGAAAAACATTTACCTTTTGTTTTGGTTTTTGTGCAATTTTACCCCTCCAAGTTAACGGTGCCAAAACAACTCAAGCCCATTTTCCAATTTTCAACAATCCTTTTTACTCCCTCTTCCTCTCCTCCAAAATTTCCTTTTAAATTCTGGCTGGTAATAACACCAGAAAAAACATGTATTCTACCCATGTCACCTCCTTCATCTCCACCCCTTTTGTTACATTAAAAAACACGCACACACACACTAAAGTTCTTCATCCTAAGCTATGCACCTCAACTCCAAGAATGTCACTTAACCAAAATCCGAACACCAATCTCATAACCACCATTACTAAGCTTCTATGGGGTCAATCCCTACCACCCCAGCTCCTCATCTCCACCGTCCGTTCCACATGGTCCACCACGTGGCACCTCATGATGTCTCAGCTCGCTCCATCCGACCCAACCGGCTCCTACACCCGACCCACTTCTCAATTTCGTATAAATTCTAACCCCAAATTCTCCAAAAATCTCCACCTTTACGTGGGTCTGCCTTGTCCTTGGGCCCACCGAACTCTAATTGTCCGAGCTCTTAAGGGTCTAGAAGATTCTATTCCGGTCTCCATTGCTTCTCCGGGTATCGACGGGTCATGGGAATTCCGGGTTCATACTGACCCGAATAAGGGTAAGCTTGTTCCGGGTTTGGATAAAGCCAATGGGTGTAAAACTTTGAGAGAGGTGTATAAGCTGACACGTGGAGGTTATAATGGTCGGTCCACTGTACCAATGTTGTGGGACGTGGAGAGAAAGGAGGTTTTTTGTAATGAAAGTTATGATATTATTGAATTTTTCAATTCGGGTTTGAATGGAATTGCAGGGAATCCTGAATTGGATCTTTCACCAGCTGCATTGAAAGATGAGATTCGAAAATGGAATGAGATTATCTATCCCAACGTTAACAATGGTGTGTACAGGTAAATCCTGCCATTATGTTGTGTGTGTGTGTGTGTGTCATTTTGTAGAAAAGAGTTTGAATTCTTTTTCGTTTTTAAAGTTACTCCCTCCGTCTCATTTTATGTGATGGTGTAAGAATGAGCATGAATTTTAAGATTTTGATTTTACTTATATATTATGTTTGTGATAATAGAAGAAAATGTAGAAGTAATGGCTAAAAGTTGATTCGACAAAGAATACATACCAAAGTTTGAATTTTGATCTTAAAAATTGCGAAGTTCATATAAAAACTGGAATGGTATGACATTTTGGGTCGTCAAATATGTAATAATGTCACGTAAATTGAAACAAAGAGTAAATCATTTCTAGTCAGTTTGTGCGCACTTAAACTAATCTATTAAGGAATCTTTTCCAATCTACAAGCACATGTACTGAGTAAACCTGCTCGCCAAGATTGAGTGAATGGAACTCGTGCTGGGTGTGGACTATATTCTGTTTGGTTGTATAGTTGAAGTAAGTTGTATGCCTTTCTTGAATATTTATAGGTGTGGATTTGCACAAAGTCAAGAAGCATATGATAAGGCAGCAGAAGGGTTGTTTAGAACATTGGAGATGTTGGAGGATCATTTGGGGGGATCAAGGTATTTATGTGGGGATGTTTTGACACTTGCAGATGTATGCTTGTTCACTACTTTGATTCGGTTTGATGTCGTCTACAATGTGCTCTTCAAATGCACCAAAAAGAAGCTCATTGAATTTCCTAGCCTTCATGGATATCTCAGAGACATTTATCAGGTACTAAAATCTCTTTCTCGCATATGTTCAATAGAAAAAAGAGCCCTTTGAACATAGTGTCTCGATCGAGGACAGCCTTGTGCACAAGATATCCCGCGCTCACGCAGGGTCCGGGGAATAGCCGCATCCCAAAGAGTGCGATGTAGACAACCTAACTTAATGTAAGCATTAGTGACTGCTTCCTCGGCTCGAACCTGTGACCTATAAGTCACATGGAGATAACTTTACTGTTGCCCCAAGGTTCCCCTTCTAATATAATTAATTTAAACATTTATAACATTAACGGTTCGGGATATTGTTGTGGTAAATCGTCAGTTAGTCTGGCAGCTAAGGGTGTGGCCTAGCATTTGTTGGTAAAAATCATGGTAGAACACGGTTCAAGTTCTCGTCGAGACAAAACACAAAAGGTGATTTATCCCATTTGCCTAAGCTTGGTGGATAGTGTTACTCGGCATATGATGGTGGGAAATAGTAGGTAACTGGTGGAATATTCGAGATGTACTACGCACTTTGGTTCGGACACCATCGTTATCAAAGACATATATATAATCTTTTAGCCTGTTTATTATTTATAGTACTTAGTAATTTGAACTATTTATCAAAAAGAAAGTACTTAATCACTGGAACTAAGGATGATAAACCAGATGATTAAGAAGTGGCAAGTTTGCAGCAGAGTAAGCTTGTAGGATAACAGTGAGTTTTAACTGTTGAACAGATACCAAAGGTTGCAGAAACTTGCAATATGGGGCAAATGATGGAAGGTTACTACAATATTCTGTTCCCATTGAATCCAGGGGGTATTAAGCCTCTCATGCCTAGTGGTTGCGAGGATGAAGTACTCTCCACGCCGCATAATAGAGGCTCCCTACAATCGGAGGCAAAAGTTGTGCAGCATTCTATTTCTTAAATTCATGTTTTGAGATGGTGTGCTTACCTGACTACCTTGGTTAGTTTTAGACAGAGACAAGTCGTGGTGACATTACACCTATATCTATTCATAAGTCTAAATGTAGTGTGTGTGTATATATGTATTTGTTATGTTGTACAACCATATGTACAGAGTTCCCATGTACTTGTTGTCGACATAGGAGAAAACAACCTCTGCAAGTTTTTGTCCTCCCGGTTTGTATCAAGTTTTGCCAATCAAAAATATTTATCTTTTGTATTCTGTTGATATTAGATTATTAGTTAAGAGCTGAATGTTGCATAGTTGTCATTTTGCTGTCTTGCATTGTTAATCCCTCTGTGTTTCCGTCTCCATTACTTTTCAATTCGAAGATATAACTTATTTTTCCTCATTTAATTTGTTAGTTTTATTTTGTCTAGTGTAACAATTAGTTTTGATGATGTCTCCAACAAGTTTTGTTAGCAACGTCCGACCGTGAAAATAAACAAACAACAAATTTTGTCTACGACAATATGTTGAAAGAACCCATGTAAAAAAATTGTTACCCACATCAAGTGTTTACACCAAATCAATAAATAGATGAATATATGTATATTTTTTACATATACTTTTCACTTAATCACGACTACTTTTTACCTTTAATATACTTCATATTCGTAACCATGATTAACATTCCATCAATCTACTACAACTTAATCCCACATGAAAAACCAAGAGCTATATTCTAGCGCTGTTTCCAGTTTCCACTTCCGTAATCAATAGGGAAAGAAGACAAATGAAAATGCAAGGTTCGATTTAAAAAAGTAATAACACGGACAAACTGAGAACTAAAAGAAGTGGCCAAGCAGCAATTATGAGCTTAAGAATGAGAGTTATAAAGGTAAGTTTCAGCATCTTCAGGCTAAACGCGTGACCTAGACCACATTATGCTGTGGTATCCATGCGTTGGTAACATAGGCCAAGCCCTCCGGCACCAAATCAAATGTACCAAAGAATCCTAATATACAACAAGAAAGGCAGCAGATCTAGCTTACTCGCGATATCCTTGAAAATTCTATCACAAATACTATTCTGCAAATACAAATATGTTAGCCCTTCTGCAGTCTACACAATTGCACAAGTTCACCAGAACCCTTTAAAGATTCTAAATAATCACGGAGTCTTGGTAGTTCCAGTCATAACAGCTTTCTGGATCAACCAAGGTCAGAAATTACCATCCTCTCCTTGCTCTGGATCCTACATGGTAGCATGACACTCAGTGACAGAGCAATAAAACAAAGATTAACCTATATGATGACTTGGTTGAATATTGATGATAATAGCTTGCTAACTGGAGATAAATATTATGGTGCAAAAGCAAAGTCTCACCCTAAACTTCATTGAAGGTAGGACACTGAAGCAGCTTCTGTAGGTTCATCAAATGCAAAATGCAAAGTGTTTACCTACCCGCCCTAGATTGCTGTTATTGTAACATCTTGCAAACAGGGTTAAGTTCCCCTCCCCTCCCCCCCCCCAAACTATAGGGACTTTTAAATATCAAGCAGTCATCCATTTTGATAAGAGTTATAGTCAATTATGAAAATGCCAGATTCATAATCTCTCTCTCTCTCTCTCTCTCTCTCTCTCTCTCTCTCTCTCTCTCTATATATATATATATATATATATATATATATATATATATATATATATATATATATATATATAAAAGCACTGCAGGTCACGTCAATAAAATGATCAGTCGTGCATATGGACAGTTTTCAGGAAATTGCAAACATGTCATTAGACTAATTCTAGCCAAGACTACCAATATCCAATTCAAAACTCTTCAATGCTAAAAGCTCTTTTTCTTGTTTTATTCGAGCCTAATAATTGAGGAATATATAATTGCATATATATATTTTTTTTCTTTGAAAATTCATCCAATTTATGACCAAACCCATGCAGCAGCTACCAACTTTTACTAGCAAAGCAAGATGGAGACTTTGACTTGCAAACCCAAATTCTTAAAACGATAGATAAACCTTATGTTCTGGAAAAAAAACTTACTTCTCGGACGTTTCATATTTCGGCAGAACTTGCTACCACACTGGCATCTAAATGCTTTTACTGGATGTTCATGGTCATCAAAATCAATACCGTAATCCTGAAAGAACCAAATCCAAAAAAAAAAAATATACTGTCAAATATCAAAAAGAAGCTACGAAGAATTAGACTAGAAGTACTCAAAGTTCAGAAGCATCAATCCGTTTTTTTCCTCAAATCATGGTGATGTTCTTTATATCAAAGATGCACCATACTTGGATAAATCACATTTTTTCGAGCTTTGAAGAATTAGACTAGAAGTACTCAAAGTTCAGCAGCATCAATCCATCTATGAAGCTTTTCTTTACAAGAAAGTCTGGGTTTTCATTATTCTTTTTCTATTTTCGTTTGAGGCGTGGGGTTTTGGGGGGGGGGGGGGGCATAGTTCTAGTCGAGCCATTTTGTTATTTCTACTATAAACGAAGATCACTGTGCTACAAACAACCATGTCCAGATACCAATTAAACTTCTATTGTGTATGTGTGTGTATATATAGAGAGAGAGAGAATTTATATATAGATAGTATAGAATAGACAGATATATTTCAGAAGCACAAAAAATCAAGGGCAGTAGAATACAATGAGCATGTGTGAACCAGCTCAAGCCTACTCACCCAAGTGAGCTCTTCCAATGCCTTAACCTTTCTTGTAGTGAAAAAGGCAAGCTGCATCAAACAACACATGAGATATCCAGAAAAACCGTTAGTTTGAAGAGCTAGAGTGAATGTTGAGGACGAAGTGAAAGATCCAGAAGCACAAAGTTCCTTACATGATAGTAGTGGTGATCTGGAGTCTCTATTTCAACTGGTATTTCAACCATATTTGAATCAAAACATCTGGACCAAAATAACAATAAAACAAAATCACATGCACTGACACGGGTTAGTGACACTTATGCGTGATGGATATATCTAATACGCAAAAAATGCATAGCTTTCTTTCGGCTATTGTTTCCTATCATTCTTTCATTTGTCCCTCAATTTCTGCTTTTACTTTCAAAAAGGGGAATGGGAAACAATAACGGATTCTGAAATGGTAATAATATGCAAATTTCAAGGCACACAAATATGTGTGCATGCTTTTAGAGACAGAGTAGTCAGAGGTGGCTAGATGCAGGAATAAGAAAAAGAAAACATGCGTAGAATTTATTACTAAGGATGTGAATGTTTTATGCCGACTGAACACGAGTGAATCATCAAATATACCAAGAAAAGGAAAAAGGTTTCCATCAGCATTTGAGAAGTTAAAATGCAGAAAAGATCCAGAACTAATTCAAGTACGTACCGCCTGATATCTGAACAAATAGTCAATGTACAACACTTATAACTCCTAGACTACGAGTAAATTAAAAAAAAAATTGACACAAAACTGATACCCAAAAGAAAGTTGAAGGTGGGGGGAGAAAATCAGCAAAAGACAGTTAAAACATAAGATCCTACTATGTACTTACCTGTGATTGATAAACCTGGCTACATTCCCGAAAAATGTCGCATCCAAACAAAGGGCTTCTTCATCCTTTAAGACGCCCTCTGAACCCCAGTCAGCATCAAGCAGCACAGGATAAGAATGTTCCTCACTATTGGGGCTTTGTGAAACGCGAGAAAATAGTTCTGCGTTCGTAAGCACTTCTCCCACATACTCGCAAACAAAAGCACCTCTTGGAAGGTCCTCAAGGGTACGTAAGCCCCACCCTTTCCCTTCAGGAGTCATAAACACCTGAAATAAGTAAAACCAGCAAAATCCTAAATGAAGTTAATACAAAACATCAAAAATAATTTTAAAAGTAATCACTAAGAAACAAAAATGATTTCTAAGCAGCTCAAAAAAGTATAGCAGATTACAGCAAAAGTGTGCCTCAAAAACATAATGCATGAGTTTTTACTGCATCAGGCACATTACCAAAGACCATTCCAACATCAACCACAAATTCTTACCTGTAACTTGCGGCTAATACCTCGCTGTACCACACGATTCCCACACTGTTTATTACAGCCACATTTCCACCAACACTCTTTGATGAAGTTCCTCACTAGATGACCTTTACAAGGTTCTATAATATCCTCGTTTTTCGATCTTTCCAATGGGCATTCTTTGCAAAAGAATTGGCAGTGTTTCTTAGGGTCACGATTCATAGAAATACTCTCTTTAAGAAGCTCCTCTTTGACAAGGCCTTCTTTTGTGTAAGCAAAATCACCACCACTTTCGTATGCGCATGCACAAGGTGTTGACAGTGACAAACAATCATCACAGCAAGTTGAACAACTGTTGTTATCACCAATACGAGCCAGAGAGAAATTCAGATATGCATTCTGGAAAACCACATTTTGAGCTATGTAGTGAAAGGGTGGCGGGCTTTTGCTATTAACTTGATTCACCAATGAAATCATAACCTTCTCTTGCCCCTTGGTTATATCTTCAACAAAACAAGAAACTGCTTCATCTGGAGTTGATTCACACACAGCCACCGGACTTTGAGAAGTAACATGTTCAAGAACATTCTGATCAATCTCTGGAGCACTACCACAGTTTCCCGCAGATGCTATTTGATCAGTTGAGGTGCTGTTGTTGTGACCATTACAAGGAGGAGGGAGCTGTGGTTTTTCTGGTTGAGCCTCCATACCAGCAAGTTCTATACATCCACTTAGAGGCCCCGAACTCTGAGACGTAGCATGTTCAAGAATATTTTGATTAATCCCTGGAGCACTACCACAATTCCCCTCAGATGTTGTTTGATCAGCTTTGGTGCCATTAGTGTGACCATTACAAGGAGGAGGGAGTTGTGGTTTCTCTGGTTGAGCCTCACCAGAATCAAGTTCTGAATTTATAGATCCATTTGAAGAAACTAGAGCAATGCTTCTATAACCAATATCATTTTCTGCATCCACATTTCTAGTTTCTTGCAATTCATGATTGTACTGACTTCCCAGTTCCAAAAAGCACTCACACATGTCTTTCATCAGCTTTGTCACAGAAAAGTTAGGGTCCGGGACTTTGTATGATTTAAGACATTTAGCCTCCACCAATTTCAGAACAGCCTCTAGACTAGGCAAATGGAAGTCTGATCTACCAAGAGCTGAGTCACAACCTATAGAGACTTTTACCTCTCCAAAAGTTGAGGAGGCAATATGTATGTTAGAATAACACCTGTTCTGCACTTTTACTAGCTCATGACTTGTTTCCAGTCCATTTGATGAAGTTGGAATGTCCTCATCTGCTTCTCTTCCGCCTCTCAGTCCTGCTGCTAAGGTTTCAGAAGTTTCTGGCTCTCTTCTTGAGGCATTACCACTTGAAGAACCTTTGTTGTTTGATGGCTCTACAGAATCCAAAAAAATGGCCTTTAGAAAGGAGAACTGTTAGCTAAGATGTTACTAAAAAATTTCCCAAGAGACATCCACTAACGACATTATAAGGTAATCTTACCTCTATACCAAGTTGTTTGGCACAACTTGATTGGAAGAAAGTTTAGGAAATAGAGGACCTTTGACACATAAGCTTAATATGTATAAAGTACCAAAAGTATCCCTATAGTAGGGTCCACACAAATAACATCAACATCTAGCATAGCATCTCACTAAGGGCAAACAGGGAAGATAAATATTAGGAGTTCCTAAATATAGGAAGTACCAATCTTTTTGAGAGATATGACAGAAAAAGAAATGGTTCCAAACAAACAAATATGGGACAGCGAGAGTTCTTATTCAAATTTTATATTTACTCAATAAATGCACAATGATGAGGAACCATATGGCACCCATCCCAGGACATCAATTAGTAAACTAGTAAACCAATCTAGAGATATGTATTGAGCCTAGCTCCTCAACAGAGAAAAGTCACTAGCTCTACTCGCCGAGGAAAATTTAACTAGCATGAAGAATTTAAATTGTGACATGATAAGGACCAAAGTCCTGCTATTTGAGGGAATACATACCAGGGTGAATAACAGCAATAGGAACCTCGAACTGTGGGCTATCAAGATCATATGGTTCATCCTTAGGCTTGACAAAAGCATGAGTATCCAACATCTTCTGTTTCGGAGACAGCTCGATGCCAGGCTCACCCTGTGGCTCTTTGAGGTTTGATGCATGAGAAGCATTCCCAAGGACTAAACTTTTCTCCCTGGGCATGATTTGAGCTGTTTGAGGTTCCTTCCCTTTGCGATGATTCCGCCGAGAATTAGTATCATTTTCCACTCTGTCATCACTATTAGGCTGATATCTCTCAGGACCAGCAGGCTGACTGGGACCAGACTTTTCCGGCAACATCGAAGCTTTAGGTGAGACTGGTTGCTTCCCTTTGTTTCTGGCATATGTCAGACATGGGACAGATAGGGACTCAGCTGCTGATGTTCTATTATTCAGCTGAGGGCCTTGTGAGCGACCCTGGAAATTAGTTCCAGGTAGCTCAGCTTCCTCCTCCACTTTCGGCATTTTGAATGAAGCCCCAGCTGAAACAGAGCTAGAATTGTTAGCAGAAGATGAAGCTTGACCTTCTTGATGTCTTAATCGTGATCTCTTTAAGGGTCTTTCAGGCTCCTCATCCACTGCTTCTTCCTCCAAAACCTCCTCTTGCTAGAAACATGACAAGGCACCAAGATAAGGTGAAGGGAAATGAGAAAAGACATCAATATGAATACATATACAAAATACAGGCAACCAAACTAGAGCTTGTACTTCAATATTCTCCGGCTTCTTACTTTCTGCTGCCTGCAAAAATGACACAAAGCAAGAATATTCAAATTCGTACTAAGCAAATAAATATTTTTTATACAGGAAAAATAAAGAAATTTCAGGGTAGAATAGAAAGTGTGAGAAAGAGAAGAAAAGAAAGACTAAAAAAGAAAAGGATAGATTGAACCTCTGCCTCCTCTTTCTCAAATATAGCATCTGCAAGTGCTCTGTAATTCTCTTCTTCAATAAGCGCCCAGTTCTTGTCATACAATTTTAGAAGGCTCTTCAATACTGGCTTCACCTTTTCTTCAGAGATTCCAATATCCTTCATAGTACGAAATGCTTTTGCAACTCTTGGATTTGTCGGCATTGTTTTTTCTTGTGGGTTTTTTTTTAATCAGTGAACCTGCAGTTAATATGAGATGTGTTTACCAAACAGCACAAAATGAACAATTCAAAGTTTGCAACTATAAAGGACTAGATAACAAAAGATAAAACTAAAGAAAGGTGCAAATCATTGCAACTGATGTGATGATTGAGAACCCTTAGTTTGCAACCAATTGAAAAGGAAAATCTGTTCTACCATGTGCCATCAACCAATGAAAGATTATTGATTTCGTAAGATAAGAATGAGGATAATACACCTTTCTGAGTTAAGTCAGAACCACCCTAAAGGATGAAGAAGACAAGCAGAATATTGAAGCTTTTCCAAGCATATTTCACTTTCTCCTCACCACCAGGTCCAAAAACCTAGTGTATTATGTTTCACAGGAGAAAGTTAATCATCTGGTTTCTTCTATATTTCTTCCCTGGTCCCATCAAGATAACTGGAAATTGAAATCAAAGTTCTATCTCACTTGGAAATGGCAAAAGGTAATTTTTCGAATGGATCACCAAGGAGTACGTCCGGTGGAGAGAAATTGACTCACAACTAAACTGAAGCTACTACATTGCCCTAAATCCAAACCAACTAGCATTACTGACTAACGCTGGATAATCATATTTCTTTGAGGTACTAAATACAACTCCATGAATGAGCAAAATAAAGGTCGCAGTAATGATAAGAATCTCTAGTAGACCGCTACAAATAGATTGAGCATGCACCCAAGGGTGTGGCCTAGTGGTCAATGAGGTGGGTTGAGAGCCATGAGGTCTCAGGTTCAAATTCCAACGGAGGAAAAAACACTTGGTGATTTCTTCCCATTTGCCCCAGCCTAGAAGAAAAATTATCCTTGCAGGTGGGAGATAAAAGGTATCCCATAGAATTAGTCAAAGTGCACGCAAACTAGTCTGGATACCACGGTTATCCAAAAAAAAAATTGAGCATGTGGGAGGATCCGATCAAATTCTGCCTTCATTTCCCACTTATGGAGCACTGAGTAACTTAAGTTACGGTCTTCCGTAGGCAGGTTGCACTGTAGGCGGCTAGGAAGGCTTCCAATGCTGTTATCTATGAATGCAGTGGGCCATGTCTAGAACCAATATTTAGGAATTTGGCTAAGCCATTAGGTCTAATACTCGAACAGAGTGTTGTCATATGTGAAAAGCGTAGAAAGGAGCAGTCGCAAATGTCACGAAATATATGAACCAAGCATTGATAAACTGCAATTAAGTAAAATATATGCAGCAAAAACCATGCCGATCGAGTCAGAAAGCATATTATATCCCTTATTCAAATTCAAAGATGCAACTTTAATTTTTTCATTTAGATCAACAACTAGCTTTCTTATACTAGATTTCTAATTTCCCATTTCTACTAACAAAATAATTCAACCAAAACGTCTCCATAATAATCAATTTTTCCAGCTACATCTATAATTCTTCCAGACAAATCCCATGAACAACAAGGACTAACCCTCAATAGCGTCGGACCAAGTAGCAACACTTCACCAATACTTGATCATCGCATAGAAACACACACCTTGATACTTAGGTATTCTAAGGTGCCACCTAAACAATGCGTGTCCTTAACTTCAGGGCTTAAAGCACACTTCAACCAAGCCTTTGATAAAACTGCTAAAATATACTGCATACACCAGCAACCAACTGTTAGATGCAAAATACAAATAATTATGTGAATTTTTCTAGCAACAGATGTGATTCTTTATTTCTTTAGAGAAACTAACTTTCTTTTCACAAAATTATATCATGTCACTAGCTTCTCTTTTCAATCTAATAATAAATCCAAACCAATTTATAGAGGCACACTTGTTTAAAAACTCAACCTTTATTTCTTACAATGGTGGTATCCAGGCCAACTTGTATGCAGCTCGACTATTCCACCGAGCTACCTGCCACCAGCACAAGTAGAGGTTAAAAGACTCAACCTTTTCTCCTAAGAATTTTTTTCTTTATTTTTTAATTTGGGGGTGGGGGTGGGGGTGGGGGGAGGAGTGTGGACTATTAGTGTACTTTTGTGCCTATAACTGAATAAATAAATAAATAAAAACATAAGTACTCCTCTGTTGTAATTTATGTTTGTAATTGATGTGAACCTGTTTGACTGGGAACAAAGTATAAGAAAAAATGAAGACTTTTGTAATTTGTGGCCCTAAACAAGTCAAAAAGGGCCAGAGTATTTGTGTGGTTATAAAAGCTTCTCATTAAGGATAAAATTGTAAGTTTAAGTTAAATTGTTCCCAAATTTAAAAAGGGATCATTTCTTTCTGGAATGAACCAAAAAGTAAATAGGTTGGAGTATTAAATTAAGTGCAAGACCAGCATTCTAGGTAGTCATTCAGAAAAGATGTTTAAAAATGGCCATGAATTAGAGTACCAGAATCAGCTCTCAAGAAACTTAACAAAATGGAATTAACAAACAAGCATCTTTCCTAATTACTCAAAGCTTCAGGTGCCATGCAACTAATTATTATAGCGGGGTCCACCTCGATGATATCGAAGTGAAATTTCATTTAGAAAATGGATATCAATCACGGCATTGTGTTCCAGTACACGAAATTTTCTTCTTCTTTTTTTCACCACGAAAATTCTTGCTTTACCCTATAAAATCATCTGGGGAAAAAGAATGGTTTTTTGTAAAATCAAAGAAATATAGAAAGGAAAAAATGTAGAGAAGAGAGGTGACCAGAGAAAATGAGAAAACGTACAATTTGATTGCGTTGGAGAAAGAGACAGTGGAGTTTTCTGCGCACATAGCGAGAGAGATGGAGAGGGAGCTATTTTCAGACGTAGAAGAGGAGCGTTGAGGAGAATGAGGCTGAAAGCTTTATATATTTGGGCTTAGAATTTCGAGTTGTAGCTCATTTCAGCCCGAAAAAGAAATGGAATTTGGGCTTGGGCCAAGATCCTTCTTTTCAAATGGACCTAAAAATGGTAGAAATTGGGAAACAAATAATCAAAAATAGCCATATTTACAATAGGTAATTGAAAAATAGCAATATTTTCAAAAGTAATCAAATTTTTATCACTTTTCATGTAAAATAAAATCTGAAAAAAATTAAAAATATTCCAGCATAATATGCTGAGGTTCGGATTTTTTTACATATGAGCGCTGGACTTTTTATAATGTGTTGGAGCTCCATAATATGCTGGAAATTTATATGTAGGAGCTCCATAATCCCGCATATTATGCCGGAACTTTTCGTGTTTAGGCAAAATAATGGCTATTTTTAATGACTTCGCAAATGTTGGCTATTTTATGATTACCAGTCCGAAAAATTGTTAGTCAATGCTATTTTCACTAGAAATGGCACTATGTAGTCGATTTCAAGAGGTGAAATACACAAATAATCTCAAGTGGATGATCTTGAATTTTTATTCCCACTTGTCACATGAGTAGATTCAAGTTTAATAAGTGTTGCTAGTCGTTTTTCCTGTAACAACACTTTTAATTTTTGATCTTGAAGTTATGCTCATGGGACAAGGTAAAAGTTGCATGGGGCGCCCTATTTGGTCGCCCCCTTTTAAGTTATACTCTTTTTTTGTTAAAAGCATTTTAAAAAGATGATTTTGCCCTTCTTTAATAAAATACTATTGACAAACTGCAGGATAAAAACTTAAGCATATCTGGACTGAAGTTTTAGCAAATGAACTAAAAAACTTTAGCTTGTTTAGACTGAAGTTTCGGATAAAACTCAGAACAAAACTGTAGACTGCATTACAAAACTTTAGCATGTTTTGGTATGAAGTTTTAGCAAATGAACTAAATAACTTCAGCATGCATTAGCAAAAACTCTTTAGAAAATTACATACTGCAAGGCAAAAACTTAAGCATGTTTAGTCTGAAGTTTTAGCAAATGAACTAAAAATTTTAAGCATGTTTAGTCTAAAGTTTTAGCAAATGAACTAAATAACTTCATCATGTTTTGTCTGAAGTTTTAGTAAATGAACTAAATAACTTCAGCATGCATTAGCAAAAACTCATTAGAAAATTGCATACTACAAGATAAAAACTTAAGCATATTTATTCTAAAGTTTTAGCAAATGAACTAAAAAAACTTAAGCATGTTTAGTCTGAAATTTTAGCAAATGATGATTAGTCTGAAGTTTTAGCAAATGAACTAAAAAACTTAAGAATATTTAGTCTGAAGCTTTAGCAAATGAACTAAAAAACTTAAGCATGTTTACTCTGAAGTTTTAGCAAATGAACTAAATAACTTCAGCATGTTTAGACTGAAGTTTCGAATAAAACTCATGACAAAAATGTAGACTGCAAGATATATAACTTCAGCATGCATTACCATGAAGTTTTAGCTTCAATGTGAGATAACTTCATGCTATATAGCATGAAGTTTTAGCTTCAACATGAAACAACTTCATGCTACATTAGCATGAAGTTTTAGCTTCAACGTGAAACAACTTCATGCAAGTGTGATTCTGAAGATAAATCTAGAAAAGTTTCTAATTTTTTGATAAAGCTTGTGAGAGGAGAGTGGGAGATCTTTTTTCATGAATGAGGTTGCAGATCACGTGATTAATGCGTGATGCAGGTTTTATATCTTTTGTCAGGGGTGTAATTGTCATATTATTACGGATTTTTTGTCAGCTAGATACCAAATCAATAATTTTTAAAAATAGGGTGCAGGTTAAAAGGTGGAACAAATATAGGGTACAACCAATTCCCCCTGGGACAAGCGGGGCCAAACTTAAAGTCCACCCCAAAAGGTATTATATTTATGCAAGTTTTTGGATTTCAAGGGCATCGTTCTAAACATATCCAAATTTTAAATTTTAATCCAATTTGACAAATTTCAGACTACTCCTCCTTTTTTTTCTTTTTAAAATGTCAAGTAAAATGACATCATTTTAATACCTTTTCTACATCATTACTACTCTCTCTAAGAAAAATCCTAAACCCTAGAGGAGTCACCGACAACAACCCTCTCATGGCCACTACGGCCGGCGACCAACCTCTTATGGGGGTTGGTTTGCCTCCCCCAACTATTTCCCAACCTTTAAACAACAATCCAACCACAAAATATCTGCTGGATTATTCAAAAATACTCCAACCTAGTTCATTAAATAACCTCATGCATGTGAACCGGACGACGCAAGTTACTGTCGAGCCAATTCAAATGAGACGCGTCTCGTTTGTGAATGGGCAGCCTTTAGTGAAGTTTACAGAAGCAGAGGTGGATCGTATGAACGTTGTCACACCTCCTTTTGGCCCGCGCCCGCAGGAGCGCAGAGGGAGTTTTTCCAATTAAAGGACAATCAAAACGGGATTTATTATTTAATTCAGAGTCACCACTTGGGAGATTTATGGTGTCCCAAGTCACCGGTTTAATCCCAAATCGAGGAAAAGAATGACTCTGTTTAACAGTCAGCGTACTAGAAATCCGGATAAGGAATTCTGTTAACCCGAGAGAAGGTGTTAGGCATTCCCGAGTTCCGTGGTTCTAGCACGGTCGCTCAAATGTCATATTCGGCTTATTTATCTGATTTTAATACATTTTGAACCTATGTACCAATTTTAGCTTTTTACCGCTTTTATTCCTATTCTTAACGAGAATTGCAATGTCGTGAAAACACATCTCGAACCACGTCACATCAATGCACCCGTGGTTATTGACACATTTCGACTCCGTTGAGATTTGGATTTGGGTCACATAAATATGCACCCGAGTTTAAGAAAGTAAATTATTAATAGCGCGTCTAAAATGACTAGCGCGTTGTTATCTTTGGGGAAGGCCGTGAAATTCACTAAACGGCCCATCCCAAATTCCAAATGTTTTATTTTACCCATTTATTGAGGGCCCCGCAAATTTGCATTTTTATTTGGCGAGGCTCATCTCATGTTTATTCAAGGATATCCTAAAACGACTATGATTTTCTATTTATTTGTCTCTAAAAATAAAGAAAAATCCTAATAAAAGTTCAGGCTTCAAGTTCAAGTCCGGGTCCAAACAAAAGGAAACACCTTCTAGTTTGAACCCGCTACCTAACTTAAAATCCGTCGCCTGCCGTTGTAAATATTAACAAACCAGCTACCCTTTCGACCCAGTTCAACTTTAGCTTTATTAGATGAATTGGATTATTGGAATTAACTATGTGTAATACAAAGCCATTTTTTAACTCTTTTCACGACTTGTTAAAAATGCATCAATGTTTAAAAACTGACATCAGGCTAACATTAATCACTAACATTTGAGAACTAACATTAGATACTAACGTTATTTACATTGCTATTTAAAATGATGTTATTTACTCATGTGAACTCGCAATTTCAGAATTAGACCTATTAAACCAACATGCTGATTTCCATAAACTATTTGAACCTGTTTTGTGACATAAACTATTTGAAACTAGTTCACGACTACTGAAAAAGAATCAAATACAGTATATTTCATAACTAGTAATCACCAACTAAGATTAATTACAATTGATATTTACATGTTTGTAGAAATAGATTCAATCAGTCCAGTTTATGCATTCCAAAGTCATTCTAATATATACTATGAAATATCAAGGGAACTACTGCTTGTACATTAAATTAAGCACAAAGTAACAGGGGAAATTCAGAAATCCCTTCCAACAACTCTTTACTTCCTTTCCATTAAATTTGAGAGCTTTAGAGTGTGTACCTGGATAATGGAAATACAAGAAGATGAAGGAGCAGTCAGCAACAGTAATAACATCAGTTGCAACAACAATGCAACAAAAGATAACCAGCAGCGACTCAGGAAACCAATTAAAATTCCCAGCAACACAAACACCCAGCACAAGCAGTCCCAAAACCCAGGAGTGAAACCAGAAAACACCAAGCAATTCACAGACAGGAACAGAATGTATTCAGAAATGAGACAGGAGAGTAGATTTTCTGATTTCTGTTCTTCAGATTCTCAAATAAAAAACACTCAGAACCTCAACTAAACAGTGATAAACTCCATGAATGCCTAACCTTTTTTCCCTTTTAAACTGATTCTCCCAAGCTAAAGAAGAAACAAGAACTGACTTAACATCTATCCTAGACTGATTTCAGGACCCTTTTCCATTGATTTTCAGAATCTTCCCCCTTTTTCAACTTTGTCCAGGCCCTCTTTATACCAAAACCTCAGCCCCTTTCAGATTTCCAACCTAGACTTTCTGAAAAAAAAGAGAACTGAAGGAAAACTGATTTCTCCTCTCCAAAAAACCAGCCCCTTTTCTGTCTTGAATGACCCTATTTATAACCCAAAAGCAGGCATGTTATCTCTCCCTTGAAACCATCAGATTCTCACTGCCCATCCCCCTTTTAATTCCATTACTTAATGTCTTCTTGTTTGAAGTTATTTTGTTCCACACACTTGCATGCCTTATTCCCCACTATGTATTAAACAATGCCTTATTCTAATGTTATTAGTGCTTAGTGGACAGAGCACTCAAATTAATCATTTTTTAAAACTTTAAATCCCAAAATACCCCTGAAACTACTGAAATTACCATTCTACCCCATCAGCTATATCCAATCCTCCTAATTAATTAACCAAACTATAGCAGTTATAACCAATCTTAAGTGAGAAATCCTAACAATTGACTAATCAAATCATATGAGACTAACTCCCAATTGACAACACTTAGGAATCAGTTCATCATGGTCAGATTCATATCAACATTCAAGATCAGATTCATATCAGAACAACATTAAGATTCATCAAACTCAAATCACAATTTAAGCTTGAAACTCAATTCAGACCAAATATCATCAAAATAAAGATTCAGTGAATAAGCTAACCAATTCTAACCTAAACAAGAACAAATGAACACTGAACGAAACAAACTGAACTCATATGAAAAAACATGGTGAATAACAATGAGAAAGGGAAATTGGAACAATTTGAAACAAATGATACCAACAGGCTTACTTCAACACAAAATTAGAACAGAGAAGAAATAGGAAGGTAAACCTGCTGGAATGAATCACAAATTAAACCATTATCATGCTAATCTAACATTCAAGCATACCAGACTAATCGACGACACTTATTCAATCGATTACACAAATTATAACATATAACAATCGACAACAAACAGAAGCAATGATAAAATTGGACCAAATAAAAGGTCTGATTGGAGAAAGAAAAGAGTAATTGATAAAAGACGAATTTGAACTCATCTTAAACAAACAAACAACAAAACATGAAAAACAAACAGAGAAACAAAAAAAATACCTCCGAACTCAGACCTATCTCTCACTCGCTCTGCTCGTAACTCCGACTTGAGCCTTTTGGGGTAAAAACGAACTTTAATCGAGTGTTCTCGACTGAGAACACTCGACTAAAGTCGGTTAGGACTTCAAACCCTTAACTTCGCACACAACCTGAAGCTGGTTCCTCTAGGGTTTGCCTTCGATTTGAAATTCGAAAAGGCTTTGACAAGATTTGGGCAGAACCTGGGTGAGATTTGGGACGTGGGTAGTTAGGTGGTTCAGTGGGTGTGAGTTTGGGAGGGTTTAGGTTAGGCGGCTCCGCCACCAGAGAATCTTGTGGCGGCGCTAGGGTTTGCGTCTTCGAATGAACATTCGAAACGCTTGGGCTTGATTCGAAAGGAAATGAGTATGGGACCGGGACAAGGAAGTCTTGGGGAAGCTGTGGTGTGAAATTGGATGCCATTGGACGAGATAAGGTTCCGGCCTGATTTTCGATCTAATATTCGAAGCACACGGCTGGGATTCGAGGGATAAGAGTTAGGGATTCAGAATGGGGAGGTCGAGGGAAATCAGTGGTGAAAAGATGGGGTCGTTTGGACCACCAGAACCGCCGTGAGGCGATTTCCGGTGGGCGGAGCACGGTGGTAAGAGGCGGAGGGTCTGTTTGGTCTCTGAAGCTCAGAGATGAAGAGGTGAGGGGGGGTATGGCTTGGGGGGCAGGGTATGGATTAAGAACATATAGTATGGGGGAAATGATCCTGGGCCGTTCGATCTGATGAGATCAACGGCTTGGATCAGTTCATTAATGGAAATGACGTCGTTTTGCTCACCTCGAGACCGGATCGGTCTTTGGATGGGAATGGGTTGGGGCATGGGAACGGGTAAGGGAGATTGAATCTCAGCCGTTGGATCGATTTAATCCAACGGCCTTGATTAAGAATGATCAAACGACGTCGTTTTAAGACGTTTCTGGTCAGGCCAACTGGATCTGGTAAATGGGTGATTTGGGCCTGATTTTCGGTCCAAAAATAATGGCCCAATCCGATTTTCACTCTTTTCTTCTTTTTCTTTCATTTTCCTTTTAATTCCTAAATACCAAAATTCCTAAAATAAATTGTAAAAACAAAACTAACTTAGAAAATACTAATTGACCTTTAACAATAACTATCACACCAAAATAAAATATTAATTACAAACAAAATGGGGCACTTGGACATTAGATGCCAAAAATACAAAAAATATGTATTTTTTGTGATTTTATTTATTTTAAAACCCAACTATGGTTAATTAATTCCTAATTGTAAAAATAAAAATCCTAAGTGCACATGCAACGTGTTTTTTTTTTGTATTTTAATTAATTAAAACAGGATAAGCGTTCATAGATAAAAACACAAATAATTATCGAAAAATGTCATGCAAATTCTAAAAATTGTACAGCACGGAAATTTATTTTATTTTTTGATTTCTTTTGGAGTAGTTCTCATAGGGCAAAAATCACGTGCTCACAAACGTTATTGAAGGTTTGCAATATGCTGTGGTATGCAAATTCTTGTATGGATGGCCAGATTTACAAGAACTTCGAAGAATCATCCCTGCGCAATGTGGTATTAAGGAAAAATGCAATATTGGACTCCTTAGAGATAGGCACATATTGATTCGAATGACTTTATGGCAAGATTTTCTAGATTTTACGTCGAAAAGTGTTTATTATGTGAAAGCGAAGGATATCAGATGAGAACATTGATATATGATTCTAAATTCAAGGCAGGTGAAGAAACTCCTAAGGTGATGACTTGGAGTTAGTTTCCTGGCTTGTTACCTACTTTTTTGTTAAAGAATGCCTATTTTCTTTAGCATCAGTGGTTGGGAAAACATTACAACTAGATATGGCAATAGTTAATAAGATACTTCCAAGTTGTGCAAGAGTTAAGGTACTAGTTGATTTGTTAACCGAACTACCAACAAAAGTTCATATAGATATCGACAATGAAGCTACTGGGGAGGTAAGAACTTAATGGGCAAGGTATCAATATGATTATGTACCTAAATATTATAAATCATGCAAGTTACAATGTCATGATAATTTTGAGTGCTGGAAATTACATCATGAACTTATGGTGCAAGACAAATAAAAGAATGAAACAGCAGGCAATATGAATGATAGGGATAAAAATAAGGGGACTATAATGATTCTTACGAGTGGGAAGGTAGTTGGAAACATTAGGGAACATTGGCAGGAAGTGCGTGATAATCGTGTCAAGAATAAGGATGGGGCAAGGCAAGAAGTTAATCAGTCCAACAATGGGAAGAAATTGGTTCCAGTCGAAAATGTTGTTGTTGAGCAGGTGCAAACATATATAAGTTTGCAGCTTTGGATAGTGTTGATGCCGGGGAAGTGCAGAATAACCAGTTGGCAGTAACTGATGAAGTCTAGGAGATAATTCGGGTGGATAAACCTTCTCCTACTAAAGGTGGGAATCAATTGGCTCTTGTAAAGACTGTTACGGATCAACGCAGTTCCAATCCTAGTCTACGAGTGTTGGGAGAATCTTAAACCTAGTTGCGCCAATTTTTAGTTCAAATCCAGTTGGAATTAAGGCTACAATGGAAGGGGAATCAACTGGTTCTAAGGACAAGGACATGGAAAGTGCAACAAGAAAAGAATCCACTGCTCAATGGGTTAATCGTGCTTTGGCAAAAACAATGAAGCCAATGGAGATAACAATGTGTGGGGGTAGCTACGGAATTAAGGTGTGATGACTTAGCTCGTTTTGTTACTACAAATCAGGTATGCAAAAGAAGATCCTTCACAAACACAAGACATTGGCAGTACACAACTGGGCAAATTGTGGAGCGACCAAATGGAGAAATTTTTAGAAGATGAAGGAGAAAGTAAAGAGGAAGATGATGAAGATCAGATGGAAGATGATGAACAATCAGTGAAGAATGATGTTTTGGCAAATGTTGATGAAGAGGAAAATCATATGACATTGAATGAAGCTATCAAGGTTATCAAGAAAAAACAAGGCAAGGTAGATGTAGTTGAAGGTGTTTTCAAACCCGTAATACATGAAAACGGTGCAAACAAGAAACAGCTATCTAGAATCACTAAACCAATCGAAATACCTAACCCTAAACCTAACTCCAACCCCAAACCTAACGCTAACCCTAACCCTCGACCTAGCTAAGTGAATGGAACCCTAAACACTATGAATACTAATACCATAGACATTGTTGGGAATGATATTCCAGCTACAAAAAGCCTACCACTGGTGACTACTGCTCCAAATGCTCAACTCTGAAAGTGGCAAAGGAAAATTTGAATAAGTTGATGATACCAAAACCTGTACCAACTCAGATTGTAGGGCAGAATCAGGCACAAGAGGATGAAGACCCACACACAAGAGGAGGAAAAGATCTTGATGCAGAATCCACAGTTCAAAATTTCATGAAGGTTGCTAGACAAGGAGACTTATCACCAACACAGATTGAGAAAACAAAATCAGTGAGTAGAGATAGAAAGAAACAGCAGAAGGAGAACACTAGTGTCCCTGGCATTGGTGTACAAACGAGAATGACCCTTTCTAAATTCAGTAATTAGATATGAATACAATTATCCGGAATATAAGGTCAGTCAATACAATGCAAGCTTTTGAAAGGCTTGTTACAATGCATAGACAATATAATTTTCACTTTATTAGATTGATGGAGCCAAAGCAAAATAGAAATAAGCTGGAAACATATAGGACGAAGCTTGGAATGCCTCAAGCTTTTGTAAATATTTCTAATAAGGAATGGGCTTTTGTGGAGGACGACTACAAAATAGAGGTTATTATTGATATAGAGCAACATCTTACACTAAGACTATTAATAACCAGACGCATAAGGAATTTATAGTCACCTTAGTGTATGCCAAATATGATGCAATTGAAAGAATTGAATTATAGGATATGATGAATGCACTGGCTAGTGATATGACTCTTCCATGGCTTGTCGGAGGTGATTTTAATGTAATAGTTGATAATGAAGAGAAGTTTGGGAGGGATCAGTTTCTTTGAATAAAATTAAAGATTTTAGACATTGTATCAACACTTGTAACTTGTTTGATTTGGGATTCAAGGGCAATATCTACACATGGTGGAATGGAAGAACTAATGATGATTGTATTTTTAAGAGGTTGGATAGGTGCTTAGGTAATATGGAGTTTCAACAGATGTTACCTAGATTGGAGATCACACATCTTTCAAATACTAGATCAAACCATTGCCCTATGCTTCTATCTTGTGATCCTAATGCACCTCCTATCAAGAAATCATTCAGATTCCTGAAATTATGGACTGAACATGACATATTTTTGGATGTGGTTAGAGAAAATTGGCGGGCAGATTTTAGTGATAATCCTTTCATCTTGTTCAACCATAAGACGAAGAAACTGAATAAAGCACTCTCAATGTGGAACAAGGCCAAATATGGTAACATTTTCCAGAAGATTGCTAGCTTGGAGGAGCTTGTCATAGTCCATGAAAGACTGTTTGAACTGCATCCAACACCACATAATCGAGAAAGGCTTCTGAAGGTACATGCAAAATTCATTAGATATCTTCACTTGGAGGAGGAATTTTGGAAACAATAAACTGGGATGAACTGGTTCAATGATGGTGATTGAAATACAAAATTATTTCATGCACAAGTGAATGAGAGAAGAAAGATTGCAATTAATAAGAATTCAAAATAGCACTGGGCAGTGGTTGGAAAATAGTGAAGTTATGGCAGCGGAGGCAGTGAGATTTTTCCAAGAACAATTTCACGAAGATAAGGTCCCTACTGATTTTTACATATTAGATAATGTATCTAGCATGGTGGAGGTGCAATATAATGAGGAGCTTATCAAATAACCAACTATTGAAGAAGTAAAGAGGGATGTGTTTGGGCTAAATGGAAATATGCAAGGATCCGGATGGCTTCAATGGATCATTCTTTCATATCTGCTGGGACATTAATGGAGAGGATGTGTTTGATATGGTTAGGGCCTTCTTTAATGGTCAAGAATTGCCTAAGTTAGTTGTCACACCTCCTTTTTAGCTACACCCCGCAAAAGGGCGTAAAGGGAGTTTTTCCAATTAAAGGACAATCGAAAAACGGGATTTTATTTAAAGATTTAGAGTCGACACTTAGGAGATTTATGGTGTCCCAAGTCACCGGTTGAATCCCGAATCGAGGAAAAGATTGACTCTGTATTACAGTCCGCGAACCAGAAATCCGAGTAAGGAATTCTGTTAACCCGGGAGAAGGTGTTAGGCATTCCCGAGTTTCGTGGTTCTAGCACGGTCGCTCAACTGTCATATTCGACTTGTTTATATGATTTTAATACATTTTTGAACCTATGTACCAATTTTAACCTTGAACCGCTCTTCTAATTTATTATTTAAAGAATTGCAACATCGTGAGAATGCATCTTGAATTGCGCCACATAAATGTACCCGCAACTTTTGATACGTTCCAACTTCGTTGAGATTTGGATTTGGGTCACATAAATACGCACATGAATTTAGGAAGATAACATTATTAAATACACGCCTAAAGATACTAACGCGTTGTTATTTTTTGAGAAAAAGCCGTAAAGTTCGCTATGCGGCCTGTCTCAAAATCTAAGCATTTGAAATAACTATCCGTTAAAGGCCCCGCAATTTGTAATTTATTCGGCGAGGCATGCCTCACTTATTTTTTAAAAGGGCTAATCAACCACTTCTATTATTTATTATGTTTAAAGAGATTGCAACGTCGCGAGAATGCATCTCAAACTACGCCACATAAATGTACCCGCAATTTTGATACGTTCCAACTTCGTTGAGATTTGGATTTGAGTCACATAAATGCGCACTCGAGTTTAGGGAGGTAACATTATTAAATACGCGCCTAAAGATGCTAACGCGTTATTATTTTGAGAATGTCGCAAAATTTGCTAAGACGGCATATCCCGAAACCTAAGTGTTTATCAAAAGCACCTATTGAGGGCCCCGCAGTTTGCAACGTATTAGGTGAGGCTCGCCTCGTTTATTTTAAGGATATCCTAAAGCGACTATGGTTCTCTATTTACTTTTGTCTCTAAAGATAGAGGAAAAAACCTAATTAATTACAAACGTGCAATGTCCCAGCTTTTGTTGTTCGAACCAACAACTTAACGATGACGCACCTCAATGACAATGCATACCTTCATTTTTATTGACAGATATGAACTCCAAAATTCCTAAACCAATTTATCATCCCCAATTACGAACTATGGGTTTTAATGAACCGATTTAATGTAAATGAGCCTTTCCTTTCCTGACTTTTAACTGATTTCAACACTAATCTACCGACAACAATTCAGGTTTCACTTACTATCGAATTCAGAGACTGTCATTCAAACTAAGACATCCTAATACACTAGCATGATTAATGATAAAATTACTAGTGAGTAGGATGAATATTACTAGATTAGCTCAGGAATTGAAATCCTATTACAAGTTCATTACCCTTTTAATCTGACATTAATCTAGATCCATCTATTACTGATAACAATCGAATTTCTCCAAACTGATTCAACAATCCCATTTCACAAACCTATTGAACTGAATACATTTCATGCCATTCCAAGGGTTCAATTTAACAGCTCAATGTTATACAATGTTTAACAGACAACCCACCTTAAGAAACAATTTTGATTATACACATAACTACCATCTATATAACAGGAAAATATCTAAACTACTGTCAATTAAAATGCAAGCAGCCCTCGGTTGAACAATAAATATGTCCGACATTTCATTTCAATACTTCAACGAGCTTATATCAATGTGGTTCAGGGTAGTGTACCTGGTATTGGAATACAAGAAGAAGAAGATCAGCAGAGTAGTATGTAACACAGCAACAACAACAATAACCAGCAACAACCAGTAAACAGAGCACCCAGTGACAGATTTGAAACCCAACAGGATTCCATCACACTCAATGAAACAGTACCAACACAAACCAACATAGCAATGACAGCACCCAAAATAAACCTAACTTGAAACCAACTTTGAACCAAAAGAGTAGCAGAAAGCAGTCCAGGAATCAACTTTAACTAGACAACACACTAGTTTCAACTTCAGGAAGGAAACCAAACAGCTTACTCAAAATCAAATCAGCAACAACACTGGACCCCAATGGCACAGTAACAAACTCCATGGATGCCTAACCTTTTTTCCTTTTAAACTGATACTCCCAAGCTAAAGAAGAAACAAGAACTGACTTAACATCTATCCTAGACTGATTTTAGGACCCTTTCCATTGATTTTCAAACGTGTGACTTCTTGAAAGAGTGGTGTTTTCAAAAGCCAACCCTTTTTAAACTCTCAAACAATGATCTTTTTTTTTTCAGATTCAAAAGCCCCTTAAGATTTCCAGCCTTCAGATTTTCCGGCCCCTTTTTCTTCTAAAGTCTGTCCAAAAGAACAGCCAGACCATACTCTAAAAGTGTGTTAACAATGCCCTCTCTACCCTCTCCAAAAATCACTTTTTTTCTTCCTTCATTACTGTCCAGACCCCTCTCCTTTATAGCCAATCTTTTTTTTCCCCAGCTCTTAGGAGCATTTAGGCCCATTAATCAAGCATTTTTTCCCATGATCTTCTCTAGAACTCCACTAAGGTCTGTTTTGTCCCCCATTAACCCTTGTCTTTCCTTTATTTTATTCAATGGTTATGGGTAGTGCATACTTTAATTAAATCCCCATTAGGTCTCCCCATGCTATTATATTTTGTTCCCCACTATTACTAAATAATTCATTAGTTTAATGACACTTTAGTACCCTACTGTCAGACCATTCAACTTAAACCAATTTCAAAACTTTCAAATCCCAAAATACCCTCCCAGGGTCCCTGAAATTATTGTCCTACCCAATCCCTTGTACCTCATCAGCTATAACCAATCTCCTTAAACAGATAACTAAACTGATTCCTAATTAATCACCAAACTACAGCAGCTATAACCAATCCAGCCTATCAAATTCCAACAGTGATTCAATCAGAATTGAAGCAGCATGAGTCAAATTATTATTAGGTTATTATAACATTCAAACATGTAAAACTAATCGACGACACTTATCCAATCGACTACACGAATTACAACACATACAATCAATAGCAAATAATCAGAATCGAACAGACATATAGGTGATTCGAGTCGTATTGATAGAAACAGGAATTATAATAAAACTTTAACTAATCGACGAAACTCATTTAAATCGATTATATAGTTTATCATATACTTGACCATGACCAGAAAAAGCTCGACCAAATAAAAGGTCATTGAAGAAGGACAGAATCAATCGACAAAAAAAAAATTTAAAGATCAATAAAACTAAACTAAACAAACAAACAGATATAAACAAACACAAAAATGGAACAAACAGGAAAGAAAAATACCTCGAGAACTCGGAAACTGGACAACCCTGACTTGGACTCTAACTCAGACCTTTTTGAGGTCGAACGGACCTTAATCGAGTGTTCTCAACTGAGAACACTTCGACTAAGGTCGATTAGACCCCCAAATCATCCTTTAATTTAGACAGACTTCACCCTTTGGTTTTCTAGGGTTCTTGGGGGTTCAATTTGGGGTTCGAACGGTTCTGGTCTGATTCGAACCAAACCAACGGTGGTTTGGTGACGAAGGAGGTCAGGGAGATGTCTGGTATGAGTTTGGGACTGGTTGGGGTAGGTTTAGGTTCTGCTCGAATCTTCAATTGAAGATTCGAGAAGCTGGAGGTTGATTCGAGGCAAACGGTTAACGGATCTGTAACGAGGGTGGTCAGATGGCTTAGGGGTGTTAATTTGGTGATCGGCGGCGTTGTTGCCGTCGGCTTTCAGGCGAAGGGGTTTCAGGGCGGCTAAGGTTTTGAGGGGGGGTTTGGTTTGGGGCGTGGGGTAAGGGATTAGGGTTATATACAGAAGGGGTGGTTTAATCCTGGCCGTTAGATCAAGCACGATCAACGGCCTGGATCAATTCACTTAAAGGAAACAGTGACGTTTGGTCATGCATCGAGACTGGGTCGACCCAGGTTAAAATGGACCGGGTTATGGGGGAAGGCTAGGACCGTTAGATCACTAGGAACGGACGACTAGTATCAACTTGCCTAAAACGACGTCGTTTCAAATAATGCTGGGTTGAGCTGAGCCGTCTGATGGAAACAAATCAACGCCTTAGATCTGAGGCGCCGAAACGGCGTCGTTTGGACTGTCTGAGAGACCAGGCCTATTGGATTGGATCGTTTGGGGCTGATTTTGCATTGAAATTGGCCCAGTTCCGATTTGGCCCAATTTTTCATTCTTTTCTTTTTTCCTTTCATTTTCTTTTAATTCCCAAAAACCAAAAATTCCTAAATTAAAATGTAAAACCAAGATTATTTTAAAAAGATATTAATTAACCCTTAACACTAATTAACACACAAGATCAAATATTGATGAAAATAAAATCACACAATTAAACAATAAAAATGACAAAACTACCAAAAATTCATATTTTTGTGATTTTCATTCTTTAAAATGGGACATGGTTTAATTAATTCAAAAATGCATAATTAAATCCTAAATATGCATGCAACAGGTATTTTGGTATTATTCAATTAATTAAAACGAGGTAAACATTCACAGACAAAAATAATTATCCAAAATGTCACGCAAAATTCTCAAAATTGTACCCAAAGGCAATTTGTTTTATTTTTCGATTTCTTTTTGGAATAATTTTCGTGAAGCAAAAATCACGTGCTCACATTAGTGATTCATACAAACTTGGTGTTATTGCCAAAGAAGAAGGATATTATTACATTTTCCGATATGAGACCAATAAGCCTAAGCAACTTCATTAATAAAGTGTTTTCAAGAGTTATTCATGAGAGGATGGCGGAGCGTCTTCCCAACCTAATTTCAGATGAGCAGGCTGGTTTTGTTAAATGGAGAAGCATTGTGGAGAGTGTGTTACTTACCCAAGAGATTATCACTGATATAAGATTGAGAACTAAGGCAGGTCCAAATGCGGTGATCAAGTTTGATATGACAAAAGCTTATGATAGACTCTCTTGGCTTTTCTTGACAAAGTATTGAGAAAGATGGATTTTGTGAGAGATTCATAGGTTTGATCTTTGGTCTTGTCTCTAATAATTGGTATTCAGTGCTACTTAATGGTCAACTATTTGAATTCTTCAAATCAACTAGAGGAGTCGAGCAATGGGGCTTAATTCACTTCACAGGAGTCCATACTTTTGTGGTTTTGGATTGCCTAAATGGAGCCCTAAAATTAATCATCTAGCTTATGTTGATGATACTATTATTTTCTCATCTTTAGATACTACTTCTTTGAGGCTTATTATGGAGGTTCTTGGGGCATATGAAGCTGCATCTAGACAGCTTATAAACAAATCCAAATCAGCCCTATATATGCATCACTCATCTAGCATGGAGGTGGTGAATAAGGTTCAAAGGGTTACTGGGATAGAAAGGCAAGAATTTTCATTTACTTATTTGGGGTGTCCTATTTTTTACTCTAGAAGGAAGATGGAAAACTATCAAGGATTTATTCAAAAGGTTCTTGATAAGTTGCAATCTTGGAAGGGAAAGCTGTTGCCTATAGGTGATGGGGCAGTGTTGATTACTCATGTGTTGCAAAGTATGCCTATTCACCTTCTCTCTGTTGTTAATCCCCCTCCCCCAATTATGTCATTGAAAAGCTACACAAAATATTTGCTCAATTCTTTTGGAGCAATTCAGTTGGTGAAAAAAGTAAACATTGGGCATCATGGAAGAATTTATGTCTGTCAGTGGAGGAAGGAGGAGTTGGTTTTAGATCATTACATGATATTGCTAAAGCTTTGTTTTGCAAGCTATGGTGGAACTTTAGAACAAAACCTACTCTTTGGAGTTCCTTCATGAGTCAAAAATATTGTAAGAAGCTAAATGCATTGATGGTGCCGTGGAGAGCTGGGTCTCATACTTGGAGAGGAATGTTGGAGTGTAGGGATTTGGTGGAGCATCAGATATTGCAGCAACTTAAAATGGGATCATCTTTGTTTTGGTTTGACAATTGGACAGGGTTAGATGGACTATATTTTGTTACTCCTCCAGATTTTTATTGTGATGAATCAATACACAATGTGTATGATGTTGCTCAAGAGGGAGTTTGGGATGATGAAAGGTTGAGGAAATACTACCTGAAGATCTTGCTGCTCATATTATAGACAATATCAAGCCTCATATGGTACATGAAAAAATTGATAAACCTTACTGGATGTTGGCCAAAGGGAGAATTCACTGTTAAGTCGGCTTGGGTCTATTTGAGGAAGAGAAAGGATCCTAGCATTATCTACAAAAACATGCGGCCAAAAGGATTGCCATTCAAAATCTCGTTCTTCATGTGGAAGGTATGGAAGAGGAAGCTGCCTCTTGATGATATAATTACAAGGTGAGGTTACTTTTCACCTTCAAGGTGTTGGTGTTGTACAGATCCAGAAGTGAAAACAAGAGAACATGTCTTCTTCAAATCATATGCTGCATCAAAGGTATGATCATATTTCTTTTCCTTTGCTGGATTAATTTTGGAAGAGCTGAACTTGCACCAAGCAGTGGTGAAGTATTGGACAATACAAGTTATTCCAAGATTTAGACCTATTTTTCAAGCATTGCTATGTATCGTTGTATAGGAGTTATGGAAGAGGAGAAATAGTTATAAACATGATGAAACTGTTACGATTAATAGGGTGATATACCAAGTGTCTTCCACCATTCAAGCACTTGTGAAGTATAGGAAGCTTGGAATCAAGCAGGTCCCTCATAGATGGCTTGATGTGGTACATTTACTGGAGAATTATACACCTAAATTACAAGTGCACAAGGTGCTTTGGGAACTGCCTAGGGAGGGATGGATGGATTAAGGTAAATACTGACGGGGCTTCTAGGGGAAATCTAGGTAGAAGTGCTATTGGTTTTTGTATGAGAAATGAACTTGGAGATGTGGTGTATGCATGTGGTAGGGAAATTCTGGAGAACACTAATACAGTAGCTGAAGCTTTGGCAGTTCTGGAGGCCTTGAGAATTTGTTCTCAAAGGCATATCACACACATTTAGAAACAAACTGATTCAATGATGCTCAAAAATGTAATTGAAAGGATATGGAAACCACCATGGATGGTTGTTGAATATGTTGAGGAAATATGGAAATTAATGGAGGTGTGTGAGGCTAAGATATCACATATTTTTCGAGAAGGCAATATGATGGCAGACCGCCTTGCTAATTACACACTTGATCATAGCAATATTGAAGTTGAATGCTTTGCACAATTGGATGTACAAGGAAGGAGGATAGTGAATAATGATAAGCTCCAATGTCCATATTTAAGGGTAAAAGTTGCAAAGAATTAAGGATTAAGGAGGAAAAGCGGAGTAGAGAGCTGGAGAATTCATTAGATCATCATGTACAAATCCTTCGGGAGGAATACATGATGATCATTTTTTTCTACTAACCTTGTGTTCTTTTTTGCAGGAGACGTTATTGTATTCATGCCTTGCCATTTATTACGACTTCTATGGGTGGTATTAGCACTATGTGCTCATTCCCTTGAAGGAGGAAAGATGACATGCACAAGCATGAAACAAAGGAGGAAAATGAATATTCATAGCATGCAACAAGTTTGGCAAAGTGATATATTGTCACAGGCTTGGGTGTTGGAGGCGCAACAACAAAGGCAAGCAACATTAGCAGGCCCAGCGAGCTTCCCAGCACGCCTAAGAGCACACCTATCACGACCAGTAGCGAGCTCAACCACCAGGCGACGCCAAGGAATGCGCCAGCTCCACCTCGCTATATACCTGGCGACGCCCAGGGTTTATCATTGTTGTAGACCTGGCCTAGTGCATCCAGTAGCGAGAAAACTCCCATACGACGCAAAGGATTTTGCCAGGTCCATCTCGCTAAAGACCTGGCGACGCGAGGGTAGACGCCAGCTCCAGCACGCTTTGAACCTGGCGACGCACGGCCAGTTTCACGTGTTACACAATGTTAGGCATTGCTGGATAGCTTGTTGTTGGAAACATTTTTCAGGAGCTTTGGATTCACAATGGGGGAAGCAAATGGCTGGCACTTTACAAGAAGTTATACATCCAAAGTTTGCAAGAAATAGACCAAGGAATTCACGCAAAAATTATCGCAATGGCAGTGCACTTGTACATTCATGGACAGTGCACTATTTCAACACATTGCGATATTCAGTGGCTATTTTGTTGCAAAAGGAAGTGGGCTACTTGTGCAAGCATTGGAACTGGGCAGTGGCTAGCAATGAAGAAGGCTATTGTGGCAAGAACTGGGCAGTGGCCATTCATGATAGAGGCTATTCGTGCAAGAAGCGGATTTCTCAAGAAGACATTAAGATTAACGGGCTTCATGGGCTAGTTTTTATTAATAAATGCTACATTAGATCTCATGTGCTATCATTGTTGAGTGTTTTACTCAATTTGATAATAGGTATTTTTTCATTTCTTACGATTTCATGACACTTTGTTTTTCTTAATTTCATTATATATATAAAACTAGCCCTAGGCTCTGCGCAGTGGATTGCTTAAAAAAAAGACATCATTTTGGATTAGCCTTTTAGAATGAACACATGAATGTTTAATTCTTAAATCTTTCCATTGAATATTCAGATTAGGCTACCAGTTAAAATTCCAATTAGCTACGAATTTAAGTTATAAATATTATTAACAATATAAAAAATATTTATCTTCAACTAAATATCGAAAAACGCTTTTGAATGAATGGAATGCAATGTTTAAGTTACAAGAGGGCTTGCTCTGATGGTAAGCAACCCCCACTTCCAATCGAGAGGTTGTGAGTTCGAGTCTCCCCAAGAGCAAGGTGAGAAGTTCTTGGAGGGAAGGATGCCGGGGGTCTATTTGGAAACAGTCTCTCTACCCTAGGGTAGGAGTAAGGTCTGCGTACACACTACCCTCCCCAGACCCCACTAAGTGGGATTATACTGGGTTGTTATTGTTGTTGTTGTTGGAATGCAATGTGCATTGTGTGCACGTCCCTCATTTCAACCAACCGGACAATCTGTTGTTTTTTGCCCCTCCCCTTTCCCATGCAGGGGGCATTTTCCACATTTTTTTTTGAACCCCGAAAAATTGAGCACTCTATGCGTATTGAGTAAACTTTCCACTGTGTAATAACATGCAAACCATATAGGGAATGTAAAGTGCACTAGGCAACAGACTCGACCTACAAGGCATTGAGGGGGATCGATCCCAAATCACTTGTATGGATGACCGCCCTACAAACCAATTGGGTCATTCCCGAAAGGACCCACATTTATTTCTATAGGATATTGGGTTTAAGTTACGGGTCGCCCATATGGAATGACCCGACCCACTTATAAGAGATAAGGCGGATGGAAGTTAATATTAGTAGGGAAGATAATTAACACCCATAAGGATAGGAGAAGTGTCACACGTTAAAAAGAAGTGGCAACGTAGAAACAAAAGGTTATCGGTAGTTCTCCCCATCTCCTCTTCTCTATATATTTCTCTTCGGTATAGAGATTCTCCCTTGGCGAAAAAAAAATGTAAGAACACAGTAAACTTTAGGCATCTAGTTTGTGAACAAAAACTCTGTTTCCTGGAGATTCAGAATACGATTTGAGGCAATTTCTTTGGTGGTGAGTTCAACAGTTTCCGCTGCGTCAATAAGGTACACAACTCGTTGTTCTCGCCCTAGTTATTACCTAACAATTTCGTACGGTTATACTTTGCAGTATCAATAGATTGTCAGTCTCCTATTTTCACCTCATTTCCTTTCAATCTTTATTAGTCATATAATACTGATATACAGTTATAAATTTACGATGTTATAAGTAACAGAGCCAAATGTCCCAACCAAAAGGCAAACAAATCACATTCTCCTTTTCCTCGCTGCTCATTAGCCAGACACTGTCGTACATTTGGCAGGCAAATCACATTCTGTTTGTTCATTTGCCTACTAATTAGTACCAGAAACTATATGAAATTCCAATAAAATATGGCATTAATGACTGTCATAAGATTTACTATTTGATTACACATTTTTTTACTCTGTTAAGAAAGTTTTGCAAAGTATGATTTCTTTTAAACTTAACTAAAGAAAAGGAGTTGGGTATAACAACGGGAAGTGAGTGAGAACAAATTTCTGAGCTCGTTTGGATGAGCTTATTTAGAGGGTGTTTGACTAAGAAATTGGCGTATAAGTACTTTTTGACTTATGTCGCGCTTGGTAAATACCTAAAGTGATTTGCTTATAAGCTAAAATCAGCCATAAGTTATAAGTTGGTCACCCGCAACTTATGATTTTTTAACTTATAAGCACTTTTAGTTTGACCAAGACTTTTACTAGTTTATCTTTAATAATATTTTCTAATTCACAAAATATTTTTCCCAAAATAAATTTTCTAACTTTTTTTTCATTCCATATTCGTTGTTCATCTTTTTCTTTACAAAAAACAATCTTTTTAATTTATAATATTTTGTAAAGTTTTTAAGGATACTTTAGTCATTTTAATAAATAGTAACTTATTACTTTTTTTTCTACCAAACACATCATCTGCTTATTATTAGTTTCAGCACGTCTATCCAAACACATAAATGCTTATTTAATAAATAAGTTTCAGCACTTAAAAATATTTTTCAGCACTTCAAAGTTCAAGCTTATCAGCTATTTACAATCATCTAATCTAAACGAGCTCTTAAAGTGACTTTCAAGCATAAATCATAAGTTATAAATTTAAATTTTGACTTTTTTGGGTCATTTTAGCTTTAATACAAGTGCTTAAAAACAATTTTTACTTTATTCGAATACTACAAAATGACTTAAAAGTTATTTAGCTTAAAAGCACTTCAAATAAGTAAATTCAAACGGGCTCTCTATCGACAACTAATATTAAGAGTCAGAGACAAATTCATATTAAATTTGATAGATTTGACCTTTAGTTTATTACTAATGATTTCATTGTATTTTTTGAAATTATGAATTTAACATTTAACATTTAATATTTATTAAAATTTAGTTATATATATATGTATGTTTGTGTGAGTGTTATTTGACGGAATTTCGGTTAAACCCATTGGTTACATGATACATGTACTATTATTGGTAGTACCAGAAATCTATTTATTCAATCCCATTAAAAATGATGTGAGTTCAAACTTTCAAAGGTATAACCTAATGGCCAACTAAGTAAGTGAAAATTATGGAAAACTTAAATTTAAACATCAACAAAGATAAAAGTTAATTTCTTCTTCATTTGTCTAAGTCAGGACGAACAGAATAATTCTGTCCAAATAAAAAATAACCAAATATCCGATTAAATAATCAGAATGCAAGCAAACTGGTCGGAAAAATGACCATAGTATAATAATGCATGTCATGGCATTCATTTAATTAAAAAAAATTGCCAACTATTTAGGCAAGGCTAAGTACTTAAAAAGGAAGTTATATCCCATAACCATAAAAAAGCCCCCTAATGAAATTTCCCTTTTTTCTTTACAAAAAAGTTCACTACTATTTCACTTTCTTCTTTGTTCTTAGCCTAATAAATAGCCTCTAGAAACACACCAAAAAACCAAATCCACCCCCAACACACATCAAATTCTTCCAACAAGCATCTCATCTCATCTCATGTTTATACTTATTCCAATATTCAAATCCTAAAATGGGTCCATCTCAAATTCCCCAAAAAACATTCTCCATCCTTTTCTTATTTCTCTCTTCAATATTATTCTCCATTAATCTTGTTTCTTCATCATCTGAACAACTCACAAACTTTGTGTACAAAGGCTGTGCTAACCAAAAATTCCCATCTGGGTTTTACTCACAAACACTTAACACCCTTTTTGACAGCTTAGTTTCTCAATCTTTAACCTCAAAATTCTACAAAACCACAGCTGGTAGTGGCAGTTCAGCAATTTCTGGTCTTTTTCAATGCAGAGGTGATCTTTCAAACTCTGACTGTAATAATTGTGTCAAGAAAATACCAAACATGTCCCAAAAACTATGTGGAGAATCTATAGCAGCAAGAATTCAGCTTATTGGGTGTTACTTAAGGTACGAGGTTGCTGGGTTTCAGACAGTGGGACCCACTGAGTTGCTGTTTAAGGTTTGCGGGTCAACTCAGGCGAGTGGAACTGGGTTTAGTGATAGGCTTGAGACTGCATTAGGAGAAATAAGTAAAGGGGTTTCGAGTGGGAATGGGTTTTATGCAGGTGGGTATCAGTCGGTTTATGTGTTGGGTCAGTGTGAAGGTGATTTAGAGAGTGGGGACTGTGTGAACTGTGTGAAAAATGCTGTTGGGAAAGCTAAAAGTGAATGTGGGAATTCTATTTCTGCTCATATGTATCTGCAACAGTGCTATATTAGTTACACTTATTATCCTAATGGTGTGCCCAGTAAATCACTTTCTCCATCAGGTAATTTTTTAATATTATCACTTATCAGTATAGTAATAAATAAATAAAAAGACAGTTCGGTGCACAAGGTATTCCGCGTTCACATAGGATTCAGGGAAGGCTCGCACCTCAAGGGGTGTGATGTAGACGGTCTACGGTCTACCTTAATGCAAATATTAGGGCCGCTTCCACGACTCGAACCTAGTCATGCGAATAACTTTATCTTTGTTCCAAGGTTCTAGTTGGTATAGTAATGTTGTTCTAAAAGACAAATTAATTAATAATTGAATGAAATGAATTCAAATGAAGTAAGATTGATATAGAAGATTCATATGGTCGATTTTAAACTACTTTGGAATTGTATAGTGTATTTTTTTAAAATTTATTTATAATGATGGTGCCAGGGCTAAGTTACATGTACATCCACTAATTCACTAGGTGTGACAACTCAGTAATTCTATTTGCCTAAGCTTAGAAAGATAAAAGAAATCATCAAATATTTTTTCCCTCTTCTAAAATTCATAATTGAAATTGTTTCTTATATTTTAACATACTTTATTAACCACTAGACTGCCCTCGGATGCGACTAAGATGTAGTAGTTGTAATTGTATAATTGAAGTTTCTTTTTTGATGACTTTGTGAAGTTATGTTCATAGCAATAGTCCTGAAGTATTTTGTGCATTGATTAAGACTTGTATTACCAAGTAGCTTTCATTAATTTAAATTCTTTTTTTTTTTGTTTAATGTGTTTCTGAGATCATTTTCACAATAGGAGTAGTAGATAAGTTTGAATTGATCAAGGTTTTTAATTATTGAAATATCTACTGTATTTGTTGATGGTGTAGGAACAAGGGAGAGTACTCAAAAGACAGTGGCTATAGTTTTGGGTGGAATGGTTGGTGTGGGGTTGGGAGTTGCTTGTTTGCTAGTTACAAGATCAGCTTTCAAGAAAAAGAGTAAATCTAAGTATGGTGGAGGATGAGGTTAGTATTACACAGCTTTTGACTATTTTTAATTGTTCTTTAAGTTCCTAAGAATAGTTCCACTGTTCATATTGGAACTCTTAAAAGAGAAAATTGGTGTAGTTTTTAATAATAGAAAGATTTATTTAATTCTTTGTTGATAATGGTGGTGTTCGAACCAACTTACGCGTATGTTGCTTTATTTATTTGTTTGTTTGTTAATAATAGTGGTTTTCGGACTAGCGTATGCGCATGTTGATTATTCTACTGAATACTTGCTATCTCTCGCCAACACAAGTATCATATAAATTTATTCAGTATCGACCGGGGCTTAGGCAGATGGACAATATCTAGTATTTTTGTCTCTCGTGGAATTTAGTCTCAAGCTTCCCGACTTTCATCCCCCACTTCTTTAACTGTTAGACCACATTCTTGGATATACAATAATTAAAAGATTTATGATTAATATTCAGGGCAAAATACGAAATTGGCTTTGTCGGTCGTAACTTATTGTATTCGGTAGCCAAAAAATGTATAAAATATGTATTTATTTTGTATGTAATACACACACATATATATATTGACGATTATATTTGGGAGCGGTTAAAAATATACATTTCATTAAAATTTACTTATATATTTAATTGAGGTGTTTATTGTGATAACACTTGATCATGCAATGTATGTAGGTCAATTGCTAAAGGAATGACAAAATGGGGCAGAGATTTTGAGGAGATGGCTCTAGAAAAGACAAAAGTGTAAAGTTAGTTTGCATGATTGGGTTTATAAACTGTAAAGAAAGAGGAGATAGTGTGGTGATGAAGGAAAGAAAGATCTGCCTTTTGTGTTTTGTATTGGCTCCAATTTCCAGGATTTCCTTCTTAACCAAGTTTTGAAGTACAAAGTAAATAGTGGTGAATTAAACATGAAAGAGTTGTCTCTGTAAGACTAAGCACTAGGAATTAGTTGTATTAATGCTTCTTTTTCTTTTGATGGAAATAATATGATTGTACATCCATATGTGAACTGCTTTATGAAAAAAGTTATGGATCAACATACTGCAGTTTCTTTTATACTAAAGTGTCAAAATTGATGACTTCACTAAAAGGAAATATTAGAAAAAAGTAAGTAAATTTAGTCTTTTTCAAAATCGAGCAATTTCAGTAGACGATTTGAAATTTGGTGGATAATGAGTTTAAACTTGTGATATACTTCTATAATCTACACAATATGTAGTTTCGCAATTCAGTGAATAATGAGCTGAAACATGGGACATATACCTAATCAACACAACATGCTTTGCGCTAGAGTTCGGAACCTAAATAATGTGTGTTTGGACTCAAAACACACAAATAAGTGTATTAAAAAAAGAGACATTTTTATATATAGCATGCAACAACAACACGCTATATATTAACGGTAACGTCTGCCGTTAAGTATAGCGTGTTGTTGTTACACGCTATATGTATAACGTACAAACAGAAAACGATATCCTCTGATTTTGGCCCCACCAATAAATGAACTGACAATCACAATTATTTCAATGTATAGCTTGTGTTTAGAAAACGTTATATATCCAAAAATTTCTACCTTCCGGACTAGCCATTTCCTATATAAAGTGGTCAGAGTATTTGAAAAAATCGTTCACATACAATTCTAATTCTCTTCAATATTTTCTTATTGTTAAACTCTGAAGCATTTTTTTCGCAATGTCTGAAGAGCGTAGAATAAAAGTTCATTATATTGGGGGGGGGGGGGGGGGGTGAGGTTGTGACGGAGAATAACTCTGTGAGGTAGAGTTTATCTCCACAGGGTCATGTTAAATTACCAGTTACACTAGAGTATGATAAATTGATATCGTTGTTATGCAAAAAAATGGGAAAGAGGTAACGTCCAGTGATACTTAAAGTAACTGGAAGATATTTATATTCCGTCACTCCGCAAGGGGGCCGCTTTTTACTCGGAGTTAAACATCTACGATGATGAAACTTTGAGGGATTTTCTGAGGACTTCGGATGAATACCGGGAATATCTTGTAATAAATATGTTGGATATGTACGTCAAGGTCGAAGATGTTCCAAACAATGAGGTGGTCGGACATGTTCCGAATAACCCCCAGTCATCGGCTGGCTATTCTGGAGGAGTTTTTGCCGGACATGTTCCTGATGAAAGAGTTTTTCTTGATTTAAACTTATCCCCGCCTGCTTTACATAATTCACAAGACGAGTGGTAAGCTTCAATTTTCCTTTGTGGTATGATGTACAATTTTGTTGTATTCAATTTGTATTAACGCTCATATATTTAACAGAGGGTACAAGCCGGATATGAGTTTTATAAATAATGAACCCGAGCATAGTTTTGGTGTGTTGGATCAAAGTGGTCCATCCGGGAGCTATCACCTCATGAAAATGTCCATCATGGAATTTCATCACATTACGACTTGTAAGTAAAGTGATACGACTATATGAAAATTATTTTGTAAATTTAGCATCTTATTAATTTGTTGATTGTGCAGTGAAAACGAGCAAGTTGAAGCAAATGTACTCACTCAATTGCCCGAAGACGACGTATTAAATCGGGATCTGGCAAATGCACAGAGTGAGGAAGAGAACAGTGATTACAATAACAATGCTGATGAATCTGGAGACGATACACCCTTTCATCGTGAGGATGGTGATGAGGAGGATGACAAGGAAGGACATGATTTGACGAGAGAGTATGCTCCACCCCCTAGACGAAGAGTGCATGAGTCCCGAGTGCTGTTTCATTCAAGGGAGGTTCCTTACCTTGATAACTTGCCAAACATGTCGGATGTGGAAGCTCTAACAAGGGATTTTGATGAAATTCGGACAGCAATGTGGGATGAGTCTAGACCAATGGTGCTGGCAAAGGGCATGCTTTTTCCTGATAAAGTGCGCCTAAGCAGGGCTTGTAAAATGCACAACGTAAAAGAGTGTTGTGAGATGACGGTATGGGAGTCAAGTCCGGTTGTATACAAGGTTGTTTGTCGCATGTGGTTTTGGCCATGTCATTGGATGTTGCCTGCGATGAAGAAGAAGACAGGTGTGTGGAAAGTGGGTAAATACATTCCCACCCACAGATGCGAAATGGACACATTCAACGGGGATCATTTCAACTTGGATATTGATTTGATTTCTCTTATTCTTATTCCATACATCGAAGCAACCATAAGGTATAAAATCAAAGAGTGCATTACAGCAGTCCACCAGGAACATTGCCATACAATTACTAAAAGAAAGGCATATTTCGGGCGGAAAAGAGCGTTTGAAATAGTCTATGGTAACTGGGATAAGTCATTTGCAGATCTCCCTAGGTACATGGCTGCACTGCAACAGTTTAACCCCGGGACGGTTGTTGAATGGAAGCTTGAGCGTATTCCAGGTAAACCAGAATATATGTTCGATTACGTTTTCTAGGCGTTTAAACCAGCAGTTGATGGTTTTTCGCATTGTCGGCCCTTAATATCCATAGACGACACTCATGTCTATGGAAAGTACGATATCAAACTGTTGATAGTCGTGGCAGTAAATGCTAATGGACAAATATTTCCTCTAGCTTTTGCTATTTGTGCCAATAAAATCCAAGAGACGTGGACACTATTTTTGAACCACTTGAAAGAGCACGTTGTGAAACAGCGTTCCGGTATTTGTCTAATATCCGATCGACACGGTGGTATCTTAAGTTCTGTGGAGAACTTGCCTGCATGGCAAGAACCTTATGTCTATCATCGTTACTATGTTAGGCACTTTAAAGCTAATTTTCAGAAGGCATATCCCAACAAGGATCTTCATGATTTGATGTGGATGGCAGCAACAGACCATCAACAGCATAAATTCCGGATGCACATGGAATATATCAGGCAAGAAGACGAGGCAGCCTATCGTTGGTTAATGCGACATGACCCTGAAAAGTGGACATTGCATGCGGATGGTGGCAGACGATGGAGAACTCTGACTACAAATGTGTCAGAGTCTTTCAACGGGTTATTGAAGTCTGCAAGAGGATTGCCTGTCACAGCCATGGTGCGGTTGTCGTTCAAGCAGATGGCGGAGAGGTTTGTTGAAAGGTCTGCAGCTGCAACATCATTGATGGAAAAAGGGTGTTGAATTTATGCCAGTGCCTATGAAAAGATTTGAGAAATATAGACGGCAAGCACATTGGCATTCATTTTTGCAGTATGATAACGAAAGAAATGTTTTTGAAGTTCGCACCGCTATTCATCAAAATCGAGGTAATAATGTACATACTGTAAATGAATCTAGAAGGTTATGCTCTTGTGGAAAATGGTCCATCTACCACATGCTATTAAGTGCTTTCAACAAGTTGGTTTGGGTGTAACCAACTATGTTGATCAACAATATAGTGTTGCGAGGGTTTGTAAAAAAATGGGGGAGGGTTCTGTCGAGGAAGAAGACGAGTTCAAATTAAACGCTATATATAGCGTATGATTTGAAAACGCTATATATAGCGTTTAATTCGAACACGCTATATGAGAAGTCAAATCGTCTGACACATATAGTGTGTAACACGCTATACTTAACGACAGACGTTACCGTTAATATATAACGTGTTGTTGTTGCACGCTATATATAGAAATGTCGTTTTTTTTAATACACTTATTTGTGTCCAAACACACATTATTTAGGTTCCGAACTCCTTTGCGCTCCACCTAATCAATACCCCATGCATTGTGCTTTTACCACTTGATCAAAACGCTGAGGGCATTTTTGTCTGTTTATTTCAAGAGCAAAGTGAAGATGTGCGGTCCGAGATTCTCTTCTTTTGTCTATATCTTTATACCTTGGGCTCTGGGTCCTGAGTAGCTATCACCTAAGAAATTGAGACCCTTTTTCTTCCAAGTTTTCTTTACTTCCTTTACCTTCTAAATGGACATCCTATTGGCACTAATCCATCATTTTCTTCTTTCCTGGCAAATGAAGCTCGTTCCGTAATTTTTCTTGTGGCTATTTGCCTTCACCATTAAGTAAGAGAGGAGTAGTAGAATTGATATATAGGAACAAATATAACTGCACAATAATTATACCGCCTTTCAACTATAATGGGGCATCATTGAGTCAAACATAGTCATCTTACGTAGGTGTTTGGACAATATTATATTGAAGTTGAAAAAAAGAGTACTATAAAAAAATATTTGAAGTTATCCTCCAAAAATATCTAAACTTTTCTATTCCTTGCAAATTGCAATAGCAAATTATCCCTTCTCTCGAAGAATACTTTAATGTCATAAATGCTGACAAGTTTAAGCGTTAATAAATATTTACACCTTGACTTGACTTAGGATGCAGCCAAAAGTGTCAAATGGATATTCGTACATCCATCAAAATTTATATTGAAGAGATACAACCAGCAAGAACGAGTTACAATTTTGGCTTTACACATTTTAGCTACTGAATTCATTCACCTTTATAAATTTATGCATATGTTCCCATTTTATGTCAACCTCTGATTTTTCATAAATAAGGTAGCTTTCTTTCCCTGCTTCAGATCCACCTTTCCTGTTCCTTAAAGACTGCTCATTTCAAGAATTAAGCGTTCTATATAAACAAGTTAAGCTGAATGAGCTACTTCTATCATACTAAATCGGCTCTGGCTGCAACAGTGGCCGAGTTAATATGGATACGACAATAGAAGAAATCACCTAGTATTTTGAGTCAATAGGAACCTCATATCGAGCCAATTTGTGATATTAGGTAATTCCACCCAGTAAAATTCACGCAGATAAGAAGAAATCGCCTAGTATTTTGGCCACTGTTGAAATTTGAACCTTGATCTATTCTATTTGAGGCAAAACGCTACATAAATAATACCCATGAATCATCATCTATATTAACAGCTTACTACTTCTGTACGTCTTAACACCCATATACATGCAGCTTATGCAGGTATGCACAGGGGAATGTTGGATTTTCTGCTCGACTCACTGTTTTCATTATGAGAACCATAAAGATATCATGACAAAACACAGAAAAAAGAAATAGAGGACTACGTAACTCCATAGGCCATACTTTCAGCCATGCTCAATATTTCTCACACTTTGCATCACTCCAAAAATACAAGTATTGCCTCTAGAATTGCAGGACAAAAAAGAATTAAGAGCAGAATACTAACACACCTTAAGCTACAGGAGAAAGATGGGAAAAATCTCTCTCAAAATGCTCGGGGAAAAGAGAACTGATAGCAATATAATCCTTCCATAGAAAGACAATAACATCAAAAATATAAAAGCTAACCAGTAACCACGTTCCTTATCGATCCCAACAGCAGAATCGTAACTTAGTATGCAAGACTGGCCATTCATGCTCTAGTATCATCATATACCACGAAAGCCGTTGCTCTTCACTCTGTCATCTGGATTGCTTCCCCTACCAAAAGTTCGCCCGCCAGGACGACCTCCTCTGCCTCTTCCCCTTCCTGATCAAGGCATTTAGAGAAGAATGTTAGCGAAAGAGGGTCAAATACGCAAACCAAACAGCAACAAGCACTACACAGTTTTTTAACCAAATGATAGCAATTATATCACCACCTCCTTTATCAGCTATCTGCACTCATACAATAAAATTTCTCATGAACCAAGGCAGATGTAGAAGGGCAACTTCAGTTAACAAATGGGACAATCATGAAGAAAAAAAACTGCACACTCTAATATACCATACAGAGACTCCTTATGCCGAGCAGAGGGGTATTGACATAAAAAGAGCCTAGCAATGTGTGATACCTCAGGTTGGTGCAAGCCCAAGACTCATATTCCACATTGGAATTAAGCCAAGGACACTACTAGGGAAACCAAAATTAATGGGCATGCCAATTCGGGGTTCTTTTTTGTTTAATTCTGTCCTAGTCTGCCACCAACCAAGACTTCCCTTCAATGGGCTCGCCGCTTGTTCAACACCTTAAACCTTATAAGGACTATCTATAATACTAGGTGCAACAACCAGTGTATAGTTTTGCTCGCACCACTGCATTTAACTGAGTCACCAGAGGGTAAACGAGTACTTTTCACCTATAGGGGAAGTCTACTGAATTGTGTTATCTTCAACGGGTGGATGCCCTCGTAGATCCTATTTGACTCTTCACCAAGTGAGTTTTTTTCTTGACACATATTATCCACATTATTCCATCACCAATTCTAGTCCAAGCAAATGAGAAATTCTATTTTCACATGCTTCCCACTCAATGATACTGAACAACCATTTTTAGAATTTTAAAATTGACCTCCCAATCTTAAAATAACAGCAAGAGGAATATTTCCTACCCATGCCCACTTCAAAAAAATGGACTAACAAATGAAGGTTAAATGCCAAGGCAAAGAATTACGTCAAATATCCAAGGGTAACATAAAAATAAGATCAAATTTTAAAATTGATATCAGTTTTGAGGCACATACTTCCTCCTCCACGAGAAATGCTACTGCTGATCAGTCTCCTCTCCTCAATGTAGACTTGCCTTCCAGCCAACTGTATCGGTGATGCCTAAGCAAGTAGAAAAAAATTGTTTGATATACTAGACATGACAAGGGTTCACACGACATATAAAGGCAATCCCTGAATATAAACATATGGCAGTAATCATGAAATTTTAGCCCTACCCAGAAGGAATAATCTAATCTGGAGTACAAAATGAAACTGATAGGGTCTACATTGAGATATCAATCAGGTTAATTATTGCGGAAGTACCAAGACAAATATAAGAATACAAAGATAACAACAGGCAGTTCATGTCAGAGAAGAATGTCTCAGATTCTTTTTCCTTTGATAACCGTGGTTCCCGGGCCAACTTGTGTGCAACTCGACTAATTCCACGGGGTACCTACTACCTCTTACCAGCTCAAGTATTGGGTAACTCTTGGACAGATGGTAAGAAGAATGTCTTTGATTCTTCAAATAGTAAGTATGTCAAACACATTGAGATGAAGTCATGAAGATGCTATTAACTTGAGACAACTAACTTCAGCTTCAATATGTCTCAAGTGAATATCTCCACATGATTTCCAACATCAACTATGGATCACCAACGAGATCCATAACCATTAAAAACAAGAACATTATAGAAATTACCATATAACCTAAAACATCTCAAATATGCATCATATAAATGCTAAAGAAAGCCAACATAAAAGTTGAAGTGGACAATTATGAAGAGTCACATCAAAGGATAACGTACACCAAAATGAGTCATATCAAGCAATTGAAAAAGTTGACCAAATTACAGTCTCGAACTTAGTGAGGTTCAAACCTTGATTGCATTTTGTACACCTTGGACTTCTTCAAACTCAACAAAGGCATAGCAAACGCCAACATCCTGTTAATCCATTGCAATCCAAACATTAGCATGCATAGACAACAAGGAACAAGATAAGGAAGCACCAAATATACTAACCGTGCGGTTTCTTAAGAATACACCATCTTGCTTGATCTTCCCAAAGTTCTTAAACTCTTGCAAAATATCAAGAGAAGATACAGTAGATGGCAAATTCCTCACGTAGACAGACTTTGGTTCCCCTGGGGAAGTCAGAAGAAAGTCATAATTAAGCTAACCTCGACAATACATAATTGAATGCTAAGAATGCTAAAGCAGATTCTATCACTTGCTGTTACTCAGAGATGTTATAATTGTTATGAATAATGACACCCTAAGATGTAGTGTAATTGTATTACCTTCTTGAGATGATCCTTCCTCTGCCAGGTCAAGACTGGCATACGGCACAGCTGGGGACATGGAGTGTGACTGCTCAACAGGAGGTTGCCACTCCGAAACAGGTGGTGCAGTCTTGGTATAAGTTGGCTGGATACGAATTGATGGTGCAGGTTTTCCTTTTGGAGCTCTTAACTATCAATCAAATTAAATGCCGTGTTTCGGGAAAAAAAGATCAATCAAATGCCATGTCCAATTAAGCTCATTACAAATAGAAATCAAGAACAAAAGACCATTGCAGACACTTTACGATAATACTACGTCTACAGTTAAGTTCCAGGAACTAACAAGGGCCAGAAGTCAAAACAAAATCTAAAGTTGGACAAACTTCTACTAATATGACTGTTTACTGCTTCCTTTCACCATGTATATTCTACACATGGATGAATCTACTTTTCTTCATCCACTGTCTATACAAGAAGTTCTCACTTAAGATATGTGCCTAATATACCAAGCAATATTCAAACTGATCAAGACTCCATGTAATAGACAAGTTGCTGTTTAAAATAATGTATCAAAGCACCTACCGTAAGATCTAATATTCGTGCAACTATCTGGCAGGGTTGAATGACCATAAAGGGATCTATTACTCGTGCATAAAGAGACGAATGCAGATCAAACTGTAAGGTGCGCACAAGATGGATGTACTTACAATAGCAGCATAACTAAACTTTGAAGGCTCTCCAACAGGTTCTTCTGCAGCAGGCTCAGGCTCTGGCACGACTTTGACCACATTATTTGGCAAAGCAGTTTCCTCCTCTAATGACCTTACTTGAGCAGTTTCTTCTCGCAAATGAGCCTCCTCTGGCACTTCAGCTTCAGCCTCAGACTCTGCCTCAGGCTCATCAGGCTCAGCCTCAACCTCAGCTTCAGATTGGTGCTCGTGATCATGCTCTGGATAACTATACTCTTCAACACCATCATTCCCTTGTATATGAACTGAATTCACATATTCAGTTGCCTCCACCTCTAAGGCATAGTCATGGGCTGCAAATATAGTTATAACAAGTTAAGTCATATGCTAACATTGTCAGGTATCAAATATGCTTTTGAGAACGCTCGCAAAATATCTGAGAGAGAAAGTTATGCACAAAGGATATGAACCTAAAACCAGTATAAAGTCCTGCAGTTGTCCCCTACCACACCCATCACAAAAAAAGGGAAAAAAATGGGAGCATCACAGTTTTGGGTGGAAACTAAAAGAGGTGATGCTGGTTTCAAATATCCCTTGGCACAGTGTAGAGGTAACATTAACCCTCTCATACATAGCAAAGAGAACCATAATGGGGTAATAACTGAGAGCAAGGAGCTCTTTCCATCCTTGAAATTTTCAATTATTTATACAACAAATAGGAAACTGAGGTTGTTACTAAAAAATCTTGGCATGTTTAACATCTTATACAAGCCAGATGTAACAATACCTGGTGGCTCTGCAAGAGGATAAGAAGCAGTTGGTTGAGCATCAAGATTGTTCTGTAAACCTACTGGTGCTTGAGGAAGCTCACTCCCCTCCTCATTAACAAAATGAAAGACATCATTCAGAACAAAGTAACCCTTCTCCTGAGGTGCAAGAAGAAATGTTTGCACAAAGTTCCTCCACCCACTGAGATCCTTCATCTTGACAGAACCAGAGACCACAACAAGAACACCGCCATTCCAAGATTCAAGAGAATTTATCGTCTTGATCTTAATTCCAGAGAAACTCAATGACATGATTAGAGTATGAATTTGCTGTACAGTGAAGACATACACATGATAAGATTAACAACAAAAACGCTAGTTACACTATCTCAAGCAAGGAAATAAGGTTAGCTAGAAACTAAACAGAGTAATAGTGATAAGCAACAACAAGGTCCTTTCAACAATAAACTTAAATAGGGACAGCAACTCTCCATTATATCAGAGAATCAGAGCCCTCATTACTTTCTTCAGAATTCTAGTGAGAATCTAGTAATGCGACTAGTTGTCCGGTACAACCCATTTCCACAAAGTACAAAAGAATCTAATTGTGCCAGATCCTTAAAGGCATTCGAAAAGACAGGTACAAGCATTCTTAGAAAAAATAGGAGATCCACATGCTACATTCCAACACCTTTTTTTATAAATAAAGTCCACCTGCTACATTCCAACTTCGGAGGCAGAGGAATGGCGTAAAAGAGCTAGTATACAATCCTACATTGGTTAGAAGAGGTATAGGTTATAGTCATTGTTCAATCACATTACGCTGGCTAGAGCCTTGTATGTCAACATATGAATCTAGAGAACCCCTAATTTGCCGTAAAAGACAAATTATTTTGTATCATAAAGAGATGGCTCAAATGGATGTCATGGAGAGAAAAGAATTCACATAGCTGATACCAACTAGTGTAGGATTGAGGTGTAGTTGATTGATTTATTCAGACAATATCCATATATCAATAATGAACAACACATAAGATGGTGGCATTCTCAAGAGGTATTCAACTGTATATGGCATGAAATGGTTTACACGTTTGCAGCCACCTATGATAAAGGTAGACAATCAGCAGATTCAATCTAAATGTCTAAACACTTTATAATTAAAGCTGAAACTTAAGATCTCTCATTCGCTTCTCTTCTCTGTTTCTCTCAAGGTAGATGGACGAACCTACATTCTACAGGGCTTATCATTGGTAAGCAATCAGTGAAAAAAGGCACCAATTTAATCAGAAAAGCCTCCAGGACAAGCAAAATCTAGACATCAAGGTGGGATATTAAGCATGAAGTGCATCATTTAATCATTGACAATCTACATGATGCATTTCTCTCTTCACTTCGCCATTGTATGCAGTTATTATCACAATAGAATTAAATGGTAGAATGTATTGAACAAATGAGAAATCAGGAAAATGCAGACCTAAGTAGAAATAAAATTCCGTACATTAGGTCCCTTCTCCGTTGAGAGTTTTAGAGAACCACTAGCTTCCTAAAGCTCCCAATTTGCCTTAAAACGACAGATAATTCACTAGTCATGGAATGATATGACCTCAAAGAGTACTTCGAAATAATATTTGTGTGTTGACCCTTTCCCGACCCAGGGCCCAGGGGAGCATGAGAGGAAAAGGAGATAATGTGAATGTCCCAAAAATAAACTGAGCTTTCCATTCCTCCACCTTCCCTCATTTTTGATAGGAAAAGAATATCAATCTCAGAAAGTCCTTTCCTTCCCCGCCACACCTCCCTCCTTCCGTCAGCCTTTCCTTTAATGGTAGGGGGATACAAAGGATCCATATAGCATATCTTATCTAGTTTTGGATTGAGGCATAGTTAATCAATTTTCTTTTTTATGAAAGGAGTATTTGATCGATTTTTGTATGACGGTGGTGTCCGAGCTAGCCTGCACGCACCTCCGCTGTTTCAAGGAGTACCTTCTACCTCCACTAACACATGTACCAGGTAATTTTTTTCTTCTCTACCAGCTTAGACAGAGGAGAAGAATCACCTAGGAGCTTAGGCAGATGAAAAGAATCACCTAGGGGCTTAGGCAGATAAGAAGAAATCACCTAGTGCTTTTTGCCTCTATCCAGATTTGAGTGTATGTGAACGATATTTATTGATAGATGGTAGCTGATTTTGAAATAAATGGACAAAGTGTTTTCCTAAAGGATTAGTATCTTCATAGTCAAATTATTTAACGAGTAGGAATTGATTTTGCAAGTTTTTTATAATTGTTATACATAACAAAATTAGATCTCGAAACATAATTGAAATCTAAGATTCCTACTAAACAAAAAAAAAAGGATAAAAGAAGCGAGAATCTGACCACAAGAGCAGAAGCCGATTCACTTGAATCACCATCAACTCTCACAATAGAGCTGGCATCAGTATAAAACTGATGAACATAATCAGGTTGCTGTTGAAGTACCTGATAATATTGTTGCACAAAGTACGAACCTACCTAAAAACACACAAAAAAGCAAAATAAAAATAAAAATACATATTAAGATAAATCCATAAAAAAAGCAATGAATTAAACTGCATATTATGGTGAAACAGGCGATGATTTAAAAACCTGAGTGGCTCCGATTGGAGCAGAGTAAGAGCTCGCCATTATTTCCCTCTCAAGTGAGTTCACACACACAAAAAAAAACCTCGATCAAGACCTTTAGGGTTCAAAAAGGAGATGCAGATTACTGTTACAATTCGTAGAAAAGGTAAATTATTAGTAATATATGTTACAATACATGCGTACCGTATCTTCTTTATAAATAGGAGAATTTATTTATTACAGAGAATAGAGAGAGATACGGCGGTTTAAGAGATTCTACGAATGGAGAGAAAGAGAGTGAATAATGGAGAGGAGCGTAATATAGATCTATGGAAAGTTAAGCGATTTGTCGGACGAGCGGCCGCGGGGTGTGCGCGCGTGAAAGTTGCAGTGGCATTCTTGTCATTGACTCACTGCATTCTCATGTAAATAATATTTTAGCTGGTAAAAAAAATACAAATATTATTGACTTAGGAGTTTATGTAAGAAATAAATAAAGACTTTGTGAAAATTCCTAAGTTGGATGATTATCTTAGAAACTCGAAAGTTTAGTGACCGCAAAACATCACCTTTTCGGCACCATAAATGATTTTATAGGCTGCGATAAATTGGATGACTTCATTAGTACAGTAAATTTAAAAGTGATTTTATTGAGTTATTTTCATAGCTTCAATTATCATTTAAGTAATTATCAATTATCATTTAAGTGATTTTATTGAGTTATTTTCATAGCTTGATCACTTAATAATTGATAAAGAAAATATATGAAGTATAAACAATATATATAAAACCAATTTTAATAAAAGCTAGTACCTTTTTAAATGGAGAGAAGTGGGTGAAATTGAATAAAGGGTAAAATACCCAACAAACCAAACCAAAAACTTCTTTTCTTTCTAGAAAAAAAAAATAACTAACAATTGTATACTTTATCTTTTGACAAAATATTCTTATAGCTAGCCTAAATTGATCCAATAAGCTTTGATGTGTTACTTTTTAAGACCAATTGAAAGCCTAGCCAAATTTGCCAAAATTTGGATGCCTTGTGGCTAAAAATGACAACCTTGACTCAAACTTTACCATTATAAAGCACTTAGTAATGCTAACAAGAGTTAACTTAATTCAGTTCATTCCCCAAACCTAAATTAGAACTAACAAAATATATTATTCAAATCATAAATAAAATATATTTAATTATTTATTAATGTTTCCTTTCTATTCTGTTTGTATCTTTCTTTATCCACTTTGAACTTGCTATCTATCTTTTTTTTTTCCTAAGCAACTTGCTATCTATCTAGTTATTCGTTTTGTGCAAAAAATGATCTGACAAGTAATTTTCATCCACTACCAATTTGTGGCATGAAATTCAAAAATAGTCAAATTTACAAGTGTTAATTGAAAAATAGCCACAGTTTCAAAAGTAATCGAAATTTAGCCACTTTTCATGTAAAGATAAATCTGAATGAAAACACTGTTCAAAATCCGAAAAATATTCCAACATAATATACTGGAGTTCGAATTTTTACATGTGAACTTCCAGCAAAATATGCTGGAAGTTCATACACAGGTGCACCAATCTCTAGTATAATATGCTGGAACTTTCCGTGTTGCAGCAAAATAGTGGCTAGTTTCAACGACATTGCAAACGATGGTTATTTTTCAATTACGAGTCCGAAAATTGACTAGCCCGTGCTATTTTCACTTAAAGTTAAGATCACACAAAATTCTCAAAATCATATAATATGCAAATCCAAATTAAATGTTTGGAACTAAGACAATGAAAATCTGCTCCTATTATTACAAAATAGATTTGACTTACATGCACCGACAATGTAAAGAATTTTTACACTATCCGTGCATAATAACACGTTACAACATGTAACCTGTCTTATTTTCCAAGTTTACAAAAATAGCCATAATCTTCACTTCTTTGCTGCCCATGCCACTGAAATAGGACTTCTAACTTTCTGTTCTTTATTTCTTGAGTTGATCCACATCAATTGCCCTTCTGCAAAATTTCTCCTTTGAGTTCCAATTCTTTTCCTTGATATAAACCAAACTCTGTAACTTAAACTCTGATTTACACGCTTAAATATCAGACGTCGCGGTTTAACTCTGACTTTAACTCCCTCAGGTGCAACAACATTAACTGAATAAACAGAATTAGAACTCCCAACATTTGTTACTCTCCTTGTGATCATCTTTCTTGTTTTTCCTGCCTTAAATATTACAGAAATTGAAGGGTAATTAAGGCTAAAACCTCTATGCTTCTGTAAAATATCATGGCAACTAACATTCTTGTGAGTAATACTAAAGATTTCAAAGTTTTTGTACCCAAGAGTACATAGGTGAGTGATATAGTCATTTGCCTGAATGTCATATATCAATCCTGGATCATCGGCTTTTCCAGGATTTACATGTCCAGCTCCTATAGCAAAAATTCCAGCTGGTGTGTCGCCGTCCATTATTGGTTTTCCCTTGTGATCAGTTGTATCAGCAGTTGTCATTAGCGCGGATTTTATTGCAGCTGGTGTCCATTTAGGATAAACTGAATGGAGCAATGCCGCAATCCCACTAACATGAGGACATGCCATTGAAGTTCCTGATAAGACAGTGAAGTTTACTCTTCTCGTATCCTCAGGTAGGCCACTCGGGCCTATATTTTGCGGCCAAGCAGCTATAATGTTTACACCTGGAGCAGAGACGGATCCAGAATTTAAATAAGTTCGAGATTCTGAGTTATTTTAAGACACCTAACATTTACATTAATAGATCCACCACTGACCTGGAGCAATCAAATCAGGTTTGAGAATTGAAGGATCAGTAAAACTTGGACCCCTTGAGGAAAATTGTGCAACTGCAGGTGCTCTAGATTTTCCTATAACTGTGCCTCCAAATATGATTCGAGCTGTTGGTTTTCGTGTTGAGTTTATATAGTTTTGCAACTGAATTGATTCGTCGAAACCAATCAATGTTGCTGGAAGGACATGGACGTCGACAGAATCTTCTTCCAAATTTACTGCTGTATTTGCTAAGATCATGGCAACACCACCTGATTCCTTAACAACTTGACCTTTCTCTGCTCTTCCATTGACTCCGCGATCACATACTACTATTTTTCCATGGACTTTTGATTTTGGTAGTGACCCTCTTAAGCAAAATTCACTTCCATTATCTCCATCTGTGAGATAAACAAGCTCAAGAATTTTCGGAGAATTATGAACTTGCTTCCCAGGGTACAAGGATTCTCCATACACATATTTGCCGTTACCTGTTGCAAAATATGAACAAAGAAGACTAATAATTTAGGCTTGAAACACGTTAAATAACGTTGTCCTAAAAGCGATATCTACTCTCTCTCCTTTGCAATATTGCTGTGTAATTGAATGCAAACAACTTTAGTGGACATAACAAGCTTATTATAATAGATGCAAGACTAAAGAGCTGTTTTTTCTTGCAAAGTAAAAGACAATTTATAGGGAAGAAAAAACTAGCTTAAGATAAGATGCAATGTTCAACAAATACTTTATTTATATGCTTATATTTGAGCGAAGGGGAGCCGTGGCGCAACCGGTAAAGTTGTTATCATGTGACCAGGAGGTCACGGGTTCGAGCCGTGGAAACAGCTCTTGCAGAAATGCAGGGTAAGGCTGCGTACAATAGACCGTTGTGGTCCAGTCCTTCTCCAGACCCCACGCATAACAGGAGTTTAGTGCACCGGATTGCCCTTTATATACTTATACTTGAATAAATTGTAACATTACCTAGCTGAATTATTGCTGGAAATTTCCTATCAAGTGTGCTAGCACCAATAGTGGAAATCCAAGGAGCTTCATTAGCTACTGAACTTTGAATTGGGCCATTATTTCCAGCAGCACACACTACTGAAATTCCATGTTCCGTAGCGCGAAAACTGCCAATAGCAATAGTATCCTCATAAAGTGGAACAGGAAAACCACCAAGTGAAAGTGACAATATATCTACTCCATCTCTAATAGCTGCATCCATTGCTGCAAGTATATCAGAACTATAACAACCACTTGACCAACAAACTTTATATATCGCGATATGTGCACCAGGAGCCATCCCTCGAGCCTCTCCTGCTCCGTTTCCAAGAACACTCGCCATTGGAACGGGAGCTCCCCCTGCAGTAGATGCTGTATGTGTACCATGTCCTTGTGAATCTCGAGGCGACAAATATTCATCCATTAAATCTAGTGGTGTTGATGCCTTTGATGCTACCATGTGTCCTATGTGGAAGAACCTTGCACCAATAAGCTTGCGATTGCAACTCGAAGAATTGAAATCTTGTCCTTCTTGGCAAGTACCCTTCCATTTCTTTGGAATAGGAAGCATCCCATGATCAGCAAAACTTGGACTCTCAGGCCATACTCCAGTATCAAGAACTCCAATGATCGACCCTCGACCAAATCCAGACTTTAACCATGTACCTTGTTAGGAAAAAAAAATAACACCAAGACAAAATTAAAGAAAGTAAGAAGATAGACTCTGAGGCGGCGTGAAAACGACTTTCCTTAAAGAGACACTATCTGTGTACAGTAGACATGTTCTTATTTAAATTTATATGAGTTTAAGTTATATATACCGTAAAGAAATATTTACACCATCATGTCACTTTTAAATTAAAAAAAGCCTGCACTAAGCTCCCACCATTGGCGGGGTCTAGGGAAGGGCCGGCCCCAGAGGTCTACTGTACGCAGCCTTACCCTGCATTTCTGCAAGAGGCTGTTTCCACTGCTCGAACTTGTGACCTCCTAGTCACATGACAACAACTTTACCAGTTACTGCAAGGCTCCTTTCCGTGTCACTTTTAAACTGAAGCTGTAAAAATTTCTTATATTGACAGTGTATATAACTTAAAACTCAATTTATATATTACAAACTATATAACATACCTTCCTTTGTAGGACTAAGTCCTAAGAACTTGTAAGAGTAAGTTGTCTGAATGTCAAGTTTCCTCTCTGGAAAAATGGACAACACATTATTTGATTTCCTCAGTGACTTTAGCTCATTTTCAGAAAACAAAGCTGCAAAACCTTCAAATGCAGAATGGTAAGAGTACAAAAGTCGAGAAGTAGAGTCTTCTCCTGAGGAAATGAATTTTTCAAGAAATGAAAGGTGCCATTGAAGTTTAGAACTAAAAGGGGTTCTTGTTGTTGCATGTGGATGTAATTGTACTATGTAAGTTTGTAAATTTTGAGCTTGTAGTAGGGGAATAAAACATAGCAGGAAATAAAGAAAGTAAAATTGGATATTGAGTTCCATGGAAATAGTAGGTACTCAATTCTTGGATTGTAGTGCATGTTTTGTTGGGAGATTTGATGTGGTATTTAAAGGGATTAAAGAGAATTCAAAAATGGTTTAAGAAGAAGAAACTCGTGAAATTTAAGAGCTCCACTTCACGAGATGTTTTTTTCAAGATTTCAAAAATCAAGAAAACATTCCTATGATTTTTTAGTATTAATTTGTCCATGATGTAGAAAGAAAATTTTAGAACGTGGAGATATCTGTTCATTTAATACCTTCATTTGTTTACCAAAAAATAAAAAATAAAAAATTACCAGTGCAATTTATGCACACGCTCCACTGCGGCATAGGTTTTGAGTTTTTACTGCATTTGAGCATTGAATTGAGTCACGCCATGGCTAGCTTTTCTTAGGATATTGGCTCAGGCTTTTGAGGCTCCTTTAGGTACTTCAACAAAAAAAAAAAAAAAAAAAAAAAGCCCAGTGCACTAAGTTCTCATTATGTGTGGGATCCGGGGAAAAGCCGGACCACAAACGTACTTGTATAAATAAAATAATTATAAGTAATTACATGTATCTATCCATAATAAGTATTAGTAATTTAATTAGGTAATTTGAAAAATGAGACAGGACAACTTGCTATAACAAGTTAAAATACGCTAATAATATAAAAATTCTTTACACTATTAAGGTATATAAGTTAATTTCCCTTTAAATTTAAGTTTCCCTGAACTTACAATGTATTAATTTCTTATATCAATAGGTAAAGTTGACATATAATAAATGCAACTCTTTATAGATATATTATAATTGGTAAATTGAGATAGTGTAAACTTTATTTATGCTATCATGAGTGTATATAACAAAAATCATATTCCGTGCTATAGTTGGTAAATTAAGATTGTGGTTCTTTGGTTCGTTTCATCTATTATCAAGAAAAAGCTCATAAATCAGTTCAAATTACGGTATCTCGCCCAGAAATTGAAGACTAGATAAAAAAAAGCGAGAAATATATAAAAAATTTCAACAGTTCGAATCACACTAAAAGTAAGTGAGAAACTGTTGTTGGTGGTCGAAAACAAAATAAGAACAGTAAAAACTTTTTTGATATTAATGGCGGATGATATTAGCTAAATGAATAGAAAAGGAAACAAAACTGAGACAAATGCAAATAACAACATCCAACATAATGTAACAGCTGCTCCATTTTTCATCTTGCTCTTCTTCTTTTCTCTCTCAAATCCCAAGTCTTTGAATGACAAATTTACAGCAGGATCCCCCATTTTCACTTTGCTTCCCAACAAAATGGAGTTGTTCACTCCTTGAATATTGTTACTTATATAAATGTTTATGCTACAACATTCTGATCTTGATTCACTAGAACTTGTACCACGACGTACAATCATCGATGCTCCAATGTTTCGCCCTTCCAAATTGACACTTTCAAATGGCACATTTTTGCTATCTGGTGACATGAAAACTGCTAAAGCTGTTCTAATTCAGGAGTTGAGGAATGGTAATTTCTTCTTTGCCTTTTCTATGTTAAGAAAGACGAGTACAATCTACTTTTCTGTATGTACAAGAAAAGTATATGCTGAAATAACTTAATGAACACTCAATTAAAAGGGACATGCAGAATTTTGCGCGAGTGATATCAGCTAATTGTCACAATTCTTGTGATGTTTAAAGTTTTACTTCCGATCCCAAATTAATATTTACTTTATATGATTTTATACGAAATCAAACATATTATATACACAGACAGGCACAGACTATATGAGCCCACATTACGGGGGTGAAACTAAAAAATAGCCAGATTCATAAGTGGTGATTGAAAAATAGCCACAGTTTCAAAAGTAATCAAAATTTAGCCACTTTTCATGTAAAGATAAATCAGAACGAAAACACTGTTCAAAATCCGGAAAATATTCCAGCATAATATACTGGAGTTCCAGTATAATATATTGGTCCAGCATGACATGCTGGAAGTTCATACACAGGTGCTCCAATCTCCAGTATATTATGCTGAACCAATCTCCAATATATCATGCTAGAACTTTTCGTGTTGCAACAAAATAGTTGCTACTTTTCAAGGAATTTTTACCTCATATAGCAAAGGTTAACACCTTATTTATTTTAAATAAATACCATTTAAAAAAATTATATTCTATAGACCTTTTAAGGTTTATAGCAGAATATTTAATTTTGGTTACCTCCTTGCCCTAAGCCACTAAATACGCTATTCAGTTACACTATTTTCTTTCTCTCTCTACTTTGCTACATCCCATTCTCTTCCCCCATTCCTTGAAAACACGATGCTCAATCTTAAAATTTCTCTCACCCACACTATTTTCTTTTCATTCCGATCAATTCTTGCACCGAATATTGAATTGCGATTTAAAAGCAGATCAAATCCCTAACCAAAACTAACTGATTTGGGAAAGGGAGTCAACCAACATTTGAACTTTGACATATTTCACCTTAGCTGAGGCCTTGGATATAGTTGTCGATGGAGCGGCAACGACGGAACAACGGAGAGTGGACGACCGAAATTGAATCTTTTGGGTAGCAGGTAATGAAAAAAGGTGTCGCGTGTTGTACCTTCAAATCTCAAAGGTGTCGCGTGTTGTACTTTCAAACGTTGCTATGGCGGATTCGCCGAAAATTAGGGTTTGTTCTTGAACAAAGACGACGGAGTTTGGGGCTAAGCAAATTGATTTTCTGTTAACATATTTCAATGTATTTTCATGTATTTCATTGTATTCATTGTCTTTTTTTTTCCATTGTAATTCAATGTATCTTGTTGTATATTTCATTGTATTCATTGTCTTTTTTTTCATTGTATTTCAATGTATCCCGCTGTATTTTATGTATTTCATTGTATTTATTGTCTCGCTATATGCCATGAATGTATTCATATGTTTTTTTAATTAATATAATTTATGTATTCAGATGTATTATATAATTTCTCTGAAGATTGCTATGTTTTTGCGGTATTTTTTGATTGAAAATTATAACTGAAAATACAAATTTTGTGTGTTATAATTGAGTTTGTTGAATTATATTAGGAGTCTATTATGTTAATTGATTTACTTTCCGTTTTAAAAACAGTGTAATCCCCTATTTCACGCCGTGAATACAGTCGAATACAATAATCTGTCCAGCTATAATTAATCTCATGTTTCACTCTATGAATACACTCGAATACAACAACTGATTAGTTGGACTTCCCTGATTCACGCCTATTTTTGCTACTGTATTCATGAATACAATTGCTTAAATACATCAAACACATCTTATAACCACAGAAAAGGTATCTATAATCCGTAATATAGCAAATGGTATCTGTCACACCTCCTTTTTCACCCGCGCCGCCGCAAAGGGACGCGGAAGGGAGTTTTTTCCTATTAAAGGACAATCGAAACGTGATTTATTTATTTATTTCAGAGTCGCCACTTGAGAGATTTATGGTGTCCCAAGTCACCGGTTGAATCCCGAATCGAGGAAAAGAATGACTCTGTTTAACAGTTTACGCACCAGAAATCCGGATAAGGAATTATGTTAACCCGGGAGAAGGTGTTAGGCATTCCCGAGTTCCGTGGTTCTAGCACGGTCGCTCAACTGTCATATTCGGCTTGATTATCTGATTTTATACAGTTATGAACCTACGTGCAAATTTTAATTCTTTAACCGCTTTTATTATTATTATTATTATTATTATTATTTTACAGAGAATCGCAACGTTATGAAAATGTATCTCGAACCACGTCACAATCAATGTACATGTGGTCGTCGACACACTTCGATTCCGTTGAGATTTGGATTTGGGTCACATCAATGTACACCTGCGTTTAAGAAAGTAACTTATTAAAGGCGCGCCTAAAGCGACTAGCGCATTTGTTTTTTTTGAGAAGGCCGTGAAATCTTGCTAAAACGGTCCATCCGAAGTCTAATTAATTACTGACCATTTATTGAGGGCCCCGCAACTTGCGTTTTATTTGGCGAGGCTCGTCTCATTTATTTTTAAAGAGCAATCCTAAAGTGACTACATTTCTATTAAGTTTGTCTCTAAAAGAAACGGGAAAAGTCTTAATTAATTACATACTTGATAAGTAGTTAATAGATTACAATAGATGATAACGATAATTTACCCTCGAACTTGCAAGAATGGAGAAATGTTTCGTGCCTTTATTCTATAAGTAAATTACTAATGCTGAAATTACAAAAATGCATACAAACTTGTCAAGATATTCAAATTAAACTAATCATTCTTAAACTTGATTTAAACTAACATTACTAAAATTGATTTAAACTATTGGAATTAACGGCTAGGAAATGTTATCCACACGGATTCGAATATTGGCCTATATGCTGCCTAACGGAATCAAACACTGCCTATTTAAAATCTGTCTTAAATACAAAAGAAAGCTAGAGATGAAATATGTCAACTAATCCCTTAACTTATTTGTTCATTCTACAAATTACATATCTAACTACATGGAATCTGCAATTGACAACTACAAACTATAGTTTGAAAACCAAACAGTTCCAGTTAAATACACGGCTACGTCATGCATTCCAGTTGAGCTATAAAACTAAACTATATAAATGCACATATCTTATTAAACTGTAGATACAACACTAATTCATCAAACATCCTAGCATTTCATTTTTACTTTTACATCTCGCAGCCACATCAGTATTGATTCGAAAGTGTACCTGGTATTGAAATAAAAGAAAAGGAAGATGAGAGATCAGCAGGGCAGTAACAGTGAAGCAACAACAATCAACAACCAGCAACCAGGAGATTTAAAACCCAACAATAAACTCAGAAATCCAGTTGCAATTTCAGAAGTGCCAAACAGCAACACAGATATACCAGAATCGGCAACAAATAACCAGTACAAACCCGAAATAAAAAAACTTGGAAAACTACTTGAAGTCTCAATGAAATCCCAGAGACAAATCAGCAATCACAAATAGAACAATAGAACCAGAAGTGCAATAGAACAACAAACTTTGATTTCTATTTTTTAAACTTTTCAAGAAAGAAACACTTTGAACTTTTTTGTTAAACACTTAACCAAACTGATTCTGTTTTTTCAGAAGTTAAAAAAAACCAACTCTCCAATTTTTCCTTTTTCAGTATTTTTTCAGAAGATAGCTTTTTCAATCTTCTTCTGTCTCTTTTTTTCTTAGTTCTTTTTCTCAAATTCTCTCTCTCTAAGGTTTAAAAATCAGTCCCCCTCCCTAACTTCCATCCTCAACACCCTTTTATACAAGTCTGCCCCCCTCCAACCTACTGCCCAACCCATTTTCTTATTGAAATCAGAATTTTCCACTAAAATCTCACTAAGGAAAGTTTTTCCTTAATTTCAGCCCCTCATTCCCTTTTGTTCCCTATTAGTGTATTAATTTAAAGATACTAACATCCCACTAACAACACACTAACATTAAAATATTATCCTAACTGTTTCATTCCCAAATCACCCCTGAAACCCCTTAATATTACTGCCTCCTAATACAATTATTTAACTGTATTAAAACTTTAATTTTGAAATCTATTTTCAACTAACAAAGATTTGAAAATTAAGCCTGACTAACAGCTATAACCAAACTTATTTCTGATAACTGAATGACTGAGGTTAGAATTCAATTGGAACAAATGAACTGAAATTAAACCAAAACCAGACTTAACACAACATAGAACTCAATAGAATCCTTAAAGCTGAAACTGAATAGTAAAATTAGAATCAACATGAATGCAGGATCATTGTCAGCCTATTGACAATGCCCTGAAATTAAGTGTCCACAGATCAGCACACACAACAACCATTTGACGAACTTATTGGTCTATAAACAAGAACGAATTAATAGACGAAACTAATTAACTGATTGCCTACAACAATTGACACTAAACAATCAGACCCAGATAATCAGGCAATTCACGAGTAATTTCAGTGGTATTGACAAAAACATAGATTAACTGGAAACTAATTAATCGACACAACTTATTAATCGATTACACAAATTATTACACATAACAATTATAACAAACATAAACAAATGATAGAATTGGACCAAATAAAAAGGTCTACTGAAGATGAACAGAATCAATTGACAAAAAGAATTCTCAAACCAATAAAACTAAACTAACAAATAAATAGATATAAACAGATACAATTGAAAAAGGAAAATACCTCAAAATATCAAAATTACGCGGACCCAGGCTCGATCTTCGGACTCGGAAACTTTGAGGTCGAACAAACCTTAGTCGAAGTGTTCTCAACTGAGAACACTTCGATTAAGGTCGATTAGACCCCAAATCCTCACTTAATTTGGACGGATTCCATGATTTGAATTTCTAGGGTTCCTAATTTTTTTTTGATTTAGGGCTCGAATGTTTCTAGCCAGATTCGAAGGGAACCAAAGTTATTTAGGGTATGAGGGAGGTCTGGGGGTTGCCTGGTATGAATTTGGAGTGGATGGGGTAGATCTAAGTCTTGCTCGAATCTTCGATTGAAGATTCGAGAAGTTGGAAGTTGATTCGAGGTGAGCAACCAACAGATCCGTAACGAGGGTGGTTAGGGGGTGCCTTGGGGTGAGTTTGGAGTTGGTTGGTGTATGTTTCCGTTTGGCTCAAATCTTTAAATGAAGATTCGAGAAGATGGGGGAAGATTTGAACTACACGAGTAACATATTTGGAACGGGGGTGGTCAGATGGTCTTAGGGTGTTACGGTGGTGGTCACCGGCGTTGTTGCCGCCGGCTTTCAGACGGATTGATTTCAGGGCGGCTAGGGTTCGGGGTCCGTCTCTGAAAGAGACGATGAACAGGGCAAAAGGGGGTGTGTTTGGTTTGGGGGAGCTGGGGTAGGATATTAAGTTTATATAGGGGAGGGACGGTTTGATCTTGGCCGTTGGATCAATCATGATCCACGGCCTGGATCAATTCACTTAAAGGGGACGACACCGTTTGGTCTCATTCAGAGTCTGGGTCGACCCGGGTCGAAATGGACCGGGTTGTGAGGGAAGCTTGGGACCGTTGGATCAATGGAGATGGACGGTTTAGATCGACATGCCTGAAACGGCGCCGTTTCAACTATGTAGGGGCTGAACTGGATCGTTCGATCCAGTTTGATCAACGGCTCAGATTTGAGACGCCAATACGGCGTCGTTTGGGGTTATCTGAGACCAGGTAATGAATTGGGTCATGCATTGGGTATTGATTTGGGCCCAATTTCATTTTAAACCTTGTGGCCCAATCCGAGTTTTCTTCATTTTTTGAACTCTTTTTCTTTTCCTTCTTTAATTCCTAATTTTAACACAATTCCTAATTAAATTGTAAAATCAAAATACAACTACACAAATATTAATTAACACTTACAACAATTAACGCACAAATTAAAACCTTAAAATAAAATCACACAATGACAACAAATAGAATAAATCGCATATTTTCGTGATTTTCTTTTTTTTTAGCGCCAAATGACGGTTTAATTAATTCCTAAATGCATAATTAAATCCTAAATATGCATACAAAATGTATTCTTTTGTATTTTTCAATTAACTACAACAACGTAAATATTTACGGACAAAAACACATATAATTATCCAACAATGCCACGTAAATCCTAAAAATTGTTCACCAAGAGAATTTTGTTTTATTTTTGATTTCTTTTGGAGTAGTTTTCGTGAAGCAAAAATCACGTGCTCACAGCTGCCCCTCTTTGTCCGAAAACACGAAGGGTTTTCGTGCAAAGATAAAGTGAGCGGATACGAGCGATTTTTGCCCATTGGAATACTCCGTGTGAAGCATTTTTTGAAAAAGATTTAACCGAACTTTTGCTTCAAAGGTTTCCTACATATCCCTGGCTAGAAGGGAATTAGGTTAATGTAGTTTAGGAAGTTTTGGTAGCTGGGACTACCATGGAACTACACTTTTGTTGTTACTGCTGCTGCATGCTGTTGCTACTGCTTACCGGTCTCCTTATTACACTGTGCCAAAAGAAAACAAGAAGTTAGACTAAACTAGGAATTACAAAATCTTATCTATATTCCACTTGCTCTAGTTCCCTTGCTTTCTTTTCGGCTTTTGTTTCCTCTGGTGCTTTTCTTTCGAAAACTGCTGGGGATGACACTGGCCTTTTGCCTTTCTGAACACAAGTTTTATCCTTCCGCTCTGTCTGCAGGGGACGTTGCTTCCTACATTAAAGCTTGTTATGCTGGGGATTTTTGTTGTAACCCTCCTCATTACTGACTTCTGTTTGATCTTGAAATGTATTCCTCTGTTCTGCAGGCGGGCTCCTGACTCCAACTTGACTTTTGAAAGATGACACAACCTCTATTCTCCAGGCGGGATCCTGACTTCTTCCATAGTTTAAAAATATAACGATCTTCGTTCTACAGGCGGGCTCCTGACTTCAACAACTTTGAAAATAATTCGGCCTTCATTCTCCAGGCGGGCCCCTGATTTCTTCCATAGCAACTTTGAAAATAAATCAGCCTCCATTCTCCAGGCGGGCTCCTGACTTCATCAATTTTTTCAAAATAATTCAGCCTCCGTTCTCCAGGCGTGCTCCTGACTTCAATAACTTCTTCAAAATAATACCTCTATTCTCCAGGCGGGCTCTTGACTTCAATCAACTTTTCAAAATAATTCGGCCTCCATTCTCCGGGCGGGCTCCTGACCTCAACAACTTCTTAAAAATAATTTAGCCTCCATTCTCCAGGTGGGCTCCTGACTTCAACAACAACTTAAAAATAATTCAGCCTCCATTCTCCAGGCGGGCTCCTGACTCCAACTTAAAATTTAACAACCTCCATTCTACATGCGGACTCCTGATTTCTCCAACTTTTTAATTGTAACACCTCCATTCTCCAGGCGGGCTCCTGACTTCTTCAACTTCTTCCTTCAAAACTTGTGTTTTATTCCTATGAAAACTGCTGGGGATAACACCGATATTTTATTTTATCAATATGTCATTTTCCTTCTTCAAAGACTATTTCCTTTAAAGCTGGTGCTTTCACTTCCCTGAAACCTGCCGGGAATAACACTGCTGGGGAATTGTCTTCCTCCTTTTAACACTGGTGGGGATGATATTGATTCAAAGGTCATTGCTTTTACAACTTTGGGTTATCTTGCTTCTTCCAAGATTGCTTTTCTTTTAAAACTTGTATTTCCCTTCTTGTATACTGCTAGGAATTTTACTTCATTCAAAACTTGTGTTATCTTCTCTCTTTCCCAAATGGCTATCTGATTTGAGAGAAAATTTTCTGCTCCAGTTTAATAATCTTCTTTGTGACCCTGCTTCCTGCTGTCAATAATATTTCCTTTCCCTGTTTTAAATCAAAGAAAAATTTGTTAGTTTAAAACGGGGCGAGTGGTCGTGCCACTTTGCTGGGAATGGTTTTCCCCTTTTCTTTTCCCCGCTTTGCTATAAAACTTGTTGGGGATGATATTGTTGGTTGGGGCTGATATTCCTGCTGAGGATGGTTTTTCGTTTCTCTTCCTTCCCCGCTCTGTGTTGTCCGACCATTGTGGAGCTTGGTCGAGAATCTGTCAGAGTTGTTCCTGTATATCGCAAATCTGCTGGGGATCCTCTTGGAATTTGATCCCTAACTTTTTAACTGTTGTTCTTTCTGTTTTTCTCCGACTTCCCCTGAAAATTTGGTCCTCTTGGGATCTAGACCCATTCGTCATTTGGTCTTGCGACAAACTTCTTTTTGCTTTATCGCCTTATCTTTGGCCTGTCCTATTCTCATTTTGCTTTGCACCATTTTGACAACTGGTAGTAAGCTCTGAAAATCCTTTTCAAAAACAAACTGCTGGGGAGGTAAAGTCTTTAAACCAAGAAATGAAAAAGTGATGATTTCAAAAAATAGAAAAAGAAGAAGTCTTTCAGAACAAATGCTGGGGAAAAAGAAAAAAAAAGAACTTATCTGAATGATATAACCGATCCCAACGATCATGTCGTGCATTCCGGATTGATCAACCCAGTCTATTCGTATCAATCAATCTTTCGGATGGCCTCATCTTGCTGGGGATAAATAAACACTCAACTTTTTGCCAACTGCGGATCCTTCCCGCCAATCTTGTCTTGTCGCCTCATAATGACCTTCGAGGGGTTTTCACTAATAAGACTCTCTCATTTCTCTCAACTCCCGTCGTCTTATGGTTCCTGTGAAGGTTTTCACCGATGAGACTATTTTTTAGCTGGGGATTGGAGTATTGCCGATATGACTCTCTCTGTTGGGGATTATTTCGGCTATCAATTCATTTCTAACTTATGATCTTCTTCTTTGTTGGGGATCAGAGTATTGTTCCCGACTTCTATTTGCTTGACTTGACACTTCTCGGAGGCTGATCGGGAGGTCTTTTTTGGACATCAATATGGGGTTTTTGATGGGTAAAACATTACAACTCTTGGAATCGAACTTTCTTCCCAAAATTACAAACACAAACTTCTGTTCCAGTTTTTCTTTCTTGGGGATTTTTACTTTTTTTGTTACATTATGACCGAGCCGTAAGGCACCTACGTATCCTTCTTGAGGAATCAGGTCAAACGTAGTTCTCAATTCCTTTGTGACTTTTCTTTTGTCTTTATTATCATTATTTTTCTCTTTTTCTTTTTCTTTCATTTTAATTACTGATTCCAAAAGAGGGATATGAAATAATAAATAAGGCTCAAAAGGGGAAGCAAAGGTTAAAGTGTTTGGATAGAAGAAAGAATTGCCTCCGTCATTTCATTCTCCGATAAATGCCAACCACAAACAAACAACAATTACAATCAAAAGAGATAATACATAATATCTCTTAACTGAGTCAGAATTGATAGCCATGTCGACGCATTTCCCTTCGATATCTGTTAAACATAAAGTGCCACTGGACAACACTCTGGTTACAATGAATGGTCCTTGCCAATTCGGGGCGAACTTGCCCTTTGCTTCTGCCTGATAGGGCAGGATTCGTTTCAACACTTGTTGCCCCACTTCAAATTTTCTGGGGTGCACCCTCTTTTTGTAGGCTCTCGCCATTCTCTTTTGATATAACTGGCCATGACACACAGCTGCCAATCTCTTTTCATCAATCAAGTTCAACTGCTCCAAACGGGTTTTGACCCACTCGTCATCATCAATCTCAGCCTCAGCGACAATCCGAAGGGATGGAATTTCAACTTCCACTGGTATTACTACTTCAGTTCCATATACCAACAAATAAGGAGTTACACCTACTAAAGTCTGAACTGTAGTGCGATAACCCAACAATGAAAATGGTAATTTCTCATGCCATTGTCTGGACCCTTCTATCATTTTCCTCAGTATCTTCTTTATATTTTTGTTGGCTGCCTCGACTGCTCCATTCGCCTTGGGACAATATGGGGTAGAATTGTGATGTGTAATCTTAAACTGTTGACATACCTCTTTCATCAAATTACTGTTAAGATTAGCACTATTATCCGTGATGATCACCTTTGGGATTCCGAATCGACAGATGATATTTGAGTGAACAAAATCCAACACTGCCTTCTTGGTTACCAACTTGAAAGTTTTAGCTTCAACCCACTTAGTGAAATAGTCGATGGCTACCAGAATGAACCTATGACCGTTGGTAGCTGCCGGCTCAATAGGTCCAATGACATCCATGCCCCAGGCAACAAATGGCCATGGCGCTGACATTATATGCAATTCTGTCGGCAGAGAATGAATCAAATCTCCGTGTATCTGACATTGATGGCATTTTCGCACGAAATTGATACAATCACGCTCCATAGTGAGCCAATAGTACCCTGCTCGAAGAATCTTCTTCGCCAATACATATCCGCTCATATGTGGCCCACAAACTCCAGCATGTACCTCTGTCATAACTGTCGTGGCTTGACTGGCATCTATACATCTCAGCAATCCCAAATCTGGGGTTCTTTTGTACAACACTCCTCCACTGAGGAAGAATCCACTTGCCAATCGCCGAATGGCTCTTTTTTGATCTTCGGTGTCCTGCTCCGGGTATACCCCCATCCTGAGGTACTCCTTGACGTCATAAAACCATGGATCGCCATCCACTTCTTCCTCTATCATGTTGCAATAAACATGTTGATCACGAACCTGGATGTGCAACGGGTCAACATGAATTTTGTCTGGGTGGTACAACATCGATGCTAAAGTGGCCAATGCATTGGCAACCTCATTATGAACTCTTGGGATGTGTCTGAACTCCACTGATCGAAATCGCTTGCTCAGATCGTGCAAACATTGTCGATATGGTATGAGCTTCAAATCTCGTGTTTCCCATTCACCCTGAATCTGATGCACCAGGAGGTCCGAGTCTTCCAAGACCAAAACGTCCTGGACACCCATGTCTGCAGCTAGTCGCAGACCCAAAATGCATGCCTCATACTCAGCCATGTTGTTGGTACAATAGAAACGCAACTGAGCTGTAACAGGATAATGACGTCCTATTTTAGAAATAAGTACCGCTCCTATTCCAACTCCCTTCGCATTTGCGGCTCCATCAAAGAAAAGCTTCCAACCTGGTTCCTCAGGTAATTCCAACTCATCTATATGCATTACCTCCTCGTCAGGAAAATAAGTCATCAACGGCTCGTATTCTTCAACAACAGGATTCTCAGCCAAGTGATCAGCCAGTGCTTGGGCTTTTATGGCAGTCCTCGTCACATAGACGATGTCAAACTCCGTGAGTAATATTTGTCATTTCTCTAACCTCCCTGTGGGCATAGGCTTCTGGAAAATATACTTTAGTGGATCCAAGCGTGAAATGAGATAAGTAGTATATGAGGACAAATAATGCTTCAATTTCTAGGCCACCCAAGTTAGGGCGCAACATGTCTTCTCGAGTTGAGTGTACTTAACCTCACATACTGTAAACTTCTTGCTGAGATAATAGATGGCTTGCTCTTTCCTTCCTGTAATGTCGTGTTGCCTCAACACGCAGCCAAACGAATTCTCCAGGACCGTTAGATAAAGAATTAACTGTCTCCCCGGCTCAGGTGGAACCAACACAGGTGGATTTGATAAATATCCTTTGATCTGGTCAAATGCCTCCTGACATTTTGTCGTCCATTCTATCGCAACATCTTTCTTCAATAGCCGAAAAATGGGTTCACAGGTTGTTGTGAGTTGTGCAATAAACCTGTTGATGTAATTCAACCTTCCCAACAAACTCATTACTTCTATCTTGTTCTTCGACGGTGGCAAATCTTGGATAGATTTGATCTTTGACGGGTCCAGTTCAATACCTCGCCGACTGACAATGAATCCCAATAGCTTCCCAGATGGAACACCAAAGGCACATTTGGCCGGGTTGAGCTCAATATCATACCTTCGAAGCATTTGGAAAAACTTCCTTAAGTCTGCTATGTGGTTTTCCTGATGCTTGGATTTTATGATCACATCATCCACATACACCTTAATTTCTTTATGGATCATGTCATGAAACACAGTGGTCATTGCTCTCATGTACGTTGCCCCAGCATTCTTCAAACCAAATGGCATTATCCGGTAGCAATAAGTTACCCACAGCGTAATGAAGTCCGTCTTTTCCGCATCTTCTTCATCCATCAGAATCTGATGATACCCAGCATAGCAATCTACAAAAGATCCGATCTCACGTCCGGCACAATTGTAAATCAAGATATGGATGTTGGGTAAAGGAAAGTTGTCCTTTGGGCTTGCCCTGTTCAAATTGCGGTAATCAACACACACCCTGATCTTCCCATCTTTCTTCGGCACCGGCACCACATTTGCCAACCAATCAGGATATCAAGTGACACGAATAACCTTTGCTTGCAGCTGCTTGGTTACTTCATCTTTAATCTTCACACTCATATCCGTCTTGAACTTACTCAATTTCTGCTTGACGGGAGGGCATGCCGGGTCAGTGGGCAATTTGTGAACCACTAAATCCATGCTTAACCCCGGCATGTCATCATGCGACCATGCAAAAACATCTTTGAACTCAATAAGTGTTTTGATTAATTCTTCCCTGATATTTGGTGCAATGTGGATGCTTATTTTAGTTTCCCTGATATCGACTGCATCCCCTAAATTGATGGCTTTTGTGTCATTTAAGTTGGGCCTGGATTTTTCTTCAAACTGGCTTAACTCTTTGTTTATTTCTTCGAAGGCTTCATCCTCATCGTATTCTGATTCATTATCATAATCGACCTCTTGTATGGTTAGTTCGGAATCAGATTGATCTTTTAGACTAGGTTGAAGATCCGTTGTGCATGCCATGTCGTTAAGACCAGTATGAAAAGAACTGTTCAGAAAAAGAAAAGAAGGAAACAAAAATTAAAAATAAGGAATGAAGAAGAAACTTTTCATTTTATTGAATTATAGGATAACAAGGTTTCACACTTTGTTGAGCAATAATAAAAATAAAAGGAATCTGGATTACAACCCTGGAATAATTCAGAAAACAAGAAGGAAAATCAGAGGCAACTACCATGACTCCCTCCGGGTAGGAAGAGGAGTAGATGTCCAATTGTTGACCTTGGCCTTAGGACCCACAAGTTGTATGTCTGCCTTACTGGAACCCTCTCCATCTTCTATCATGTTGACATCAGCAAACATCCTTTCAAAGCCCCCATTCAATTCTCCATCTGGCCCGATCAGGGGTTCGAGAACTTCCGGGGCTGGCAACTTTTTGCACCCTGCTTTGACAAATGATCCGGACAGGCGTGGGATTGGCTTAGGAAGGACCCAGACTCTTTTCTTCAACTTGCGGGCCCGCTTTACATCCGCTGCGGTAGGCTTGAATCCCAACCCAAAAGTATCCAAGTTCTTGGGCAAAGAAACTGGCTGGACCATTCCCTACAGATCAATCCCTAGACCTTTTCCTGGTACAAACCCGTTGTTCAACATCTCTGAGGCTATCATGAAGGTTGCAGCTGTGATTCTAGGAAGTGGAAGGCCCCCACCCTCAGGAATTTTGTCTACTGAGACTGCATCAAAAACCTGATAAACCCATGGGCCCTTGTCCTCGTCAGTTTCTATGAAGTGCACAATGGCATCGCTAACGGCATGTGTACCGTCATCCCCGTGTACCATAATCTCTTGTCTGTCCCATTCAAATTTGACCATCTGATGCAGTGTAGAAGGCACTGCTTTGGCTGCGTGGATCCAGGGTCGTCCCAACAAAAGATTATACGACACCGCCACATCTATTACTTGAAATTCCATACTTGAAATTTCAGTACTGCCCCCATCAAAACCTCGGACGCAGACGCTGTTCTTGTGGATCCTATCATCAGCAACCTTTAGTTTGTTTAGAGTGGCCAAAGGATAGATATTGGCACTTGATCCATTATCAATTAGTACTCGAGTGACCACCGAGTCTTCGCATTTCACAGTCAGGTAGAGTGCTCTGTTGTGTTCTGTACCCTCTACCGGTAACTCATCGTTAGAGAATGTCACTCGGTTTACCTCGAAGATCTTGTGCACTATTTTCTCCAAATGGTTCACTGAGAGCTTGTCCGGGACATGGGCTTCGTTCAGAATCTTCATTAAGGCCTGACAATGATCGCTTGAATGGATCAACAAGGATAGCAATGAAATCTGGGCTGGGGTTTTTCTCAACTGCTCTATAATTGAGTAGTCCTGGGCCTTCATCTTCTTCAAAAACTCTTCTGCTTCTTCCTCCATCACTGGCTTTTTTATTGTTACAGGATTGACCCTTCTCAATTCTGCGGGAACAAAACACCTTCCCGAACGAGTTAACCCCTGAGCCTCGCATACTTCTTCCACAACCTCCTTCCCCTTATGCATCACTGTCACTTGACTGTAGCTCCACGGCACAGCTTTCTCACTTGTTATCGGCAACTGCATGACTGGCCTGATAACAACTGGTTCTACGTGGACCCCCTTCACCACTAACACTGGTGTGCTTGATACTCCCTGCAACACTGTCCTGACTGACTCTGGCTTTTTCGCAGCAACAGACGAACCTTTCCCCACTACCACAAATGGCCTGTTATGTGCCTTTCCTAACTGTACCACTGCCTTTCCACTGGTCGACTTTTCGTTTGGACTGGCACGAATCATCATTACCGTTTGTGAGGGTGTTTTAAGTTTCCCTCCTTCGTGCACTAGTTCGATCATGTGGGCCTCATGGTGCACCGGTAACGGGTTTTCATTGATGTTGGATGCCTCTGGTGCCTGAACCTCGATCCTATTAGTGTCAATAAGATCTTGAAGGGGATTTGACAATCCGGGAGCCCCCGAACAATATTCACAGTTTACTAAGTGGTCCAGATTTTTGGGAAGGGGATTTGACAATCTGGGTTCAACAGGACTTAATAGGCCTATCTGCCTCAACTTGTGGAACAGAGTAGTATATGTTTCTCCCAACGGAGTGAATGTTCTCGTCTTTTGCATCCTTTCATTCCTGAAAGCCTGATTTCTACGAAAGCTTGGCCCTGAAGGATTCCTGTAGGCCCTTGGTGGTGGATATGTGTTTTGTGGAGGTGGATATGTGTTTTGTGGAGGTGGATATGTATGTTGGGGAGCCGGCGCACGCCATTGCGGGCGAGCCGGAGGCTGGGTGTAAGTTTGGGCATGATGGACGGAGAAATGTGGCTCTTGTGGTGGATAATAAGGTTGTAGAGGGTTGTATGGAGTGTGTGGATAATTTGGGTAATGGGGTCTGGGCTGGTAGCGCGGGGAAGGACCTCTTGATTTGGACCAAGTACCTGTTTCGATTGTTGCGACCTCCTCTCTCTTCTTTTTCCGAGCGCACCTCTCGTGCCGCTTTGGATAGCCTGAGTTATGGCCTTGATCGCCGAATAACTCATTATCTTGTTGGATCTGAGTCCTTCTTCAACCATATCGCCCATTTTTACTACTTCATTGAAAGATTTACCAACTGATGTCACTAGGTGACCAAAGTAAGTTGGCTCCAACGTTTGTAAGAAGTAGTCCACCATTTCACATTCCCTCATTGGTGGATCGACTCTTGCTGCTTGTTCTCTCCAACGGAATCCGAATTCCCTGAATCTCTCTCCGAGCTTTTTCTCAAGCTTTAACAGTGTGAGACGGTCGGGGACGATCTCAAGGTTATACTGGAAATGACCTACAAATGCTTGTGCTAGATCATCCCAGGTATACCACCTGCTAGGGTCCTGCCTCGTGTACCACTCTAATGCGGACCCGCTTAAACTTTGACCGAAATAGGCTATCAACAGCTCATCCTTTCCACCTGACCCTCTCATCTTACTACAGAAACCTCATAAATGCTCCATGGGATCACCGTGTCCCTCATATAGATCAAACTTTGGCATCTTAAAACCTGCCGGTAATTGAACATCGGGGAAGGGACAAAGATCTTTATAGGACACACTGACTTGGCTGCCCAATCCATGCATATTCCTGAAGGATTGCTCCAGGCTTTTCACTTTACAGAGCACTTCGTCCTGCTCCGGATTCTTAGCTGGCCTCTCAGTTTCTGTCGGGAGCTAAAGGTGAGGGGTGTGAGTGTATGGCTCGAGTGCTTTGAAGGTGAGTTCAGGAGGATAATATTGATTGTCGTGAACCTGAAACACTGGTTCATCGGATGATTTTTGCAATATGGCGGGTGGAGGTGCCACGAAAATAGGAACAGCTGGTGGAGGAGGGTTTTGTTTGGGTGGTGAAGCTTGAGGATTATAGGAAGTTTCCCCTTGATAGTATTGGCCAATGGGGAAGCTCGTTGATGGACCAGTGGAAGGGTGTTCCGGAGTCCAAGCTGGTGAAAGGGTAGGAGTAGAGGGAAGTATTGGTAGTGTTTGTCCCTAAGCCCAGGCTAGGTGCATCCCAACTATCTCTTGTCTCAACCTGTCTACTTCCTCCTTCATCATTTGCATCTCTGTCTTTTCCTCCTCAACACTTTTGTCCGAACCAGACATACTTTCCGGAATGGGCCCTTTTGATCTTGTGTGATAATGGTAATCTGCCAGAACGTTATACCGAGCTAACTATTTTGAAATCTCTTTCTCTAGTATAAACAACAAACTTGTTAGCTTTAGAGTTTAACACATATTGCACTTTCACATTGGGGAATGCAATGTTCCTAGGCAGTTTAACCATTTCTAACATGTTTTTGCTTTGACTGCATGCGTCATTCCGGCTTATGTCCTTTCTTTATTCACTTTGCCTTTTCTTTTTATCTTTTAGTGGTGGTCGAATCTTATGTGGATTGCTTACGTATCATGTCCCCGCATGAATCAGACCGGGCGTAGTTCTGCCATAAGTAAAAATAAAGACACAATTTTGCATTTTATTACCAAAATATGCTATTACAAGCTACCCATTTGAAAAAACAAACAAAATATAGACTCCACACTATTAACATTGTTTGATATGAAAAGAGAACAAAGGGGTAGACAACAGACTTTTAAAAACAAACAAGTGTAGACTTGAACTAGGGATACATTAAAGCCTTGAATTTTGGTGCCCGCGAGGCATCGTTTGGCCTTTCCGCGGGTTTTGGGGCCAGGCCTCTTTGCAAGCTTTTTAATTCCTCCATGATCCGGTGGACATAACCTATGACTGAGGCAAAAAGGGTATCACAGGGCATTTTCTCACATGTTAGGCACTTCGTGGTGATGTAGCGCCCAATCTCATCGATCCTACCCCTGATTCTATCCCTTTCCATACACAGCTGTTCTATTCATTGATTCTTTAATCCCAATACTTGAGTGTTGTCAACGAGCTGATCTTGGAACCTCTCCATTTGTTCTTCCATTCGGGCTATTGAATCATAGCAGCGCTCCCTGTCCGTTCTAGCATCTCGGGCTTGTTTAAAGACCCGATCTCTGAGAGAGGAATTTGTTTCTCTTAATATTGCAATGCTCCCTTCATAATCCCTTCTCACTTGCCATAGGTGCTTTTTCCGTGCTGCTGCACCTTTTTCCCATCTGGCCCGCATTCTTGCTATGCTAGCCTCAGATCTTTCCAAGTCTTTTCGGCTTTCAACGACCTGATTCCTTAACCCTGCTATCAGCCTTTTATCGGACCGGCTTCTCCGTTGGTTGTCGGCATCCATTATGACTTGTCAGTTTTGAGCCCTAAGGGAGTCATTTTCTTGGGCTGATTTCTTTCTGTCCCCTTCATCGGCCGCGGTCTGAATTTCTCTTTCAAACTGAAGATCTATGACTTGCTGCTTCAACTTGCCTATTGTGGCCCTGTATTCTTTTTCCTTTGCCAACCAGTCCCAATGCTCTTGTGAGGACTTGGCAAATTCTTGAAGGTGAGGTCTTTTAGCTGGCCTTCCAGACGACACTTCCTCTTTGTACCAAGCCTGGTATCCGGGTGAAACTTCCCCTCTTGCCCGATTAAGTACACAAGTATTTGCCTCCAAGTATTGACATTGGCTCCAAATCTGGCGGACCCTTGCTTCAGGAAACTGGCCATCGGAACTGATCTCAATCACTTGGGTGCTCAGGTCCTCATCTTTCGGCACTATCTGACACCTCCCAAGCTGCCTCAAAACCCGATACGGCGCATAAGGTTGAATGCTCTTAAGCCCCATCAAGAGAAAATGGGGCCTAGCTGCTGGCATATATATGACTTCGTCGATCGGTAACCATCCCAGTGTCCACTGTATTTGACTGGCGTTGAGGGTCCGGAAATATGAGGTCCATGCCGAGACTCCTTCAGGTAGGCGGACCTCATTAATTCTGGTGTAGAACTCCTCTATGCAGGTTTTCTCAGAAGATCCATGGCTTCAGGAACTGGGCTCGGTGACATAGGTGTTCGGTTATCCACATTTGCAATAACAAGTTACACCCTTCGAAAAAGTTCCCTCCGACTTGTCACACCTCCTTTTTCCGCACCCGCGAGGGTACAAGGGAATTTTTCCAATTAAAGGACAATCGAAACGGGATTGGTTTATTTATTTCAGAGTCACCACTTGGGAGATTTAGGGTGTCCCAAGTCACCAATTTTAATCCCGAATCGAGGAAAAGAATGACTCCATATTACAGTATGCGTACCAGAAATCCGGATAAGGAATTCTGTTAACCCGGGAGAAGGTGTTAGGCATTCCCGAGTTCCGTGGTTCTAGCACGGTCGCTCAACTGTTATATTCAGCTTGATTATCTGATTTTATACAAATATGAACTTATGTGCAAATTTTATCTTTTAACCGCTTTATTATTATTGTTTTTAAAAGAAATGTGAACATCGTTTAAAGCACGTCTTTGGACTGCGTCACATGAAATGCACCCACAATCCGGAACACGTTTTATTTGATGTTTTGAGATTTGGATACGGGTCGCATGAAATGCACACCCAGGCTTAAGAAAGTAAAATATTAAACACGCGCCTAAAGAGACTATCGCGTTATTATTTTGGGAAGACCGTGAAATTCGCTGAACGGTCCTTCCGAATTCTAATTAAACCATATATTTTGTGAGGGCCCCGCAATCTATACGTTTTATTTGGCGAGGCTCGTCTCATTTTTATTTTTAAAGGATAAACCTACAATGATTATATTTTCTATTAAGTTCATCTCTAAAATAAAAGAAAATCTCTTAATTATTTACATGCTGAAAAACGTAACTTATTAGTTATTAGTTTACGGCTAATGCGAATGGAAAATTGTGATCGAGTTTGTACAAAGAAAAACTGCTTTCATTTTATATTCTGTTATTCAATAATACTAGAACATGAGATTGACCATAATATCAAAACAGATTAATTATTCTCCGATTAATTTAAACTAATATTATTAGATGAAGAAAGTATACATATGCAACCTCATTATTCATTAATCATTCAACTACATCTTTATACGAAGAAAGAAAAATTATATTCAACCACAAATCTAAACAGGAGGAATTCAACAGGAACAAAGCCTGATTAATATTTCATTTTTGCTTCAAGCCGAGATTGTACAAATGTGTACCTGGAAACAGCAGTACAAGAACAAAAGAAGTAGGAGTCAGCAGCAATAATACTACAGCAACAGCAGGTTCAGCAACACCGCAAACCAGTAACAACCAGTAGAATAACTCAGTAACAGATTGAAAACTCAGCAATACCAAAGTGCAATTGTAGTCAAAGCAGAAGAGAGACGGATACAAGATGCAGTTTAAATCATTATTTTCAATAACACTCGAGAAAAGACAAACGGAATTTATTCAAGTAGAAGTTCAAGTTGTCTTTCTCTTTTACTCTCTAACACTCTTGAAATTTTCCAGAATGTATTATTCTCAAAAATATTCTCCCAATAATCTCTAAGTCTTCCTTAATGTTCAAGTCCTTTTTCATGTGTCAAATGACCCTATATATATATATATATAGCAAGACAAGTCTTCAATTCCCAACCCCAAATTATTCCCCCAATGGCATGCTTTGTCCTACTTATTAATGTTTTCTTTATTTTAAACCTTGTCCCACATGCCTACATTAAATAAATAAATCATTCCCAACCCATTATAATTTGTCCCCCATGCCTACATTAAATAAGTACAATATTCTCTCCCATTACAATTTGTCTTGTCCCCCATTATATTAAACAAGTACATCAAAAACCAACCCATTATATTTTGTCCCCCATGCTTAACATAAAGAATCAAAATAATGTTCAATTACCAAACTACCCCTCTGACCTTACTGCAATTACCATTTTACCCCTGAACGGATTGCAATTTACCAAACTACCCCCATCAGCCCTAAACAATCAATTAATCATCACTTAACCAAAATATAGTCAAGATGACCAATTTCTCAACAATCTTCAACAACAAATCATATGAACACGATGAACAACACAACTCCAAATTAATGGAACTAAATTAACCATATCGGGAACCAATCCTGGTTAATTTAGCAAGGATACAACAATACAAACAACAAAATACATGATTCAAACTAAATCAAACAAATCAAAAACAAACATAAACTCACATTAAATCACTAGATTTAAACATGAACTTCAAACCAAGACGAACATGAATTAAATCTATTTTTAAGCAACAAAACATGACGGATTCACATGATTCAAACAACATTAATAATTTTCTGGAAAATACATAACAACATGAAACAAATTGAAGAAATAATTAATTAAATTTCAATTTGAATCTAACAAACATTAAACTAACAAATATTTACCTAAACAATAACACAAACATGAAATAAACATGAAAAACAACTAATTAAACTTCCATTTGAAATCTGAAAATTAATTCAACAAAACATATGAACAAACTAAAAAATTAATTCAAACGAAGACATGAACAAAACAAACATTTGCCGATTTTAGATTCGAGAAATATCAAAACAAAACGGACAAAATAAAACTCAAAAACTACTAACCGGAGATGAACAATGACGAATTCGATTGTATGGACTGTTTCGACGGACCTCAAATGGGAAAAAATCTGTCCGGACTCAACGACTAACTCAACGACGAACTCGACTTTAAGAAGTTGACGCCGAAAGTAGCACCGACGCAGCAGCAGCAGTCGACGCAGCAGCGTGAGCAGTCGACGCATCAGCGTGGAGAAGATGGCGATGGGGTTGTTTGGACGTGACTGAGTTGGACGCCATGGACGTGAAGCAAACGACGAAGAGCTGGATCTTGGAAGGAAACAGAAGCAGCGCGACAAAGCCGACGGGGAGGTCGACGGATATCTGCTCGACATTGAGGCGATGCCATGGTAGCCATGTCCACGCCGAAGCTAGAGCAATGACATCCGTTCGAAGCAGCCATGGCTGCTCGTCGTAGCTGGACGCGGGCAGCAGGAAGGTAGTCGACGCAACAAGCAGAAAGCTCGAGCTTGAAGCAGCGTCAATGGCGGAACTGAGGTTGCTGGGTCCTGGGCAGCTCACTCACAGGATGAAGCAGACGACGCAGAGGTCGTTCACAATGCAACTCGGAGAAAATGAAGTAGAAAGCAGAAGCAGCGGGAACAGAGATGGAGCAGCTACGCGAAGAAGATGAAGCGTTTGGATGGTGAAGCTAAGGGCAGCCATGGATGAGCCTGAAGCATTGAAGGTTTGGAGAAGAAGCCATGGGAGGTGTTCTTGAGTTTTTGGGAAGAAGAAAACCCAAAAATGGGGGGGGGGGGGATCATCCTTGTCTTAGTTTTAGGGTTTTTTGGTTTCTTTTTTTGTTTTTGTTTTTGTTTTTGTTTTTGTTTTGTGTTTTGAAAAATGAAGAAGGGGTGTTGGGTTAATGGGTTAATGGGGCGGACCGGGTCGACCCGGTCTGAAGTGGACTGGGTCATGGGGAAGATTGAGCAATTATTTGGGCCTGAGGTTGAAATTTGAAGAAGTGGCCCAATCCGATTTTTCTTTGTATTTTTGTTATTCTTTTTCTTCTTTTATTTTCTAAAACTAAATTATAAAAGTACTTAAATTATTATTAAGAACTAAATTAAGTTATAAAAGCGCAAATTAACTCCCAATAACAATTAACGCACAATTAAGTAATAATTAAGCATAAAATTGTATATTTGAACAATAAATGCTAAAAAATACAAAAGATGCCTATTTTTGTAGTTTTCATTTTTTGTAAACAAACTTAATTACTAACAATTGTAGAATTAAATCCTACATGCAAAATGCGACATATTTTTGTATTTTTTATTAATTTAACAAATAAGCAAGCACAGACAAAATACAAATAATTATCCAAAAATATCACAAAATCTCACAAAATTGCACACCAAGGAAAATCATTTGATTTTGAATTTTTTGGGAGTAATTCTCATATAGGGCAAAAATCACGTGCTTACAGCTGCCCCTATTTGTCCGAAGACACGAAGGGTTTTCGCGCAAAGATAAAGCGAGCGATTTTTGCCCGTCCGAGTACTCCGTGTAAAGCATTTTTTGAAAAAGATTTAACCGAACCTTTGCTTCAAAGGTTTCCTACATATCCCTGGCTAAAGGGGAATCAGGTTAATGTAGTTCGGGAAGTTTTGGTAGCTGGGACTACCATGGGACTGCAATGTTACTGCTGTTGCATGCTGTTATCACTGCTTACCGATCTCCTTGTTACACCGTGCTTAAAAGAAAACAAGAAGCTAGGCTAGACTGAAATTTGTTCTTGTTGCCTTGCTTTCTTGTCGGCTTGCGTTTCCTCCGGTGTGCTTTTCTTCCTTGAATTTGGGAATGATACTGGCCGTTTGCTTTTCTGAATACCAGTTTTCATCATTTTGCTCGGTCCGCTAGGGACATGGCTTTCTTCATCAAGCTTTTCGGCGGTTCCTCTGGTGGGTACGGCTCTCTTCATCAGACTTGTTATGTTGGGCATGATTTAATGTTCACCAGCCGCTTCTTTCAAGACGCGTCTGTCACACCTCCTTTTTACGCACCCGCGGGGCGCGAGGGAGTTTTTCCAATTAAAGGACAATCGAAAGGGGATTTATTTATTTATTTCAGAGTCGTCACTTGGGAGATTTAGGGTGTCCCAAGTCACCAATTTTAATCCCAAATCGAGGAAAAGAATGACTCCATATTACAGTCTGCGTACCAGAAATCTAGATAAGGAATTCTGTTAACCCGGGAGAAGGTGTTAGGCATTCCCGAGTTCCGTGGTTCTAGCACGGTCGCTCAACTGTTATATTCGGCTTGATTATCTGATTTTATACAAATGTGAACTTATGTGCCAATTTTATCTTTTAACCGCTTTTATCATTCACTGTTATTTTATAGGACTTGCAACGTCGTGAAAACATATCTCGAACCACGTTACATCAATGCACCCGTGGTTATTGACATATCTCGACTCGGTTGAGATTTGGATTTGGGTCACATAAATGTGCACCCGAATTTAGGGAGATAACATTATTAAAGGCGCGCCTAAAGCAACTAACGTATTGTTATTTTGGGAAAGGCTGTAAAATTTGCTAAATGGCATGTCCCGGATTCTAAGTATTCTTAATATATACATTTAGAGGGCCCCGCAGCTTCTACATTTTTGTTTGTCGAGGCTCGTCTCATTTATTATTAAAAGGAATTTACAACGTCATGGAAATGCATCTCGGGCCACGCCATAATCAATATACCCGTGATTAGAGACACATTTCGATTTCGTTGAGATTTGGATTTGGGTCACATAAATGTGCACCCGAGTTTAAGAAAATTAAATTATTAAAGGCGCGCCTAAAGCGACTAGCGTATTGTTATTTTGGGAAAGGCTGTAAAATTTGCTAAACGGTCCATCCCGGAATCTAAGTATTTAATACATATATTTTTGTGAGGGCCCCGCAATTTGTCTCTTTTATTTGGCGAGGGTCGTTTCATTTTATTTTATTTTTATTTTATTATTTAATTTTTTTATTTTTTATTTATTAGAAAAAGGGACAAGGCTAAAATAACTACATTTTTGCTACTTTGCGAGGTCATGGGTTGTAAAGTAAACTTATTTGATGAAACGAATATTTTTTCCGCGGGATTAAAATTACTCCTATGATTTTAACATTACTACTACACGTACAAACAACTCTTGAGACAAGCATGTAGATAACAATAATCTGAGCATGAAGAAACAAAATGCGGAATAGCTACTTAAAATAATGAAACAAAGGAAGAGACATTCAACAAATTCGATACACAAATAGTGCATAGGAAATCCTTATCATTTCATTCCATTTAAGCAAATATAACAAGTTGGAAATGTGTATGCACCTGTTTGAAGCAAGAACAACAACCAAACTGTCCCGACAACTATCGGAAACCTCTCCAATGACGGAACCTCGATGTCAAACTCAACGATATCAGACCGGAAGCCACGAGCACAACCCGACGACGACCAAAGACGGACTGCGCGACGATAGCGAAGAAACGGCGGCAACTGGGCATGCTAATGCTAATGGCGACTAGTTCGTTGCTGGGGAAGGAGGCGAGCTGGGGTTTGGTTGATTAGTTGTCGACTGGTTTGATGGAGCCAGACGGAGGAGGAGTGGTCGTGGGCTTTGTTGGCTCGGCAGGTGTGGTCGACGGAGCAGCGCGACGAGCAGGAGCTGGTCGGAGGTGGTGTTTGGACGGTGGTCGATGGTGAGGTTGGTAGCTGGAGGTGGAAGGTCGTGGTGGTGTTGGGTGGTTTTGACGATGGTTTAGGGTGTAGGACTGGTTGGTTTGGACAGTATTCGACGAGCAGTGGTCGACGGAGTGAACTGGACGGGATGGACGGAGCTGGGCTGGGTGGTTGTCGACCGGAAAATGACGACGAGGGGGGCTGGTGGTTCGACTGTGTGAGACGACGAGGGAGTTGGGCTGTTTGGTGGTGGTCGTGAGGCGGAGAGGGAGGAGGTGCGACTGGTTTGGGTAGGTTTTTGGATGTGGAGGTGACGGGTTGTTTGGTTGTCGTCTGGAAATGACGACGAGGGGGGGGCTGGTTGCTCGGTGGTGAAGGTGGGAGGAGGAGTTGGTTGCTACCTTGGTTTTGTTTTCACAGTAGGGTGTTTTCTTCTTCTTCTTTTGAAGAAGAAGATCTACAGTAGTCTCCTTCTCAAATTTTTTCAAAAAAAAGTCCTCCCCCTTGGCTTGTTTGTCCGTGCATTTGTATAATTTTTGCCAAGACAAATGAGCCCCACGCGTGGTGGGGTTCGAGACTTGTGTCCCCCACGCGTGGTGGTGTTCCCCGTGTATCGTATTTCGTCCGTGTTCCCCACACGTGTCCCCTCATGTGTGGTGGACTCGGATTATTATGGGCTAGGTCCGAAATTAGGCCTAAAAGCGGGTGATTTGAACCCGAACATTATTCTTTTGCCCGGACCCGAGAAATAGGAGCACGTTGCTTAACTAGTCCTATGTAAGTAAAATAACTACCAAAAAAATAAGACTAGTATTTAACAAAACTATATCTTTTTAAATATTTTTCATGATTTAAAATAGCTACAAAATATTAATAAAACTATTTTTTGTAATTTTCGTAAATATTAAGATAAAATATGAAGTAATATTTTTTGTATTTTTCAAAGTTAAAATGACTATAAAATATTAATAAAACTATTTTTTGTAATTTTCATTTTTTTTAATAAAGACAAAATATAAAGTAATATTTTTTGTATTTTTCCAAAATTAAAACGACTACAAAACATTAATAGAATTATATTTTTTGTAATTTTCGAATTTATATAAAGTACCAAAATAAAGTACAATTTTTGTATTTTTCAAGTTTATGAGAAATACATAAACTAAAATTTATATATATTTTTGTGATTTTTCTTTTTACAACGAAATAAAGTAAAATAGTTAAAATGACTATATTAGACCCAATTACATATTTATGCTAAAAAAATGTAAAAATCCTCGGGGAGGGTCAAAAATCACGTGCTTACAGCTGCCCCTCTTTGACTGGAAACACGAAGAGTTTTCCGACAAAGAACGACTAGACGTGTTTTTGACCCAACCATTATTTGGAGGGGACTACACTACGGAAAGGAAAGGAATGTGACCGAGCCCTGGTATCTGAGCTGCCTACATATCCTTGGTTTTATAGGAATCAGGCCACGTGTAGTTCGAAAATGAGAGAGATAGTGAAGTGTACCGAGGTGAAGAGCCGATCGAGGTGCCGTTCCGTTGAGGTTCCGGTCCGCGGTCCTGTCGTTACAACAAAAAATGAAGACTGAAAAAGACTAACTAAGCCTATCAGCTACTAGTTACAGGGATTCCTATCTGTAAGTCTTCTGAAACTTGGTCTTGAGTCTTGAATGGTGCTTCATACAGAATTCAGATTTGAACCTTGATACTGCTAGTTGTAGGTGCTAGTTCTTGAGCGGACCACATCTGTTCTCCGCTTCCGTACCTTGGGTTCTTTTCCCCTCTTGTTTTCTTGTTGTCTTTTTTGACCAGCCATTGTGAATGCTGGGGATTTTTTTTGCTTCCTGCTTGGGATTCCTGTTGTATTCCTCTGCTTCATTGATTCTAAGTGTGCTCCTTTCTCATATGAGCGGGCTTTTGACTTCAATACTTCAATTGTATTCCCTTATTCTCCAGGTGGGTGCCTGATTTCTATTTCTTTTATCCTTGTTCTCCATGTGGACGCCTGATTTCTTCCTTCCTTTGTCCTTATTCTCCCGGTGGACGCCTGATTACTATTTTTCTTTGTCCTTGTTCTCCAGGTGGACGCCTGATTTCTTCTTTTCTTTGTCCTTGTTCTCCAGGTGGATGCCTGATTACTATTTTTCTTTGTCCTTGTTCTCCAGGTGGACGCCTGATTTCTTCTTTTCTTTGTCCTTGTTCTCCAGGTGGACGCCTGATTTCTTCTTTTCTTTGTCCTTGTTCTCCAGGTGGACGCCTGATTACTTCTTTTCTTTGTCCTACAACAAACTCCGTTCTACAGGCGGGTCTCCTATTGGTAAGATTAAACTTAGGAAGTGCGTCTCCTATGGTGAAACTAAACTGAGGAAGTGCGTCTCCTATTGGTAATGACATGCCTGCATTTATACTTGTGGGCGACCTGGAATATGGAATGAACAGACAAAATGTATTCCCGCATTATACTGGTGGGCGACCTAAAACTTAAATGTATTCCCGCATTATACTGGTGGGCGACCTAGAACTTAAATGTATTCCCGCATTTTACTGGTGGGCGACCTAGAACTTAAAAGTATTCCCGCATTTTACTGGTGGGCGACCTAGAACTCAAATGTATTCCCGCATTTTACTGGTGGGCGACCTAGAACTTAAATGTATTCCCGCATTTTACTGGTGGGCGACCTAGAACTTAAATGAATTCCCGCATTTTACTGGTGGGCGACCTAGAATATGGAATGAACAGACAAAATGTATTCCCGCATTATACTGGTGGGCGACCTAGAACTTAAATGTATTCCCGCATTATACTGGTGGGCGACCTAGAACTTAAAAGTATTCCCGCATTTTACTGGTGGGCGACCTAGAACTTAAATGTATTCCCGCATTTTACTGGCGGGCGACCTAGAACTTAAATGTATTCCCGCATTTTACTGGTGGGCGACCTAGAACTTAAATGTATTCCCGCATTTTACTGGTGAGCGACCTAGAATATGGAATGAACAGACAAAATGTATTCCCGCATTATACTGGTGGGCGACCTAGAACTTAAATGTATTCCCGCATTTTACTGGTGGGCGACCTAGAACTTAAATGTATTCCCGCATTATACTGGTGGGCGACCTAGAACTTAAAAGTATTCCCGCATTATACTGGTGGGCGACCTAGAACTTAAATGTATTCCCGCATTATACTGGTGGGCGACCTAGAACTTAAATGTATTCCCGCATTATACTGGTGGGCGACCTAGAACTTAAAAGTATTCCCGCATTATACTGGTGGGCGACCTAGAACTTAAAATGTATTCCCGCATTATACTGGTGGGCGACCTAGAACTTAAATGTATTCCCGCATTTTACTGGTGGGCGACCTAGAACTTAAATGTATTCCCGCATTATACTGGTGGGCGACCTAGAACTTAAAAGTATTCCCGCATTTTACTGGTGGGCGACCTAGAACTTAAATGTATTCCCGCATTATACTGGTGGGCGACCTAGAACTTAAAAGTATTCCCGTATTTTACTGGTGGGCGACCTAGAACTTAAAAGTATTCCCGCATTTTACTGGTGGGCGACCTAGAACTTAAATGTATTCCCGCATTTTACTGGTGGGCGACCTAGAACTTAAATGTATTCCCGTATTATACTGGTGGGCGACCTAGAACTTAAATGTATTCCCGTATTTTACTGGTGGGCGACCTAGAACTTAAAAGTATTCCCGCATTTTACTGGTGGGCGACCTAGAACTTAAATGTATTCCCGCATTATACTGGTGGGCGACCTAGAACTTAAATGTATTTGAAATTGTTTCCCCGTTCTTCCGAGAAAATTTTGACAATCGGTAGAAAATTTTCTGCCCCGGTTTTGGTGACTTCTCTGGCGTTGCCTTTCGCTGCCATCATCAATCCTTTGTTTTCCTGCAGCAGACAAAAGAATTTAATTAGTTTTAATCGTGGTGGTAGTGGGTGCCTTTCCGGCGGATGATTTTTCCTCTCTTCCCCTTTTCTTGCTCTATGTCCCCATAATTGGTTAGTGGACAAAATTGCCTGCTGGGGGTCTCTAACCTGCTGGGGTTGGTTTTCAATTTGTTCCTTTTTCTGCTTTTCTTTAAGCACATGCTGTGGTAATCTGCTTTTACTCCTGAAACCGTTCCCTTTGGAGCTTACTTCCTCCAAAACTGCGAGGCACGATTATTGCATTGCCTAGGGCCGGCTTTTAAGACTGTTTGTGTTATCCTGCATTGGATGAACTCCCCTTCGGTCTCTGGTAGTAAGCCTTGAAAAATCCTTTTCAAGACAAAATTTTTAAGAAGAGTAAATAAAAGATAGAAAAGGAGCAAATCTTTCTGAACCAATATTTGGTGGGATAAGAAACTCAGAAGAACTTATCTGGAGGACATGACTGGTCCTCGTGATCATGTCGTGCACCATAGATTCCCGACCCAGTCTATTTGTATCAATCGATTTGCCTGATGGTCTAACTTGCTGGGGATGATAAATGAGTGTCCATTTCGTTGCGAATGTGGTAGCTTTTGTTGATTTGTCTTGTCGCCTCATAGTGCCCTTCGAGGGGTTTTCACTAATGAGACTCTCTCTTTTCTCTCATCTCCCGGCGCCTTATGGTGCCTGTGAAGGTTTTCACCAATAAGACTCTCTCTTTTCTCTCATCTCCCGGCGCCTTATGGTGCCTGTGAAGGTTTTCACCAATAAGACTCTCTCATTTCATATTCCTCATTTTACATCGCCTCTCGGTGCCTGTGAAGGTTTTCACCGATAAGACTCTCTCCTTTTATTTCTTTCGAGGAATCGGGGTGTTGTAGATACGACCCTCTCTTCTGGAGATTCCTTTGATCATCGATTCATTCCTGATCTTACGATCCTCTTCTTTGCTAGGGATCGGTGTATTATTCTCGGTCTTATTTGCCTGACTTGGCATCTCTTGGACATTGATCGGGAGGTCTTTTGGACGTTGATGTTGGCACTGGTGTGGGGTTAAAGAAAGGCTATAAAAATGAAAATAATTTGATGGGTGATGTGCTACAACTTTTGGAATCAAACCTTTGTTGGAACTTAAAACATAACCTCTGCCCCAGTTTTCTTGCTGGGGGAATTTATTTTTTACACTTATGTTGCGCTATGTGCGTTACGCACACTGTGCCTATTATGCACACTATGTACATTATGCATCCTATATTTACTATGATGCATACTATGACCGAGCCGTGAGGCGCCTACGTATCCTCTTTGAGGAATCAGGTCAAACGTAGTTCCCACGGTTTTGCATTTCTTATGATTTTTATCTTCCTTTTTCTTTTTCCTTCTTTTCATTTTCTTTTCTCTTTTTTTTTCTTCTTTTTTTTTCCATTAGTGATTCCAAAAGAGGGGTATGAAAGAATAACTTAAGGCTCAAAGGGGGAAGCAAGGGTTAAAAGTGTGTGGATAGAAGAAAGAATTGCCTCCGTCATCTCATTATCCAATAAATGCCAAATACAAACAAATGAACCAAAAATTGCCATAATTAAAGAAATTACGCATAATATCTCTTGACTGCATCTGAATTGATAGCCATGTCGACACATCTACCCTCGACATCTGTCAAACACAAAGCACCGTTGGACAATACTCTGGTCACGATATAAGGCCCTTGCCAATTTGGGGCGAATTTGCCTTTTGCCTCGACCTGATGTGGGAGGATCTTCTTCAATACCTGCTGCTCTACTTCAAACTTCCTGGGGCGCACCTTCTTATTATATGTTCTTTCCATTCTCTTCTGGTACAGCTGACCATGGCACACTGCTGCCAATCTTTTCTCATCTATCAGGCTCAACTGTTCCAATCGAGCTTTGACCCATTCATCATCATCAATCCCGGCTTCAGCGACAATTCGGAGGGACGGAATTTCGACTTCCGCTGGTATTACGGCCTCAGTTCTGTACACCAACAAATAAGGAGTTGTGCCTATGGAAGTTCGGACGGTAGTGCGGTAACCCAACAAAGCAAAGGGTAATCTCTCGTGCCATTGTCTGGACCCTTCCACCATTTTTCGCAGTATCTTCTTGATATTCTTATTGGCTGCTTCGACTGCTCCATTCGCATTGGGACGATATGGGGTGGAATTGCGGTGTGTAATCTTGAATTGTTGGCATACCTCTCTCATCAAGCTGCTATTAAGATTCGCACCGTTATCCTTGATGATCACTTAAGGGATCCCAAATCTGCAGATGATAAGGGAATGAACAAAGTCCACCACCGCCTTTTTGGTTACCGATTTGAAGGTTTTAGCCTCAACCCATTTGGTGAAGTAATCAATGGTCACTAGAATAAACCTATGACCGTTGGATGCTGACGGCTCGATGGGCCCAATGACATCCATGCCCCATGCCACAAACGGCCAGGGTGCTGACATCGTATGTAACTCTGTTGGCGGAGAATGAATCAAATCTCCATGTATCTGGCACTGATGGCATTTCCTCACGAAAGTGATACAGTCGTGTTCCATGGTGAGCCAATAACACCCTGTTCGAAGGATCTTTCTTGCCAATACATATCCGCTCATGTGTGGCCCACAAACTCCAGCATGTACCTCTGCCATAACTGTCGTTGCTTGACTGGCATCTATGCATCTCAACAATCCCAAATCCGGGGTTCTTTTGTACAATACTCCTCCACTGAGGAAGAAACCATTCGACAAACGCCGAAGGGCTCTTTTTGGTCTCTAGAGGCATGTTCTGGATATATCCCCATTCTGAGGTATTCCTTGATATCATGAAACCAGGGTTCGCCATCTGCTTCTTCTTCTATGGCATTGCAGTAGGCGTGCTGATCACGGACCTGGATGTGTAGAGGATCAACATACATTTTGTCAGGGTGGTGCAGCATTGATGCTAAGGTGGCCAAGGCATCCACAACCTCATTGTGAACTCTCGGGATGTGTTTGAACTTCACCGATCGAAATTGCTTGCTCAGATCATGCAAGCATTGTCGGTATGGTATGAGCTTTAGATCTCGTATTTCCCATTCACCCTGAATTTGATGTACCAAGAGGTCCGAGTCTCCCAAGACCAAGACGTCTTGGACATCCATGTCAGCAGCCAAGCGCAGACCCAGAATGCAAGCCTCATACTCGGCCATATTGTTGGTGCAATAGAAGCGTAGTTGAGCCGTAACAGGATAATGCCGTCCTGTTTCAGAAATGAGTACTGCTCCTATTCCAACCCCTTTCGCGTTTGCAGCTCCATCGAAGAAAAGCTTCCAACCCGGTTCCTCAGGCAATTCCAACTCATTTGTATGCATTACCTCTTCGTCAGGAAAATACGTTCTTAAGGGCTCGTATTTTTTATCAACGGGATTCTCTGCCAAATGGTCTGCCAGCGCCTGGGCTTTCATGGCCGTCCTCGTTACATAGACGATATCAAACTCTGTGAGCAGAATTTGCCATTTTGCCAACCTTCCCATGGGCATAGGTTTCTGAAAGATATACTTCAATGGGTCCAAACGGGATATGAGATAAGTAGTATACGAAGACAGGTAGTGTTTCAACTTCTGAGCTACCCAAGTTAGGGCGCAACATGTTTTCTCGAGTTGAGTGTACTTGACCTCATGTACTGTGAATTTCTTGCTAATATAGTAGATGGCTTGCTCCTTCCTTCCTGTGTCATCATGTTGCCCCAACACACAACCAAATGAATTTTCCAAGACCGTCAGGTAAAGAATTAGGGGCTTCCCGGGCTTAGGCGGGACCAATACGGGTGGATTAGACAGATACCCTTTGATTTGGTCGAAAGCCTCCTGACACTCTGCCGTCCAACCTACCGCAGCATCCTTTCTCAGCAGCCAAAATATGGGCTCACAAGTTGCTGTGAGTTGAGCGATGAACCTGCTGATGTAATTGAGTCTACCCAGCAAACTCATTACCTCTGTTTTGTTCCTTGGCGGTGGCAAATCTCGGATGGATTCAATTTTGGATGGGTCTAACTCAATCCCCCGTCGACTGACGATGAATCCTAGCAACTTTCCTGATGGAACCCCGAATGCGCATTTGGCCGGGTTAAGCTTGATATCATACCTTCGGAGTCTTTGGAAAAATCTCCTTAGGTCTGCCACATGGTCCTCCTGATGCCAAGATTTGATGATCACATCATCGACGTACACCTCGATTTCTTTGTGTATCATGTCATGAAACACGGCAGTCATTGCTCGCATGTACGTTGCCCCGGCGTTCTTTAACCCGAACGGCATTACCCGATAGCAGTAGGTTCCCCATGGCGTAATAAACGCTGTCTTCTCAGCATCCTCCTCGTCCATTAGGATCTGATGATAACCCGCATAGCAATCCACAAAGGATCCGATCTCGTGCCCAGCGCAATTATCGATCAGGATATGAATGTTGGGTAACGGAAAATTGTCCTTGGGACTTGCTTTGTTGAGGTTGCGGTAGTCGACGCACACCCTGATTTTTCCATCCTTCTTTGGGACTGGTACCACATTGGCCAACCACTCGGGATATCGAGTGACCCGAATGACCTTTGCCTGCAACTGCTTAATCACCTCTTCTTTGATTTTTACACTCATTTCTGTTTTAAATTTCCTTAGTTTTTGCTTGACCGGAGGGTATGCCGGGTCAGTGGGCAATTTGTGAACCACTAAATTTGTGCTTAATCCAGGCATATCGTCATAGGACCATGCAAAAACATCTTTGAATTCCATGAGGGTTCTGATCAATTCTTCCTTGACATTCGGCTCAATGTGGATGCTGATTTTGGTTTCTTGGACGTTATCAGCGTCTCCTAAGTTTACAGCCTTAGTGTCATTTAGGTTAGGCTTGGGTTTTTCTTCAAATTGGCATAATTCTCGGTTTATCTCTTCGAAGGCTTCACCTTCATCACATTCAGATTCATCATCACAAACGACCTCTTGCATCATTGAATCAGATTCAGATTGATTTATTAGACTAGGTCGAAGATCCGCTGTGCATGCCATGTCATTAGAACCAGTAAAAAGAGAACTGTTCAGAAAGACAAAAGAACGAAACAAAATTAAAATGGGCAAAAGAAGAGAATTTTATTAAACTTGCGGGATAAAAGGGTTCACACTTTTACAAAAACGAAAGTAAAATTTGGATTACACCCTGGGATAATCCGAACAAAACAAAACACACAAAACATAAGTCAAAGCCTACTACCAAGACTCCCCTCGGACAGGAAGAGGAGTAACTGTCCAATTGTTGGTCTTGGTCTCAGGTCCCACAAACTGTATCTCTGTTCTGCTGGAACCTTCCCTAGCTTCTACCACGCTGACATCAGCGAAGAGCCTCTCAAAACTCTGATTCAGGTCCTCATTTATACCGATCAATGGTCCTAGAATCTTCGGGACCGGTGACCCCCTGGCACTTGCTTTGACAAAAGACCGTGAGAGACGCGGTACTGGTTTAGGCAAAACCCAAACCCTCTTCTTCATTTTTCGCGCTCGCTTCCTATCTGCTGCGGTTGGTTTGAACCCCAATCCGAAATTTTCCAGATTTTTAGGAAGGGAGACAGGTTGGACAATCCCTTGAAGCTCGACTCCCAGGCCTTTTCCTGGTACAAATCCATTACCCAGCATTTCTGAGACCATCATGACCGTTGCGGCCGCTACCCTAGGGTGTGGAATGATCTCTCCTTCAGAGTTTTTGTTGGCCGACCCTGTATCGAAGATATGGTAGACCCAAGGACCTTTGTCGTCAGTGGTCTCTATGAAAGGTACAATGGTTCCGCCCATGGTGCACGTTGTATCCTCGCTGTGTAACACAACCTCTTGTCTTTCCCACTCGAACTTCACCATCTGATGTAGGGTGGAAGGCACCGCTTTGGCTGCATGAATCCAGGGTCGTCCCAACAGCAGGTTATAAGATACCGTGGCGTCCAACACCTGGAATTCCATGGTAAACAGGACCGGACCAATGGTCAGTTCAAGTACAACATCCCCTACAGTAGTTGTTCCGTTTCCGTCAAACCCTCGGACACAGATATTATTCTTATGGATCCTTCCGTGGTCGATCTTTAACTGGTTCAAGGTAGATAGTGGGCAAATATTGGCGCTTGAGCCATTATCCACCAATACTCGAGTTACCACCGAGTCTTCATATTTGACAGCTAGGTATAGAGCTTTATTATGCTCCGTACCTTCCACTGGCAGGTCATCATCTAAGAATGTTACCCTGTTCACCTCGAAAATCTTGCTAATGGTTTCCAGGTGGTTTACAGAAATCTCATTGGGTACATGAGCTTCGTTCAATATCTTCAACAGGGCCCGACGATGCTCCTTAGAATGGATCAGTAATGACAACAGTGAGATCTGGGCCGGTGTTTTTCTCAGCTGTTCGACCACAGAATAGTCTTGTACTTTCATCTTCCTCAGGAACTCTTCAGCCTCTTCTTCAGACACAGGTTTCTTGGTTGCAACTGGGTTGGTTCTTCTTAGCTCCACCGGAGCAAAACATCGACCTGATCGAGTCAGCCCTTGCGCTTCACAACTGACTTCTTCCACCTGTTTTCCTTTGTACATCACCACCGCCTTTTCATATTTCCAAGGCACAGCCCTGCTGTCAATCATCGGCAGCTGGACCACAGGCTTTATGGTCACCAGTTCTCTACATACCCCTTTTAACACGACTGCCGGTGTGGGCGGGATTCCTGATATTACCAACTTGCTTGGCTCGGGTTTGCTTGTTATGGCGGACGGGCTTTTTCCCAATATTACTACCGGCTTGACACCTTCTCCCTGCGACTATACACTCGTCCTTCCACTGGTCGAGACTTCTTTCGGGGCGGCTTGGATCATCATCACTGTTTGTGAGGGTTTTCTCAACTCTCCTCCCTCACACACCAACTCAATCATGTGAGTCCCGTGGTGCGCTGGCAGTGGGTTTTGGTTGATGTTAGGAGCTTCTGGTGTCTGGACCTCGATCTTATTGGTGTCGATAAGATCCTGTATGGCGTGCCTTAACTTCCAACACTTCTCGGTGTCATGCCCGAGCATCCCTGAGCAGTATTCACAACTTATTGATCGATCCAAATTCTGAGGTGGGGGATTTGGTTCTCGAGTCTGGACAGGACTAACCAAACCCAATTGCCTCAGCTTGTGGAACAAAGCGGTGTAGGTTTCTCCCAACTCCGTGAAAGTTCTCTGCTTCCGCAACCTGTCATTCCTAGCATCTGGATTTCCCCGGAAGCCTACCCCTGAAGGGTTTCTATACGCCCTCGGTGGAGGATAGGTGTTTTGTGGTGGGTAGTTATTATGTGGGGCTGGGTATGTGTTGTGGGGAGCCGGCGCACGCCCTTGCGGGCGAACCGGAGGTTGGGCGTATGTCTGGGCTTGATGGACGGTGAAATGCGGTTCTTGGGGTGGATAGTAGTGATGTGGTGGGTTGTATGGGTAGTTTGTCCTGTGAGGTCTGGGTTGGTTGTAGTGTGGCCTGCCAGATCCGGACCAACTGCCTGCCTCGATCGAGGCAACTTCTTTTTTCTTTCTTCTCAGCGCACCTCCCATGCCGCTCTGAATAGCCTGGGTCGTTGCCTTGAGTGCCGAGTAGTTCAGGATTTTGTCAGACCTCAGACCCTCTTCTATCATGACCCCTATCTTGACCACCTCGTTGAAGGATTTTCCAACCGTTGTCACCAAGTGACCAAAGTAGGTTGGATCCAATGTTTGTAAGAAATAGTCCACCATCTCTCCCTCTCTCATGGGAGGATCGACTCTGGGCGCTTGCTCTCTCCAGCGGAAACCGAACTCGCGAAAACTTTCCCCGGATTTCTTCCCAGTCCTCAACAATGTGAGACGGTCAGGGACTATCTCGAGATTGTACTGGAAATGACCTGCGAAAGCCTGCGCCAGATCATCCCAAGTGTACCACCTACTGGAATCCTGCCGGGTATACCATTCTAGTGCAGATCCGCTCAGACTTTGGCCGAAATAAGCTATCAGCAGCTCATCTTTGCCGCCTGCCCCTCTCATTTTGCTACAGAATCCCCGCAAATGTGCCATGGGATCGCCGTGTCCTTCATATAAATCAAACTTAGGCATCTTGAACCCAGCCGGGAGTTGGACGTCCGGGAAAGGGCATAGATCTTTGTAAGCTACGCTGACTTGGTTGCCCAAACCGTGCAGGTTCCTGAAGTGCTCCAGGCTTTTGAACTTTCTCAATACCTCATCCTGTTCAGGGGCTTTAACCGGCTTTTCAATCTCTGCCGGTACCTCCAAGTGCGGACTGTAGGCCTGGGGCTCGGGGGCATGGAATGTAGGCTCAGGGGGGTAGTTCTACGTATCGTGGGCCTGAAACAATGGCTCACTGGTCGTTCTTTGCAAGGTGGCTGATGGGGGTCCCACAAAGGTGGGAATATTTGGTGTTGGGAGAGGTTGATGGGGTGGTGGAGCTTGGGAATCATGAGGGCTTCTTTCTTGATGATAAAGGGGATTTTGGCGGCTTGTGGAAGGGCCAGAGTGAGGGTATTCCGGCATGTGTCCCAGTGTTTCAGGGCTCTTTTGTGTTTTGGCTATGGCTAGCTGCATTGCATTCATCTCTAGTCCCATCCTTTCAATCTTTTCCATCGCTTCTTTTAGCAACTGGCTCATCGGCCTCTCTTCCTCATTACTATTCTCTGAAGTAGTCATGTTTGTTGCTACCGGTCCTTTGGATCTGGTTTGGTATGAGTGTGTTGCCAGAGTTCTTTAACAACTAACATGTCTTGATCAGACAACAACAAACTTCGTTAGCGTTAGAGTTTAACGGATTTAATCTCAACACATAGAGGATGCAATGCTCCTAGGCAGTTAACCGTTTCTACATGCTTTGCTTTAAACAACATGCGTCATCCCGGTTTGCTCATTTATCCCCTTTTCTTGTTTTTTTTTATTTTTCTTTTTTTTTTATATTTTCTTTTCCTTCTTTATTAAAAGCGGTCGAATCTTATGGGGATTGCCTACGTATCACGTCCCCGCGCGAATCAGACCATGCGTAGTTCTGCCTTAAAGTAAAGAAACACACAATTCTTGTGAAATCGTTAAATTCATTCTCAAAATTTTCCTATTACAAATTACTTCAAGCAAGGAATAGCAATAGTACAGACTCCACAGTTCTTAACCCGTTTTGACTAAAAGAAAAGAAAACAACATATGGAAAAGCAACAAAGCCAAATAAACAAGACTCAACCAAAGATTAATTTTCCAACTTAGGGGCCCGCGAGGCATCATTCGGCCTTTCCGCGGCCCTTGGTGTGAGGTCCCTCTGCAGGCTTTTCAACTCATTCATGATTCGGTGGACGCAACCCATGATGGAAACAAGGAGGGTCTTCCGAGGCATTTGCTCGCATGCCAGGCATCTCATGTAGATGTAATGCCCAATCTCGTCGATCCTTCCTCGAATGTTGTCCCTTTCTGCGAACAACTGCCTTATCTGTCGGTTCTTCAATCCTAGTGTTTGCGCATTGTTGGCAAGCTGATCCTGGAACATCTCCATTTGTCTTTCCATTCTGGTCATTGCATCGTAACATCGCTTTCTGTCGGCTTGGGCATCTCGTGTTTGCTTGAAGATCCTCTCTTGAAGAGAGGCATTCGTTTCCCTTAATGTCCCGATGCTCAGTTCATAATCCCTTATGACTTGTTGCAGGCGCTGCCTCCGGGCCATTGTACCCTTTGCCCACTTGGTCCGCAATCTTGCTGTGCTAGCCTTGGCTCTTTCCAAATCTTCCTGGCATTCCGCAACCTGATCCTTTAACCCCGCTATCAATCTTTTATCCGCCCGGCTTCTCAGCTGGTTATCAGCCTCCTTTTTCATCCTCCGGATCTGAGCTTTGAGGATCTCGCCTTCTCTGATTAATCTGTTCTTTTCTCCCTCGTGGGCAGCAGACTGTAATTGGCATTCAAACCTCATATCCTGAACTTGTTGCTTCAGTTTGCCTGTTTCGGCAAGATATTCCCGCTCTTTGGCCAACCAGCCCCACTGCTCTTGTGAAGATTTGGCAAATTCTTGTAGGTGAGGTCTTTTGGTCGGCCTTCCAGATGATGTCTCCCCTTTGTACCAGGCCTGATACCCGGGCGAAACTTCCCCTTTTGCCCAATTCATTACACAAGTATTTGCTTCTAAGTATTGACATTGGCTCCAAATTTGGCGAACCCTTGCTTCAGGAAACTGGCCGTCGGGACTGATCTCAATCACCTGGGTGCTTAGATCCTCGTCTTTCGGCACTATCTGACACCTCCCAAGTTGCCTTAAAACCCGATGCGGTGCGTATGGTTGAATGCTCTTAAGTCCCATTAAGAGAAAATGGGGCCTGGCTGCTGGCATGTATATGACTTCGTCGATCGGTAACCATCCTAGCGCCCACTGTATTTGACTGGCGTTGAGGGTATGGAAATATGAGGTCCATGCTGTGACTCCTTCCGGTAGGTAGGTCTCATTAACTCTGGTATAGAACTCCTCTATGCAGGTCTTTTCAGCGGATCCATGGCTCAGAAACTGGGCTCGGTGACATAGGTGTTCGGTCATCCACATTTGCAACAACAAATTGCAACCCTCGAAAAAGCTTCCTCCGGCTTTGCAAGACGTGAGAGCCCGGAACATATCAGATACTATCATGGGCGCCAACGTACTATCTCTCTGTGTGAGCAACGTACTGACGACCCCTGCTATCTTTATGTCAATATTCCCGTCTTTTCTTGGGAATACTAGTAGTCCTAAGAAAGTTATCATGAAAGCAATCCGTCTATGTTCTTCCCACTTTTGACGATTACTTTTGCTGCATAACTGGTTTTCTGGCTTGTCGAATCCTCCTATGTGACCATATCTTTGATATATGAAACTCATGCTGCAAAAACCTTTTGCCAAGTCAGGGTTATGAATTGTTCTGACTATCTTTAAGGAGTCCAGAAACCGGTGTATTGCTACAGCTCTTGGAGCAATCAAATATTTGTGCCTCAAAGGAGTCTCAGCGCTGCCGATATACCCTGCTATTTCTTCTAAAGTTGGGGTAAGTTCAAAGTCCGAGAAATGGAAGACATTGTGCGCAGGATCCCAGTGGGGGACTAGTGCCCTTATGATATCTCCTCGTGGCCTGATATCCAACAAACTCGTGAGGCCTTTCAGATACTTCTTGATTTCGTCATGCCCTTCTTTGCCTAAATCATTCCACCAGAGCCGCAATTGGAGGGGAATTTTATTCATGATTGAAAAGGGTTCATTTGGAGTCGTGCTCATTCTGCACATTTATTAATAATATTTTAACAAACGAAACTTATTCTGATAAAAAACAAAAATATATACGATTTTTCTCAAAAGGATTTCTGGACACGACCTCTCAGCACTTCATGAACGAAAATTTTTAAGGTTGTGTGAGGAAAAAAAACGAGGTGGCCGTATGTACCAAGGCAGCCTTCCGGAGTTCCTTTCGGGAACATTTGGCCATTTTTGACATAAGCGGCATCACCCGGACTTGTTTATGACTCTTTTATCATTTTTCAAAAATAAAAAATTCAACATTGCAAACACGGCCTTTCAATGCCTCGGGGACGAAGATTTTTAAGGCTATGTGGGTCGACTGGACCAAGTCTTAAAATGACCCAAAGGTGGCTGATTATGCAAAGTCAGCCTTCCGGCGACCCTTTCGGGAACATTCGGCTATGTCTTGATAAAACAGCGGCACCCGACTTCTTTATGACAATTAAAATTTGACATATTTGTTTTTGCTATTTTTTTGTAAAAAGGGGGAAGTTACATCGCTAGACTTATTTACGACAAAATTAAAAATCTTTGACATTTTTTTATTTATTTATTTATTTTTGGTTTTTTAGCAAAAAGGTGGGGTTGGACCCGATGAGGGTTGCCTACGTATCTCACACCAGGTGAGAATCAAACCCGCGTAGTTCGGGTAATCAAGAATAAGTAGATGAACTAACTTTTTTTCTGAATTTGTGAAAGAACTACTTTAAAAGAAGAAAGGAAGTATATTTTTGATTTTTGATTGATTTTCTTTTTAAAAGAAACACTTCTAAGATATATTTTTTGAATTTTCATTTACATTATTTTTTATTCTAAAGAAAAGAAGAATATATTTTTTTTGGAATTTTCCCTTTAATAAAAGAAATGCTTCTAAAATGTTTTTTTTTTGAATTTTGCATTTTCTTTTCAATTTTGAAAGAAGAATCAAAATATTTTCGGATTTTTCTTCTTATTATACATTTTTTTTAAAAAAAATAATAATTAAAAGACTTTCTAAAGAAGTTAATAATGGAAAATATTTTTGGATCTTTTTTTTTTGTTTTTGAAAATTGGGAGTCTAAAAACTTTTCTAAACTTTTGGCAAGACAAATATTTTTGCAACAAATAAAGACATATATATATTTTTTGGAAAAAAAAAAAATTGGATATATATATATATATATATATATATATATATATATATATATATATATATATATATATATATATATATATATATACATGTATATATTTGTGACAAATAATGAAAGACTCTTTTTTATTATTATTATTTTTTGAATTTTCATAAAAAAACCATTTTAAAATAAGACTTTTTTTTTTAAAAAAAAAATATTTTTATAACAAGACAAACTATATATTGCTATATTTTCTGAAAAACAAAACAGAACAACGATTTTTCTATTTTTCCTTTGCTTTTAATAAAACAAACTAATAAGACGTTTTTTTTTTCATTTTCTCAAAATTTCGGCAGAGTTTTGACAGTATTTGGGTATTGGTTTTTTTTTCAAAAATAAACAATCAATTCCTTAACCGTTATTTCTCTTTTTTTCAATTTCACAAAATTCATAATATTCAAACACCGGTCAGCATGCGGGTACGAGACAAATAAATGCATGGAAAACAAATAGGATGCATCAGGATGGCCTTTTCATTTTCAGGTTGCTTGTCATAGACGGACCCAACCCCTATGTTGAGTCCCCTAAGTCAAATGCAACGTGATGCAAATAAGTGTTCCTACTAGGGATCCGGCATGAAGTCACGTTATTCTATGTTCAAAAACCTGGGTCGGTGTTCTAGACAGTGTACCCGAGCGGACAACTCGAGCTGAGGAAGGAGCTCCTTTCCGGGAACCAAAAGGCCAGCCGGCTTAGAAACTTTCCGAGCCTCTTTTATTCAGGGTATGACACTAACAGAATAGGGAGTCTCAACCAGTAAGCACATCCCCGGAGGTAAGAAGAGAAAGGTTTCGGCACAATTTATATACAGTTCAAATAATATCAAAGCGGTAAAAGCAACATTTAGCACATTAGGCTCAAACGTGTAAAAATCAGATAATAAATAAAGCCAAATAATAACAATTATTCTAAGCTCGAATTCTTAACCCTGAACCAGTGGTTCTGGGTGTTAGATCCCCAGCAGAGTCGCCAGAGCTGTCACACCTCCTTTTTACGCACCCGCGGGGCGCGAGGGAGTTTTTCCAATTAAAGGACAATCGAAAGGGGATTTATTTATTTATTTCAGAGTCGCCACTTGGGAGATTTAGGGTGTCCCAAGTCACCAATTTTAATCCCGAATCGAGGAAAAGAATGACTCCATACTACAGTCTGCGTACCAGAAATCTAGATAAGGAATTCTGTTAACCCGGGAGAAGGTGTTAGGCATTCCCGAGTTCCGTGGTTCTAGCACGGTCGCTCAACTGTTATATTCGGCTTGATTATCTGATTTTATACAAATGTGAACTTATGTGCCAATTTTATCTTTTAACCGCTTTTATCATTCACTGTTATTTTATAGGACTTGCAACGTCGTGAAAACATATCTCGAACCACGTTACATCAATGCACCCGTGGTTATTGACATATCTCGACTCGGTTGAGATTTGGATTTGGGTCACATAAATGTGCACCCGAATTTAGGGAGATAACATTATTAAAGGCGCGCCTAAAGCAACTAACGTATTGTTATTTTGGGAAAGGCTGTAAAATTTGCTAAATGGCATGTCCCGGATTCTAAGTATTCTTAATATATACATTTAGAGGGCCCCGCAGCTTCTACATTTTTGTTTGTCGAGGCTCGTCTCATTTATTATTAAAAGGAATTTACAACGTCATGGAAATGCATCTCGGGCCACGCCATAATCAATATACCCGTGATTAGAGACACATTTCGATTTCGTTGAGATTTGGATTTGGGTCACATAAATGTGCACCCGAGTTTAAGAAAATTAAATTATTAAAGGCGCGCCTAAAGCGACTAGCGTATTGTTATTTTGGGAAAGACTGTAAAATTTGCTAAACGGCCCATCCCGGAATCTAAGTATTTAATACATATATTTTTGTGAGGGCCCCGCAATTTGTCTCTTTTATTTGGCGAGGCTCGTCTCATTTTATTTTATTTTTATTTTATTATTTTATTTTTTTTATTTTTTTTATTAGAAAAAGGGACAAGGCTAAAATAACTACATTTTTGCTACTTTGCGAGGTCATGAGTTGTAGATTAAACTTATTTGATGAAACGAATATTTTTTCCGCGGGATTAAAATTACTCCTATGATTTTAACATTACTACTACACGTACAAACAACTCTTGAGACAAGCATGTAGATAACAATAATCTGAGCATGAAGAAACAAAATGCGGAATAGCTACTTAAAATAATGAAACAAAGGAAGAGACATTCAACAAATCCGATACACAAACAGTGCATAGGAAATCCATATCATTTCATTCCATTTAAGCAAATATAACAAGTTTGGAAATGTGTATGCACCTGTTTGAAGCAAGAACAACAACCAAACTGTCCCGACAACTATCGGAAACCTCTCCAATGACGGAACCTCGATGTCAAACTCAACGATATCAGACCGGAAGCCACGAGCACAACCCGACGACGACCTCAGACGGACTGCGCGACGATAGCGAAGAAACGGCGGCAACTGGGCATGCTAATACTAATGGCGACTGGTTCGTTGCTGGGGAAGGAGGCGAGCTGGGGTTTGGTTGATTGGTTGTCGACTGGTTTGATGGAGCCAGACGGAGGAGGAGTGGTCGTGGGCTTTGTTGGCTCGGCAGGTGTGGTCGACGGAGCAGCGCGACGAGCAGGAGCTGGTCGGAGGTGGTGTTTGGACGGTGGTCGATGGTGAGGCTGGTAGCTGGAGGTGGAAGGTCGTGGTGGTGTTGGGTGGTTTTGATGATGGTTTAGGGTGTAGGACTGGTTGGTTTGGACAGTATTCGACGAGCAGTGGTCGACGGAGTGAACTGGACGGGATGGACGGAGCTGGGCTGGGTGGTTGTCGACCGGAAAATGACGACGAGGGGGGCTGGTGGTTCGACTGTGTGAGACGACGAGGGAGTTGGGCTGTTTGGTGGTGGTCGTGAGGCGGAGAGGGAGGAGGTGCGACTGGTTTGGGTAGGTTTTTGGATGTGGAGGTGACGGGTTGTTTGGTTGTCGTCTGGAAATGACGACGAGGGGGGCTGGTTGCTCGGTGGTGAAGGTGGGAGGAGGAGTTGGTTGCTACCTTGGTTTTGTTTTCACAGTAGGGTGTTTTCTTCTTCTTCTTTTGAAGAAGAAGATCTACAGTAGTCTCCTTCTCAAATTTTTTCAAAAAAAAGTCCTCCCCTTTGGCTTGTTTGTCCGTGCATTTGTATAATTTTTGCCAAGACAAATGAGCCCCACGCGTGGTGGGTTTCGAGACTTGTGTCCCCCACGCGTGGTGGTGTTCCCCGTATCGTGTTTCGTCTGTGTTCCCCACGCGTGTCCCCTTATGTGTGGTGGACTCGGATTATTATGGGCTAGGTCCGAAATTAGGCCTAAAAGCGGGTGATTTGAACCCGAACATTATTCTTTTGCCCGGACCCGAGAAATAGGAGCACGTTGCTTAACTAGTCCTATGTAAGCAAAATAACTACCAAAAAAATAAGACTAGTATTTAACAAAACTATATCTTTTTAAATATTTTTCAAGATTTAAAATAGCTACAAAATATTAATAAAACTATTTTTTGTAATTTTCGTAAATATTAAGATAAAATATGAAGTAATATTTTTTGTATTTTTCAAAGTTAAAATGACTATAAAATATTAATAAAACTATTTTTTGTAATTTTCGTTTTTTTAATAAAGACAAAATATAAAGTAATATTTTTTGTATTTTTCCAAAATTAAAACGACTACAAAACATTAATAGAATTATATTTTTTGTAATTTTCGAATTTATATAAAGTACCAAAATAAAGTACAATTTTTGTATTTTTCAAGTTTATGAGAAATACATAAACTAAAATTTATATATATTTTTGTGATTTTTCTTTTTGCAACGAAATAAAGTAAAATAGTTAAAATGACTATATTAGACCCAATTACATATTTATGCTAAAAAAATGTAAAAATCCTCGGGGAGGGTCAAAAATCACGTGCCTACAGCGTCTTTTCTTCCTTTTGACTCATGCGCCTGAATTTGTGCTGGGACCTCCTGTTGCAACCTTTTGTTTCCCGGTGCGGGGGATTTTATTGTTTACTGCTGGGGATTCCTGTTGTAACCCTCTGTTTTATTGTCTTCTGACTTGATCTCGAAATGTATGCCTCTGTTCTATGGGCGGGCTCCCAACTTCAACACTTGAAAATTAAAGACTAAATGTATGCCTCTGTTATTATGGGCGGGCTCCCAACTTCAACACTTGAAACGTAAAGACTGAATGTATTCCTCTGTTATTATGGGCGGGCTCCCAACTTCAACACTTGAAAAGTAAAGACTGGAATGTATGCCTCTGTTATCTGGGCGGGCTCCCAACTTCAACACTTGAAAAGTAAAGACTGAATGTATTCCTCTGTTATTATGGGAGGGCTCCCAACTTCAACATTTGAAAAGTAAAGACTGGAATGTATGTCTCTGTTATCTGGGCGGGCTCCCAACTTCAACACTTGAAAAGTAAAGACTGAATGTATTCCTCTGTTATTATGGGCGGGCTCCCAACTTCAACACTTGAAATGTAAAGACTGAATGTATTCCTCTGTTATTATGGGCGGGCTCCCAACTTCAATGCTTGAAATATAAAGACTGAAATGTATTCCTCTGTTATTATGGGCGGGCTCCCAACTTCAACACTTGAAAGTAAAGACTGAATGTATTCCTCTGTTATTATGGGGCGGCTCCCAACTTCAACACTTGAAAAGTAAAGACTGAATGTATGTCTCTGTTATTATGGGCGGGCTCCCAACTTCAACACTTGAAATGTAAAGACTGAAATGTATTCCTATTGGTAAAACTAGACTTAGGAAGTGCGTCTCCTATTGGTAAAACTAGACTTAGGAAGTGCGTCTCCTATTGGAACAGACGTGGAATGTATTCCCTTGTTATACAGGTGGGCGCCTAATGGTAAAGACATGAAATGTATTCCCTTGTTATACAGGTGGGCGCCTGATATGAAATTTAAAGACTGAAATGTATTCCTCTCGTTATGTAGGTGGGCACCTAACTTTAAACAAACAACTTAGAAAAATAAAATTCTATTCGAGGGCGGATGAACCCAAAATATCCTATTCGAGGGCGGATGAACCCAAAATATCCTATTCGAGGGCGGATGAACCCAAAATATCCTATTCGAGGGCGGATGAACCCAAAATATCCTATTCGAGGGCGGATGAACCCAAAATATCCTATTCGAGGGCGGATGAACCCAAAATATCCTATTCGAGGGCGGATGAACCAAAAATATCCTATTCGAGGGCGGATGAACCCAAAATATCCTATTCGAGGGCGGATGAACCCAAAATATCCTATTCGAGGGCGGATGAACCCAAAATATCCTATTCGAGGGCGGATGATCCCAAAATATCCTATTCGAGGGCGGATGAACCCAAAATATCCTATTCGAGGGCGGATGAACCCAAAATATCCTATTCGAGGGCGGATGAACCCAAAATATCCTATTCGAGGGCGGATGAACCCAAAATATCCTATTCGAGGGCGGATGAACCCAAAATATCCTATTCGAGGGCGGATGAACCCAAAATATCCTATTCGAGGGCGGATGAACCCAAAATATCTTTAAGACTTGAAAATGTCTTACCTCGAAAACTTGCTGGGGATTATTTTGCTGGGGATGAATTTTCCCTTTCTTCTTTCCCCATTATGACCCTCTTGAAACTTGGTCGAAAATTTGTCGAAGATGCTTCTACATCTTGATGATCCGCTGGGGATGACACTGATGAAGATAACTCTGTTGAGTAAATATATTATCTTACTCCTTCCAGAACTACTTTCTTTTGAGTAGGATGTTTCATTCCTGTGCAAACTGCTTCCCCTTTTTTCTTTTTTTTTTTATTATTATTATTATTTTTTTTTATTATTATTATTATTAACTTCTTCCTTTGAAGACTAACTCCCTTGAGACTCGTTTTGCCTTTCCCCGAAAGGAACCGCTGAGGATACCGATTTTCACCAAACTTGTGTTGGACTCCTCGAAACTGCTAGGGATAACACTGTTGGGGAATTATTTACTTACCTGTTGGGGGTAAAATGTTATCAGCTGGGGATAATGCTGTCATGGATAACACTGCTGGGGGATTCTGATTCCTTTGCTGGGGAACAACTTCCTCCATTGAAACTTATTATGTTGGGGGCACACTGGTTTAAAGACCACTTCCCTTGAGACTGGTGTTATCTTTACTTTTCCCCAAATGGGTACCTGACTTCCAGAAAATTTTCTAAATGAAAGGAAAATTTTCTGCCCCAGTTTGATAATATCCCTTGCGGCATGCATTTTGGCATCAATGTCATTTCCTTTACCTGTTTCAAATCAAACAAAATTTGTTAGTTTAAAACATGGTGGTTGGTTGTGATACCCCTACTGGGATGGATTTTCCCTTTCTCCTTCCTTGCTCCACGTTCCACAACTTGTTGGGGATGATATTATTTGCTGGGAATAATCCCTTTCTGCTGGGGATATCCCTCTTCTTTTGTGGCATAGCTCGGAAACTGGCATTTCCCCGACTTTTAGTCTTGTATGAATTTCCCACAAATCATGCTCACTGCTTTCCTTGCTTTGTTCACGGGCCTTGGCCTTGAGGTTTATAACCTTGGTTTTGGCAAGGATATCCCTCGTGACACTCGTCAATCCTTTTGTCAATTCCCTTTTGCTGGGGATATTTTCCTTGACACTGGCCTCGCGCTTGTTCCTCGCTGACTAAACCACTTGGATGTACTAGTCAGATCTCATCTGGCATAATTGGAAAGCTGATGGCATATTTTGAAGTCAATTCTCACTTGTTCTGACCGAACAGACTCTATTGGGGAATTTTTCCTATGAAAGGAAAAAGATAAAAGGGAACAGAATAAAAAGACAAAGGAAAAGATGACTCTTTAACAAAAGAAACTATAAATAAAAACCTATCAAACGTATATACCGACTCTAATAGTCATGACATGCACATGTGACCTATCCTCCGTCGTCAATCGTTTTTCAAGACCTTAAATTGGCAATTCCCCATATGATTCCCAATCTTATTCGACTTGTAGTGCCCGAAGGTTTTCACTATCAAGTCTCTCTCATTTTGGTTTTTCTCTCAGCTTTCGTTGCCTTATGGTGTCCGTAAAGATTTTCACCGATAAGACTCTCTCATTTGTATCACTTTCCAGCTGGGGTTTTGGAGTGTCGCCGGTATGACTCTCTCTGCTGGAGATTAGAGTCCTTTCTGCTGTGGAACAGAATGTTAGGTTCGCCGGTAAGACTCTTCATTTATCTGACTTGGCATCTTTTGAAGACTGATCAGAAGGTCTTTCTTTGGACAGTAATGTGGGTTTTGGATAGGGCTAGAAAAAGGGTATTAAAGTCTCAAAAAATGGATTAATTTTGGGTTATTAGTTACAACCTTCGGAATTAGATTTATTTACAACAAACGCAACCTTTGCCCCAGTTTCTTGCTTGGGGATATTTTAATTGATTTTTTTTTCATTTTTTCAAAACTATGACCGAGCCGTGAAGCGCCTACGTATCCTCTTTGAGGAATCAGGTCAAACGTAGTTCCCAATTTCTCTTTTTTCATTTGACTTTCTTTCTTTATTATCATTTTTTTTCTTTTTTTCTCTTTTTTTTTCTTTTTTTTTCGTTTTGTTGTTTTCTTTCTTTTTTCTTTTTCTTCGTTGCTACTGATTCCGAACGAGGGGTATGAAAGAAAATAACTAAGGCTCAAAAGGGGTAACGAAGGATAAAGTGTTTAGGTAGCAGAACAAACTGCCTTCGTCATTCCAGTCTTCAAAACATGCAAAGTGCAAACAACACAATTAAATAATAGATTTATAGTCTATTCCGATGGTGCTGGACTTGACAATTATGTTAAACATTTGCCTTTCTCTTTGTCATTTCTAAAGCACCGTTGGGCGACACTCTCATTATCAAGAACGACCCTCATGCCAATTTGGCGAATCTTTGCTTTTTAACGGTTTTCTTTGTGTTTAACTTGCCCCAGTTCCACATGACTCGGGATCCAACTAATCTCAAACCGTTCTTATTTCCTTTAAATGCTTTGATCACCTTCCCAGGGTTTTATGATTAACTTTTAAGATTAGGCCCAAACTGGGTGCGCATGTCATATCCCTAGAATCGGCATCGAACAAAAATGATAAAAGGACTAAACAAAAAAATGACTGGAAATGACAAAAGACCGGCTTTGTATTAGACTATCAGCGAAATGGTTTGAATAATAAAACAAACAAAACAACCAGAATAAAATCCTAACACAAACTGGACAAAATTTAAAACAAACTGCTATGACAAAATGGAAAGATAAGAAGGTTTGACACAAGACAAAATCCAAGTTACAACCTTAATAACCCGGACAACAGAAATGACAACAAAATAAGCCACCAAATGCTTCTTTCTTGTTAACCAAGGAACGGAGCGTCCTCTCTTTTAGCGAAACTGGCGTCTTAGCCGCTGAGCTTTGCATCAGTATTGCCAGACCATTGCCAACTTCAATATCATCACCCTTAGTCAACAAGTTCCCAATAGGACTCGAATGCTTCTGTCATCACGCCTGATCCCCGCAAAGCGTGCTTTTGGATCTTGTATTCCCGACTTACCACAAACCAACCACCTTCTTTCTTTGTGATTCAAACAAAACAGGTTAGAATGGACTCAGTCGGTCCTCGTTATTGACAACATCTCTTTTTTCTTTTTTTCTTTTTTTTCGATTTTTTTTCATTCATTTTTTCCTTTTCTTTTTTTTCTTTTTCTTTTTCATTCTTTTTTTTCATTCTTTTTTTTCGTTTTTTTTTTGCTTTTCTTTTTGTTGTGGTCGAATCTTATGGAGATTGCCTACGTATCATGACCCCGCATGAATCAGACCTTGCGTAGTTCGGACCAATAAAAGATAAACAATAATAAACACATTTTTTTGGGAATTTCCAACTTTCAAATTAAAACAAACTTGCTTGCAACAGTTTAAAAACTAGCCATACTAACAGACTTTTGACAAGAGACAACAAACGGCCTCGAAAATCAAATAACTCGCATACTCTACTCAAAGAATTACAAACTCAAAAACAAACGTTCAATTCCTTTCCCCGTTTTCCAAATGCAACCAGACGGTTATTTTTGCAAATGTGGCCCCTTCCAAATCTCACATGAATTTTGAGGCCAGGGAGGATTATTTTGACACTTTACAAACTTGTCCATTCTTTTACGAAAATAGCCTTTCGACAACTGAAAGATACTCTAAGGCTTATTTCGGCAAGAACGGTTTAAGACGCGGCCGAATATGACTTGGCTTATCATGACAAAATTCAAACGGTATTCACTTGACCGCTGACTCTTTGTTGTTGTTTTTTTCTTCTTTTCAAACTACAAAAGAAACTGGTGTTGCAAACACGACCCTTCAGCGCCTCGGGGACGAAGATTTATAAGGCTGTGTGGGTCAACTAGACCAAAAATCCTAAACATGACCCAAAAGGTGGCTGTTTATGCAAAGTCAGCCTTCCGGCGTCCCTTTCGGGAACACTCGGCTATTTCTGACAAAACAGCATCACCAGACTTATTTATGACTCTTTTTATCGTTTTTCGAATTAGAAAAGTCAATATTGCAAACACGGTCTTTCAACGCCTCGGGGACGAAGATTTTTAAGGCTGTGTGGGTCAACTGGACCAAATCTTAAAAAAATGACCCAAAGGTGGCTGTTTATGCAAAGTCAGCCTTCCGGCGTCCCTCTCGGGAACATTCGGCTATGTCTTGATAAAACAACGTCACCCGACTTCTTTATGACAAAATTAAAATTTGACATATTATTCTTTTATTATTATTTATTTGTTTTTGGCTTTTTAGCAAAAGGTGGGGTTGGACCCGATGAGGGTTGCCTACGTATCTCACATCTGGTGAGAATCAAACCCGCGTAGTTCGGGCAATCCCGAATAAAGTAAATAAACTAACCCCTCTTTTTTTTTAATTTTATTTTTTGAAGGAAAGACTTATAAAGAAGAAAGAAAATATTTTTGGAATTTTACTTTTAATGAAAGATATGCTTACGAAAATATTTTTTGAATTTTGAATTTTCTTTTCAATGGAAAAGAAAAAGGAAAATATTTTCGGATTTTTTATTATATATACTTTTTATTGTTTTTTTTAATAATTAAAAAGACTTTCTAAAGAAGTCAATAATGGAAAATATTTTTGGATTTTTTTTTTGAAAATTGGGGGCATAAAGAAACTTTTCTAGCCTTTTGGCAAGACAAATATTTTTTGCAACTAATAAAGATATAGATATATATTTTGGAAATAAAGAAAAAATTTTGGACTTATATATATATATTTGTGACAAATAATGAATGACTCTTTTTATATTTTTTTTTGAATGACTCTTTTAATATTTTTTTTATTTTTTTGCATTTTCATAAACAAATAAATAACAAAAGAAATATTTTTTAAAAAAATAAGACTCTTTTTCATTTTCATTTTTATGGCAAGACAAACTATATATTTTTTCTATTTTTTTTTTTTGAAAAACAAAACAGAACAACGACTTTTTTTTCTTCGCTTTTAATAAAACAAACTAATAAGACATTTTTTCATTTTCTTAAAATTTCGGCGGAGTTTTGACAGTATTTGGGCATTTGGTTTTTTTCAAAAATAAACAATCAATTCCCTAACCGCTATTTCTTTTTTTCAGTTTCAAAATATTATTCCTGATATTCACAAGTCAGTCAACACACAAGTCTGAATCAAATTAATGCGCAAGTAGTAACAAGTAAGATGCATCAGGATGGTCATTTTCATTTTTCGGTACACCTGTCCTAGACAGACCCAACCCCTGTGTTGAGCCTCCAAAGTCAAATGCACGTGATGCAAACAAACGTTCCTACTAGGGATCCGGCATGAGGCTTTGTTATACTAAGTTTAAAAACCTAAATGTTTGTTCTAGACCTGGCTTACCCGAGCGGACAGCTCGAGCCGAGGAGGAGGCGGCAGTCCGGGAATACAGAAGTTTCACTGGCTTTGCGACTTATCCAAACCTCGTTCTAAATTGGGACTTGACACTATACAGAAAAGAAGTCGTACGAAGTACACCCTTCTTCATGATTCAGAAGACTCAGAGAGAAGATGGATTTCGGCACAGTTTATATACAGTTCACATAATATCAAAGCGGTAAAAGCAACATTTAGCACATTAGGCTCAAAACATGTAACAAAATCAGATAAAACCAAATATAACAATTTATATAAGCTCGAATTTCTAACCCTGAACCAGTGGTTCTGGATTTGATCCACAGTGGAGTCGCCAGAGCTGTCACACCTCCTTTTTCCGCACCCGCGAGGGTACAAGGGAGTTTTTCCAATTAAAGGACAATCGAAACGGGATTGGTTTATTTATTTCAGAGTTGCCACTTGGGAGATTTAGGGTGTCCCAAGTCACCAATTTTAATCCCGAATCGAGGAAAAGAATGACTCCATATTACAGTCTGCGTACCAGAAATCCGGATAAGGAATTCTGTTAACCCGGGAGAAGGTGTTAGGCATTCCCGAGTTCCGTGGTTCTAGCACGGTCGCTCAACTGTTATATTCGGCTTGATTATCTGATTTTATACAAATATGAACTTATGTGCAAATTTTATCTTTTAACCGCTTTATTATTATTGTTTTTAAAAAGAAATGTGAACATCGCTTAAAGCATGTCTTTGGACTGCGTCACATGAAATGCACCCACAATCCGGAACACGTTTTATTTGATGTTTTGAGATTTGGATACGGGTCGCATGAAATGCACACCCAGGCTTAAGAAAGTAAAATATTAAACACGCGCCTAAAGAGACTATCGCGTTATTATTTTGGGAAGACCGTGAAATTCGCTAAACGGTCCTTCCGAATTCTAATTAAACCATACATTTTGTGAGGGCCCCGCAATCTATACGTTTTATTTGGCGAGGCTCGTCTCATTTTTATTTTTAAAGGATAAACCTACAATGACTATATTTTCTATTAAGTTCGTCTCTAAAATAAAAGAAAATCTCTTAATTATTTACATGCTGAAAAACATAACTTATTAGTTATTAGTTTACGGCTAATGCGAATGGAAAATTGCGATCGAGTTTGTACAAAGAAATACTGCTTTCATTTTATATTCTGTTATTCAATAATACTAGAACATGAGATTGACCATAATATCAAAACAGATTAATTATTCTCCGATTAATTTAAACTAACATTATTAGATGAAGAAAGTATACATATGCAACCTCATTATTCATTAATCATTCAACTACATCTTTATACGAAGAAAGAAAAATTATATTCAACCACAAATCTAAACAGGAGGAATTCAACAGGAACAAAGCCTGATTAATATTTCATTTTTGCTTCAAGCCGAGATTGTGCAAATGTGTACCTGGAAACAGCAGTACAAGAACAAAAGAAGTAGGAGTCAGCAGCAATAATACTACAGCAACAGCAGGTTCAGCAACACTGCAAACCAGTAACAACCAGTAGAATAACCCAGTAACAGATTGAAAACTCAACAATACCAAAGTGCAATTGTAGTCAAAGCAGAAGAGAGACGGATACAAGATGCAGTAGCTTACTGATTTTCAATAACACTCGAGAAAAGACAAACGGAATTTATTCAAGTAGAAGTTCAAGTTGTCTTTCTCTTTTACTCTCTAACACTCTTGAAATTTTCCAGAATGTATTACTCTCAAAAATATTCTCCCAATAATCTCTAAGTCTTCCTTAATGTTCAAGTCCTTTTTCATGTGTCAAATGACCCTATATATATATATATATAGCAAGACAAGTCTTCAATTCCCAACCCCAAATTATTCCCCCAATGGCATGCTTTGTCCCACTTATTAATGTTTTCTTTATTTTAAACCTTGTCCCCCATGCCTACATTAAATAAATACATCATTCCCAACTCATTATAATTTGTCCCCCATGCCTACATTAAATAAGTACAATATTCCCTCCCATTATAATTTGTCTTGTCCCCCATTATATTAAATAATGTTCAAAAACCATGCTTAACCAAAAACCAACCCATTATATTTTGTCCCCCATGCTTAACATAAAGAATCAAAATAATGTTCAATTACCAAACTACCCCTCCGACCTTATTGCAATTACCATTTTACCCCCTGAACGGATTGCAATTTACCAAACTACCCCCATCAGCTCTAAACATCAATTAATCATAACTTAACCAAAATATAGTCAAGATGACCAATTTCTCAACAATCTTCAACAACAAATCATATGAACACGATGAACAACACAACTCCAAATTAATGGAACAAAATTAACCATATCGGGAACCAATCCTGGTTAATTTAGCAAGGATACAACAATACAAACAACAAAATACATGATTCAAACTAAATCAAACAAATCAAAAACAAACATAAACTCACATTAAATCACTAGATTTAAACATGAACTTCAAACCAAGACGAACATGAATTAAATCTATTTTTAAGCAACAAAACATGACGGATTCACATGATTCAAACAACATTAATAATTTTCTGGAAAATACATAACAACATGAAACAAATTGAAGAAATAATTAATTAAATTTCAATTTGAATCTAACAAACATTAAACTAACAAATATTTACCTAAACAATAACACAAACATGAAATAAACATGAAAAACAACTAATTAAACTTCCATTTGAAATCTGAAAATTAATTCAACAAAACATATGAACAAACTAAAAAATTAATTCAAACGAAGACATGAACAAAACAAACATTTGCCGATTTTAGATTCGAGAAATATCAAAACAAAACGGACAAAATAAAACTCAAAAACTACTAACCGGAGATGAACAATGACGAATTCGATTGTATGGACTGTTTCGACGGACCTCAAATGGGAAAAAATCTGTCCGGACTCAACGACTAACTCAACGACGAACTCGACTTTAAGAAGTTGACGCCGAAAGTAGCACCGACGCAGCAGCAGCAGTCGACGCAGCAGCGTGAGCAGTCGACGCATCAGCGTGGAGAAGATGGCGATGGGGTTGTTTGGACGTGACTGAGTTGGACGCCATGGACGTGAAGCAAACGACGAAGAGCTGGATCTTGGAAGGAAACAGAAGCAGCGCGACAAAGCCGACGGGGAGGTCGACGGACAACTGCTCGACATTGAGGCGATGCCATGGTAGCCATGTCCACGCCGAAGCTGGAGCAATGACATCCGTTCGGAGCAGCCATGGCTGCTCGTCGTAGCTGGACGCGGGCAGCAGGAAGGTAGTCGACGCAACAAGCAGAAAGCTCGAGCTTGAAGTAGCGTCAATGGCGGAACTGAGGTTGTTGGGTCCTGGGCAGCTCACTCACAGGATGAAGCAGACGACGCAGAGGTCGTTCACGATGCAACTCGGAGAAAATGAAGTAGAAAGCAGAAGCAGCGGGAACGGAGATGGAGCAGCTACGCGAAGAAGACGAAGCGTTTGGATGGTGAAGCTAAGGGCAGCCATGGATGAGCCTGAAGCTTTGAAGGTTTGGAGAAGAAGCCATGGGAGGTGTTCTTGAGTTTTTGGGAAGAAGAAAACCCAAAAATGGGGGGGGGGGGATCCTTGTCTTAGTTTTAGGGTTTTTTGGTTTCTTTTTTTTTTGTTTTTGTTTTGTGTTTTGAAAAATGAAGAAGGGGTGTTGGGTTAATGGGTTAATGGGGCGGACTGGGTCGACCCGGTCTGAAGTGGACTGGGTCATGGGGAAGATTGGGCAATTATTTGGGCCTGAGGTTGAAATTTGAAGAAGTGGCCCAATCCGATTTTTCTTTGTATTTTTGTTATTCTTTTTCTTCTTTTATTTTCTAAAACTAAATTATAAAAGTACTTAAATTATTATTAAGAACTAAATTAAGTTATAAAAGAGCAAATTAACTCCCAATAACAATTAACGCACAATTAAGTAATAATTAAGCATAAAATTGTATATTTAAACATTAAATGCTAAAAATGGCAAAAGATGCCTATTTTTGTAGTTTTCATTTTTTGTAAACAAACTTAATTACTAACAATTGTAGAATTAAATCCTACATGCAAAATGCGACATATTTTTGTATTTTTTATTAATTTAACAAATAAGCAAGCACAAACAAAATACAAATAATTATCCAAAAATATCACAAAATCTCACAAAATTGCACACCAAGGAAAATCATTTGATTTTGAATTTTTTGGGAGTAATTCTCATATAGGACAAAAATCACGTGCTTACACCACTTTGCAGGCCGTGAGAGCTCGGAAGATATCAGATACAATCAGGGGCGCAAGCGTGCTATCATCTTGAGTGAGCAAAGTACTGACGACCCCAGCTATCTTTTTGTCAATATTCCCGTCTTTTCTTGGGAACACTAAAAGCCCTAAGAAGGTTATCATGAAAGCAACCCGTCTATGTTCATCCCACTTTCAACGGTTACTTTTGCTGCACAACTTGTTTTCTGGCTTGTTGAATCCTCCTATGTGGCCGTATCTTTGGTATATGAAGATCAGAGTGCAAAAACCTTTTGCCAAGTCTGGGTTATGGATCGTTCTGAATATTTTTAACGAGTCCAAAAATCGGTGCACCGCTACGGCTCTTGGAGCAACCAGGTATTTACGCCTCAACGGAACCTCAGCACTGCCAATGTACCCTGCTATTTCCTCTAAAGTCGGGGTGAGTTCAAAGTCCGAGAAGTAGAAGATATTGTGCGCAGGGTCCCAGTAAGGGACCAGTGCCCTTATAATATCCCCTCGAGGCCTGATACCTAACAAACCCGTGAGATCTTTCAGATGTTTCTTGACTTCGTCTCACCCTTCTTTGCCTAAATCATTCCACCATATCCGCAACTGGAGGGGGATTTTATCCATGATTGAAAAAGGTTCATTTTGAGTCGTGCTCATTCTGCACGTTTATTAATGTGATTAAACAAAAGAAAATTTATTTGACTCAAAATGATTTGATTATTTTTCATAAAAGAAAGACCAAATTTTTCGAACACGACCTTTCAGCACTTCAGGGACGAAGATCTTAAGGTTGTGTGAGTCAACCGATCAATAATAAAAAAAATGACAAAAGTGGCCGTTTATACAAAGTCAGCCTCCCGGCGTCCCTTTTGGGAACATTCGGCTATTTTTGATAAAAACGGCATCACCCGACTCTATGACGAAAAAAATTAAAATTTTTGACATTTTTTGGTCTAATTTTTGCAAAATGGGAGGTTGGACCCGACGAGGGTTGCCTACGTATCTCACGCCCTGTGAGAATCAAACCGGCATAGTTCGCCCAACATAAACTAAACTTGTAAACAAGACTCCTTTCTTTTCAAATAAATCAAACTAATTTTTTTTCTCATTTTTCCAAAATTTCGGCAGGGTTTTGACAATACTTGGACATTGATTTTTTTTTAAATAAGTAGTTATCTCCCTACACTGCTATATTTTTTTTCACAATTTTCAAAAATTCCTGATTTCAGAAACCGGTCAGCATGCAGATTTAAAGCAAATAAATGTGCAAAACAAAAAAGATGCAACAGGATGGTCTTTTTCATTTCAGGTTGCTTGTCCTAGACGGACCCAACCCCTGTGTTGAGTCCCCTAAGTCAAATGCAACATGATGCAAATAAACGTTCCTACTAGGGATCCGGCATGAAGTCTAAGTTATTCTAGGTTCAACCTGGGCATATGTTCTAGACAGTGTACCCGAGCGGACAACTCGAGTTGAGGAAGGAGCTCCTTTCCGGGAATCAAAAGGCCAGCCGGCTTAGAAACTTTCCGAGCCTCTTTTATTTCAGGGTATGACACTAACAGAATAGGGAGTCTCAACCAGTAAGCACATCCCCGGAGGTGAGAGGAGAAGGCTTCGCCACAGTTTATATGTACAAATCAAATAATATCAAAGCAGTAAAAAGCATCATTTCGCACATTAAATCAAAAAAATATAACAAACATCAGATAATAAAGAAAGCCAAATACAACAATTATTCTAAGCTCAAATTTCTAATCCTGAACCAGTGGTTCTGGGTCTTACAGTCCCCAGCAGAGTCGCCAGAGCTGTCACACCTCCTTTTTCAACCGCGCCGCCGCAAAGGGACGCGGAAGGGAGTTTTTTCCAATTAAAGGACAATCGAAATGGGATTTATTTATTTATTTCAGAGTTGCCACTTGGGAGATTTATGGTGTCCCAAGTCACCGGTTGAATCCCGAATCGAGGAAAAGAATGACTCTGTTTAACAGTCTATGCACCAGAAATCTGGATAAGGAATTCTGTTAACCCGGGAGAAGGTGTTAGGCATTCCCGAGTTCCGTGGTTCTAGCACGGTCGCTCAACTGTCATATTCGGCTTGATTATCTGATTTTATACAGTTATGAACCTACGTGCAAATTTTAATTCTTTAACCGCTTTTATATTATTATTATTATTATTTTACAGAGAATTGCAACGTTATGAAAATGTATCTCGAACCACGTCACAATCAATGTACCCGTGGTCGTCGACACACTTCGATTCCGTTGAGATTTGGATTTGGGTCACATCAATGTACACCCGCGTTTAAGAAAGCAACTTATTAAAGGCGTGCCTAAAGTGACTAGCACATTTTATTTTTGAGAAGGCCGTGAAATCTTGCTAAAACGGTCCATCCGAAGTCTAATTAATTACTGACCATTTATTGAGGGCCTCGCAGCTTGCGTTTTATTTGGCGAGGCTCGTCTCATTTATTTTTAAAGAGCAGTCCTAAAGTGACTACATTTCTATTAAGTTTGTCTCTAAAAGAAACGGGAAAAGTCTTAATTAATTACATACTTGATAAGTAGTTAATAGATTACAATAGATGATAACAATAATTTACACTCGAACTCGCAAGAATGGAGAAATGTTTGGTGCCTTTATTCTATAAGTAAACTACTAATGCTGAAATTACAAAAATGCATACAAACTTGTCAAGATATTCAAAATAAACTAATCATTCTTAAACTTTATTTAAACTAACATTACTAAAATTGATTTAAACTATTGGAATTAACGGCTAGGAAATGTTATCCACACGGATTCGAATATTGGCCTATATGCTGCCTAACGGAATCAAACACTGCCTATTTAAAATCTGTCTTAAATACAAAAGAAAGCTAGAGATGAAATATGGCAACTAATCCCTTAACTTATTTGTTCATTCTACAAATTACATATCTAACTACATGGAATCTGCAATTGACAACAACAAACTATAGTTTGAAAACCAAACAGTTCCAGTTAAATACACGGCTACGTCATGCATTCCAGTTGAGCTATAAAACTTAACTATATAAATGCACATATCTTATTAAACTGTAGATACAACACTAATTCATCAAACATCCTAGCATTTCATTTTTACTTTTACATCTCGCAGCCACATCAGTATTGATTCGAAAGTGTACCTGGTATTGAAATAAAAGAAAAGGAAGATGAGAGATCAGCAAGGCAGTAACAGTGAAGCAACAACAATCAACAACCAGCAACCAGGAGATTTAAAACCCAGCAATAAACTCAGAAATCCAGTTGCAATTTTAAACTTTTCAAGAAAGAAACACTTTGAACTTTTTTGTTAAACACTTAACCAAACTGATTCTGTTTTTTCAGAAGTGAAAGAAAACCAACTCTCCAATTTTTCCTTTTTCAGTATTTTTTCAGAAGATAGCTTTTTCAATCTTCTTCTGTCTCTTTTTTTCTTAGTTCTTTTTCTCAAATTCTCTCTCTCTCTAAGGTTTAAAAATCAGTCCCCCTCCTTAACTTCCATCCTCAACACCCTTTTATACAAGTCTGCCCCCCCTCCAACCTACTGCCCAACCCTTTTTCTTATTGAAATCAGAATTTTCCACTAAAATCCCACTAAGGAAAGTTTTTCCTTAATTTCAGCCCCTCATTCCCTTTTGTTCCCTATTAGTGTATTAATTTAAAGACACTAACATCCCACTAACAACACACTAACATTAAAATATTATCCTAACTGTTTCATTCCCAAATCACTACTGAAACCCCTTAATATTACTGCCTCCTAATACAATTATTTAACTGTATTAAAACTTTAATTTTGAAATCTGTTTTCAACTAACAAAGATTTGAAAATTAAGCCTGACTAACAGCTATAACCAAACTTATTTCTGATAACTGAATGACTGAGGTTAGAATTCAATTGGAACAAATGAACTGAAATTAAATCAAAACCAGACTTAACACAACATAGAACTCAACAGAATCCTTAAAGCTGAAACTGAATAATAAAATTAGAATCAACATGAATGCAGGATCATTGTCAGCCTATTGACAATGCCCTGAAACTAAGTGTCCATAGATCAGCACATACAACAACCATTTGACGAACTTATTGGTCTATAAACAAGAACGAATTAATCGGCGAAACTAATTAACTGATTGCCTACAACAATTGACACTAAACAATCAGACCCAGATAATCAGGCAATTCACGAGTAATTTCAGTGGTATTGACAAAAACATAGATTAACTGGAAACTAATTAATCGACACAACTTATTAATCGATTACACAAATTATTACACATAACAATTATATCAAACATAAACAAATGATAGAATTGGACCAAATAAAAAAGGCTACTGAAGATGAACAGAATCAATTGACAAAAAGAATTCTCAAACTAATAAAACTAAACTAACAAATAAATAGATATAAACAGATACAAGTAAAAAAGGAAAATACCTCAAAATATCAGAATTACGCGGACCCAGGCTCGATCTTCGGACTCGGACACTTTGAGGTCGAACAGACCTTAGTCGAAGTGTTCTCAACTGAGAACACTTCGATTAAGGTCGATTAGACCCCAAATCCTCACTTAATTTGGACGGATTCCATGATTTGAATTTCTAGGGTTCCTAATTTTTTTGATTTAGGGCTCGAATGTTTCTAGCCAGATTCGAAGGGAACCAAAATTATTTAGGGTATGAGGGAGGTCTGGGGGTTGCCTGGTATGAATTTGGAGTGGATGGGGTAGATCTAAGTCCTGCTCGAATCTTCGATTGAAGATTCGAGAAGTTGGAAGTTGATTCGAGGTGAACAACCAACAGATCCGTAACGAGGGTGGTTAGGGGGTGCCTTGGGGTGAGTTTGGAGTTGGTTGGTGTATGTTTCCGTTTGGCTCGAATCTTTAAATGAAGATTCGAGAAGATGGGGGAAGATTTGAACTACACGAGTAACATATTTGGAACGGGGGTGGTCAGATGGTCTTAGGGTGTTAAGGTGGTGGTCACCGGCGTTGTTGCCGCCGGCTTTCAGACTGAGGGATTTCAGGGCGGCTAGGGTTCGGGGTCAGTCTCTGAAAGAGACGATGAACAGGGCAAAAGGGGGGGTGTTTGGTTTGGGGGAGCTGGGGTAGGATATTAAGTTTATATAGGGGAGGGGTGGTTTGATCTTGGCCGTTGGATCAATCATGATCCACGACCTGGATCAATTCACTTAAAGGGGACGACACCGTTTGGTCTCATTTAGAGACTGGGTCGACCCGGGTCGAAATGGACCGGGTTGTGAGGGAAGCTTGGGACCGTTGGATCAATGGAGATGGACGGTTTAGATCGACATGCCTGAAACGGCGCCGTTTCAACTATGCAGGGGCTGAACTGGATCGTTCGATCCAGTTTGATCAACGGCTCAGATTTGAGACGCCATTACGACATCGTTTGGGGTTATCTGAGACCAGGCAATGGATTGGGTCATGCATTGGGTATTGATTTGGGCCCAATTTCATTTTAAACCTTGTGGCCCAATCCGAGTTTTCTTCATTTTTTGAACTCTTTTCCTTTTCCTTCTTTAATTCCTAATTTTAACACAATTCCTAATTAAATTGTAAAATTAAAATACAACTACACAAATATTAATTAACACTTACAACAATTAACGCACAAATTAAAACCTTAAAATAAAATCACACAATGACAACAAATAGAATAAAACGCATATTTTCGTGATTTTCTTTTTTTTTTAGCGCCAAATGACGGTTTAATTAATTCCTAAATGCATAATTAAATCCTAAATATGCATACAAAATGTATTTTTTTTGTATTTTTCAATTAACTACAACAAGGTAAACATTTACGGACAAAAACACAAATAATTATCCAACAATGCCACGTAAATCCTAAAAATTGTTCACCAAGAGAATTTTGTTTTATTTTTGATTTCTTTTGGAGTAGTTTTCGTGAAGCAAAAATCACGTGCTCACAGTATCTATAGATGGTTAATTACTACTAAAAGATAGTGCTTTATGAAAATTTCTCATTTTTCAATGACTTTGCAAAGACTAACTATTTTTCAATTACCGGTCAGAAAACAGGCTAGTTATGTTTTCATGTCCAATACAATTCAAAAGGCAGTCCGGTGCACTAAGCTCCTGCTATGCACAAGGTCTCGAGAAGGGTCAGACCACAAGGATCTATTGTAGGCAAGATTACCCTACATTTCTGCAAGAGGTTGTTTTCACGGCTCAGAACCCGTTACCATCCTGGTCACATAAACTTTTAAATATTCCTTTTCAACTTAACTTCAAATACTATTTTTTCTTCAAATCTCAACCAAATTATGTCCCAATGCCTACTTGGAAAACATCACAAGTACAGTACAACCGTAATGTGAAGATCAATATGTAAAATAGGAATGCTAATGCAGTAAAGAAGCAGCTCATGTTCAAATGATGACACTAATTACAATCACAGTGTTTCAAGTCATATAAGTTACTAGTCTCAAGATTACACATAAAAATGAACTACCTTTTTTCTAAGCAGATATTTTAAATTACATCAATCCCACAAAAAAAGGTAGGGACGATGATCTTCTAGGCTATTTTTCTCAGTTTTCTGATCATGTTATTGGAAAATCCATTCCATTAGACCACCTATACTTCCAAAATTTGGAGGAAAAAACTGTCATTATTATCATAATCATGCCTAAATAAAGTTTCTCCTTACAGCCTGTGCACAACTCATGCCTTTCTATGCTACAACACCGTTATATCATAACATACACGAAGAAAAGGTTAGTCCGGTTATATGTCATTTTGCTTCTTCTCTGCAATGACAGAAAGTTCAGCACATCTTTTTTGCTAACATCCTACTCGTTCTCGTAGCTTGAAAGACGAGCATCTGACAAAACGGTGAAAAGTTGTGTATCCACAAAAAGCTGCATAACCAAGAAGAGGATGTATCAATGAGATGTTTCTAAGCTTCGAGTATAAGAGGATTACGCAATCATACTACTCTGGGGAAAAAAATTCACGAACAATATCTCAAGGAAAAGGTTCTATGTTAGCACAACAATAAAAGATGACGATAAACTCAACAATCCACTCCATTAAAGGCACGAAGATGGGTACTCTGCTCTCATGCATTTAACGCAACACCATCCTCAAGTAATGAGAAAACGACATGTTAACTGTGAAAACCAAAAGAAAAATACGTGTTCGCACATACGACTCCAATTCGATTGCATCAAATACGGAGGCGTATTATAAGTGTAATAATAGACCATCGAAGAATAAGACATACGACTCCAATTCGATTGCATGTTCAAAATCATTAGTCAGCAGAAAGAGAAAACCAAAGTTCCATTCCAACACCACAGTACAATGTGCTGTGCATCTATTCTGATTGCCAAATTAATGAGGGGGCTCAGCTATTCAGCAGAATATAGCATCCAATACCACTTAACAATACATCAAAGCGCCTTAAAAAGCAGTGATATGTGCTACTGAGCAAGCAACGTGAAACTGAAAAGAGAATTAAATAACTACCACTTACTGATAACAGAGAAATTGATTTACCTTCACAAAAGGTTGATCCCTACCAGGAAAAGAATCAATAAAGCTATCCTTTAGCAGTATCGAGACCTGAAAAATAATAGGAGAAGCTTAATGGACTTAGACTACTAGTTTCCAGATCAACCAACCAAAAGATTGTGGAGTCAATTGGAAACCCGTCATTACCCGGTCACTGTTTGATTGTACGCTAGTTATTGTATGAGACCTCAAATCTGAACAAAGAGACTCTAAATAGCGCCGCATAACAGTCAAGAATTGTGCTGCAGCTTCAGCCTGAAAATTAGTCATAATTTAACATAAAAAAACATAAAAGGAGAAAAGCATGTCATAGGGGAAGAATTAATCAATTCAGAAAATGCAGCTATGACACAAGCACCATTTGTACAATAAGAAAACTAGGCTGTACATAAAACCTTTTTTTACCAAACAATAAAAGTTTTCTTTATGCTGTACATAAAACTTTTTACTTTACCTGATCAAAGAAGAAGGTAAAAATCAGTAGGCTGTACATGGTGAAAGGATTGCTATCGTCATGATATAGAACCAGCAACACCCTAACGTAGTTCAAATAGATAGTTTTCCAAAATCAAAGTTACATGCCCTTTCTTCTTGTCCCCTTTTGAAATTGACTCCACACTTATACTATGTTTTCAAATTCCTCATCCTTGTCCTCATCTTAATTCATACTTAGGCTCATAAAGGTGCAAGAAAAGATGGAAGATAACACTAAATATGAGGCTGGCTGATCAAGCTCCATTTCTTCAAAATAAGAATCCTAATATCAGGCTAAGCACGGCACTAAAATAAGTTGAATAATGACAGATACCTGCACTTCATTGCATCTGTATATAGGGCGCCTTTGAGCAACAGTATCTTCGCGTGACAATCTAGCGTGGATTGGCCGCAATTCTGACAGAAGCTCCTTACGTCGAGGAAGTAGAGGCAAGTAACACGATTTTATCTGCAGGCTCAACATATAAATTAGTAAATAACAAGATGAAAAGTTTGAAAGCTAAGACAACTAATTTCTAGCAATACTAAATGCCATGATATTAGTACCATTACATTATCCAGAAATATTGAGAAGAATTTATATGCTCTAGAAAAGCACAAGCTAAGAAAACTATAAAGCCTCTTGATATGCGACACCAAAACCACTTACTAGATATAATAAATAACTATAACTATAACAACTAACCTGGTCTTTGTTTACATTAACACGGACAAGATTAACACTTTTCATCTTCAAATCAGTTGGTTTGTGCTGCAGGCCAACCTGTCAATCATTAGGAGAATACAATGAGTTCGTGCAGTTTAGCATGCTAAGAGTGTCCCATTGTAGTTTCTGTACATGGTTTTGGGCAATCCTCGTCTAATGGGCTAGCTTTTAGCATTGAGTTAGGCGCAAGGTCAATTTTCTTAGTAATGGGAAAACTATAGTTCTTCAGTAGTGCAACAGTAGTGCAATTGTATCAAGGTTCACTAGTCTTGACGCATTCCATGCATCACCTAAAGTAGACTACATCTTCCATTATCATGCTCATGCATGCTATTAGGGCAATTCTTGAAACTAAAATACAATTTTTCTGTAGCTGCTGAAGTCATTTCTCTTCCGATAAGCGGGGGGAGAGGAGGAAGTGTTCTCAAGAGAACCCTTTTTTTGCACGCTCACCTTGACTATTCCACCGGATAACTGCTACCTCCAACAACACATATACAAGGTAGTTCTGCTTGCCAAGGCTTAGGCAGATGGGAAGATCACTTTGTCTCTGCTAGGATTTGATGGTTTTTAAGGTTTACACTCACTTCATTGACCACTAAGCCAACCCTTGGGTGCTCTCAAGAGAACTTTTATACTATAGCCATTTAAGAGGATAATAATATTGACACGAGAACTTTAGCCCTTTTAGTATTTTATTAAGAGTTAATCTAACATAGTTAATTTTCAATGTTCCCCTCTTCTAGTCTTTCAGTTCTTTCTTCTACAGCCCCTCTTAGGGCAATTCTTAAGAAATAATAGTTCCTAATCCCACTGAAAAGTAATAGAGGGATGCCTAATAAAAGATTTCACATTGTCTTACATGGACAGTAGGCAGGCAACACAGAACTATTCTCAAACCACCCACTTTACCCAACCCAGCTGGAACTGCAATTGGCATCCAGTTCTTTGTGAACGCGCGCATATATGTGAAAGAACATTAATGCAGATGCCAAGACAGATGCTAAAATGAGAAGAGAAAAGAAGGGGGATATTCATCTGACTGCTTCTGGCACTTAATTGACTTGTCTAGTACTATAGAAGGAACAAACTCACCAACCAAACGTATAGCATAAGTTATAGTTAGACAGTCTTAAGATTTCAATAAAACTGTAGCAGAACTTCTCCAAGGTAGAAGGATGAGACAGAAAAAGGAAAACAAAAGAAACTCACAATGAAAGGTACAGGAGCATCAAGGAAATCGAGCATCTTCCCAGGCAAAATCTGAATTAAGAAACAAAGTCAATTGATGATTGCTACAACACACATATTGCTGCATAATTAAGTTCTCGTGTAATTCAGTACCGCCGAACCATGAAACAGCATTGCAAATTTCAAGAATTAAACCTAGTTTCAATTTGACACACCCTTTTTTCTCTGTAAACCCTATCAGCGTTTCTAGACCAAAATAATTCAGATTCAAACCTAAATTTTTTATGTCATTTTCAGGTTCTTCTCCTAAACCTTGAATTCGTAACTTAATTCCACTTCAGGTAATGCCAAGAAAAATTCAAACTGAAGTACTATGAGGATGAATTCCTATCATTATATTGCAGGGTTTACTACCAGTTCGTGAATGATTATCTTAACAGTTCACAAGTAGGATTCCTCAAAATTGAGTGCTACCTCTTTAAAAGGTAGTCTATCAAAATTCACATTTCAGATCCTAAAGTTTGGATTTCCATGCACAACTACTTGATTCATTTATATTTGGTAGGATCTCATAATAAGAAATGCAACTCATAGTCTTGTCAACGAGTGCCGACAGATTATACATTTACTATTCAAGAGTTTATTCAACTAGAAACCCCATAGCGAAGAAAAACAATTAGTTGTGAACAAGCAACACTCCTGTACAGAATGAAAATTACATAAAAAATATAGGTACTCATTCAAACACCCATTAACACGTCGAACATCCAAAATAAGATACAATAATGGTACAGTACAGTAAATATCCTCAAAGATTACAGACACAAAATTATGAGGCTTAGAAGTAATAGCTATGTTACAGAACGTACAGGTAAGAATAAACTCTGCCATTGAAATGGACGAATAATGGGGATCAGAGATAGCACCACAGCAGATAGAACACCCTGTACTTGTTGCAAAATAAGAAAATGAATAAACTCTTTATGAAACTCAAGAAATACCAAAAGCATATGAATTCCAAGACTAAAAAACAAATTACCAAATTGGGGCACACAATAACCACTTGTTTTTCAAGAAGCACTCCAGTGACTAAGGCCAATATCTGAAAGAGCATTCCTTGTCAAACTGAATAATGAATGCCATCTAAAGCTCATAGTCATATGCAGTGAATTTACGAAGTGCAGACACTTGTTAAAATTTGGGAATAGGTAAGCTAAGTGGCTAACAGAGACTGACGCAGTCCGGGTTTCAGAACAGTGGTCAGTAGAAACAAAATCAGACGAGTTAAGGACTACTCAAAATCTTACCGTCTCAATTGAAAGTGCACGACAGATTGTTGCAGTTGTCCATATAGATAGTCCAACAGCTTCCTCAGCAGCGGCTAAATGGAAATTTACCTAAGAAAATAATAACTGTCATCAATAAGAAAGAGAAAAAAAATTTCAATCCCAATGACGCGAATTAGAAATGATCTAACCTTTGCAACTTCATCTGCATCCTTCATGCTTGTACCCAGATGTTTCTCACTAATTCCAAGTTCAGAAACTGAAATTCTCTCGTATTCAATAGCCTGTAGATGTTCGAGTGGCTGAAAAACGATCTTACTTCCTCGTGGTGGAAGGGGCAAGGAATGATAACTACAAACTATTTGCAGCAAATCATTCTTATTCTCCTACACGAGCATAACAAAGTGATTAGAGGAGGTGTGAACTCATAGGTGAATCAAACACTAACATGAATTTCTGTGGGTGGAAAAGAAAACTACAGACTCTAGCCCACTCCATTATCATCTCACACCCAGCATCCTTGTCGTTGCTGAAAAATAAGTCATCGTCTTCGTCCTCGGATGCCATACTTCTTGCTGAACTGCCAAAAGAAAACAACTTATTGACTAATTTATATTTAATGTGAGGAAATAATGTTTATGGTTCACATATGCTGGATAAAAGACAAGATGAAAACAAGAAGAATAACAGTACTCCATTCAACAAGAAAGGTATAAAGAATAAAAGATCTGACGCGATTAAGGCAAGACAAGAAAGTTAAAAGTTGACCACCTAAATAAGGATTCAAAGCTTCCAAGACGCTCCAAAGAATGGACCTTTGAGCAGACAAAAGGCCCGCTCTCAGGGGTTCGGTAATTGTCTTGAATTCCAAAAACCCTTTCAGCACTATCGGATCGATTTTCTGAGGCCTCGGATACACAATCATCAAAATAATGGATGTTCCTTCCCCCATCCTTACCGAATCCTCTTGCTTGACTATGATCTGATGCCTCACTGGCGGTGATACTTACAGGTGAAGAAACTTCCCACTTTGATGATGACGAGGGAACCTCATCGTCCGAGATTATCCCAGCAGCAGCAGCAGTAAGAGCAATTGCACAGTCAACTGGTATTGCAGAAGCTGTCCAATCTGCTTCATCATCCCTGTAAGGGGAATCAACGTTTGCATTTGATGCGTCATTCATTTTCGATGCAGAGGGGATAAAATCAGTGAGATTTATTTCACTAACAAAATGTGTTATCCTATTCAGACGCTCTTGTGCAATTACACTGCATTAAAGTAAATATAATATAGTCAATGGTATAGAATAAACAAAATATACAAATTTATTCATACCAGTAGACAGCTGATGAGAAATTCAGCGCAAACCTGTTCAACATCTCGTAGTGTAATTCAAATAAAGGAACTCTTGTTAAAAGACAATAACAGCGGGGTGCGGAAACCAAAAACTGACTGCGACCAACTGCTGATTGGGAAAGAGGTGATGAAGGAACATAGATAGCAGGTGGTTTCTGAACAATTTCTGGTACATGTAAACATACACCATAAAGGGTAGCATTGTCTGCCACCTGATGCAAAGCACATATTGTAACTTCAGCATTTTACACAAATTAATATGAACACAATGAAAAGAAGAAAAGGTAAAAATCCAAAGCTAACATATAACACCACTTACAGCAAATAGAAAAAGTCATCCACAAGAAAACTCCAAAACAAGAAAAAAAAATGAGCAAGAAAATATCAACAGTGGAGGAAACCAGGTCGACGTCCTTCGCTTAGAGTAGTCGACAGTGGCTAGTAAGTTAATTACTCCTAGTAATATTTGTGCATAGCCTAAGACTCCTATAGAAGGAGCACCTTGTACATTGTTTAACATCAACTCAAGACAAATTTTCTCCTCTTCTCTTTTCATTGAATACTCTTGACTTCTTCAGGATTCATCAAAAAATAGAAGCTTTTAATTTAAAACAGAGTAAGTTTGCACCATCAGTTCCACAATGATCTAAGGGAAAAGTAGAAAAGCACAGAAGAAAATAAATGTTAAGTACTCAGTAAAGACTGAATCAAAAGTATAGAATTGTCACTTGGAAAGAAAACTGAAGAATTAATGTATCAACTTATAAAGCACCGAAGAAAGCAATACCAAAGTTCATGTCAATTAATCAACTAAGCATCAATCCCAAATCAAAAGTCAAGAATTCAGAGAAATTTCCTTGGGCTTACCTTAAGGGAAAATATGAACGACAAGTCATCTCTGCCTAAGTGCTCCTGAAGATAAAGGAAAAGTTACGCTAATTTCTATAAGAAGAGAATTGTTTGCTTTGCTGCATAATAAAATAATATGATGCAAATGAGCATCAAGATTTCAAGCAGAATCGAAAAATAAATCTATTTTACTTTACCTGCCCATAGACCAGCTCATTTAGTTCACTAAATGATGGTGTCCTTTCCATTACATGTGCCTGGATTACAAAGTAAACACATGAATGTATGGGATAATTTTGAGAAGTAGAATGCCTTGAGTTATACGCTGATGATGAAAACACAATTAAAGTATTAGACCAGCAAAACTACACCTTAACACCTCCAGGAAAGCAGAATGCTGCCAAATCCTTCATGCGCATAGCTAACTTCTTTCCAGGAGGATACTTAAAGAGTACCTGCGAGAGAGGGGAAAGAAAAAGGAAGATAGTGTCAAGGAAAGAAAATATATCATACAATGTCATTGAGATATACGTCAATTATTGATGCCCAAATGGATATTTACATACGTACCCACAGCGACAATGTATGACCAATCAAATATTTGATGAAATAAAAACTGGAATATTATAACTGGAAATATTTGAGGATCCGAATCCGAGCTTCAATATAATATTTGAAGAAATAAAAAAAATATAATAGGAATATTAATGCTCAAGCCCGTGAACAAAATACCAACTTATAGGATCATAAAATATGAATTGAAACTCCTAACTAGAAGAAAGGGATCAAGAAGTCTACACATTTCTGCTTGGTAACAACCTGAAATCATATCTAAATTAGACTTGTGACGCAGAACAGGTTTGACCGTGTTTTGGGAAAAGAAAAAGCATCTATTCAATTTTTTTCTCTATGACTAACACACCTAAGGGCTGTACTAATTTGTTAGTCATAGTGAATTAATTTGAGATGTGAAACAAAGTTGGCTTTCAATAATTTTATTATTTATGAGAAAGTTACCTCTTTTCAGAATAAGCAGAATTTGACTTGTAAACCATAAATATGCAGATTTATGCAAGTAAACAAACCTGAGGTTCTAGGGATGGAACTGAAGGACCACAATTTGAAAGCATTCTGAAATCCACCATGTCAGATGTTTCTAACTGTACTTCCCATTTTTTTCTCCTGGCAAATGCATCCTCAACATCCTCAAGATTAGCATCAGGATGAAGACCAACGATAACAAAGTGCTCAAAAAGCGTGTCGGGCTCCTTATATTTCTTATAATCCTGCGCAGATTTTTCGTTTGTTTGCATCAAACATGATTCCCCAACTTAATGAGCAATCTAATGTGTAAGAGCTGAAGGCTAGTTTTCAAGCCAAAACAGTTGGGTAGAATTACTGAATCAGAAAAACCCATATATATTTACTATTACTACCTCCCTAGAAAGGTCCATAAGTGATATGTGCAAAGTATATAAGCTTGTCATCGATACTTCATCCTTGTGCATCAAAATGGTGATGTTCAAGCCAACTTGCCCGCCTCGACTATTTTATCGGGAACCTGCATCTTCTGACCAGTACTGCTACCGGGTAACTCTGCGTACCAAAGCTTAGGCAATTGGTAAGAGACCACCTACCTATTTGCTCGACTATCACTTGAATTCTTATTGATGCTTTCCTATCACAAAATACTCCCGTATAATCTTCCATTACAACCATCTTATTTTGCATCGGCATTATCATACAATTCTACTAAAACATTTATTTTTTAGGCATCGAAATCACATCTAATCTCATTTCTACTTCATTCTAATTATAGTGGCTTAACTTGAAGTGTGTATTTTCAGTCTTACTTCTTGTATCCTAATACCCTTACTCGATAAATTGATACTCCATATTAAAAAGGAACCACGGAGCAAAGAAAGGAACATAGAATTGTCTATTCTATGTCAAAATTCAACACATTATTCTCCATGTTGCCTCGAAAAGGTTGTTCAATGAAAAAGCAACTTAAATTTCTAGTTAAAAAACAGTCATAAACTGAATTACAAGCAATTTGGATCCGAATAAGAAAGCAGCATACCGAGGTTTTCGAGTGAAGCTGATACCACTGTCGCTTTTGATTAGCCAAAACCTCAGGATTAAACGGTAAGAACGAGCAGTCTTCTTGTGAAGTAGTACCCCAATTACGCAAAGCCCTTTGCATTTGAGACTTCCATTTTGTAAAATTACTGCTTCCACTTCTATGAATAGAAGAAGTCACTATCTCACTACGACTTCTTCTATGTCCAACAACCCCAGTATTTGGTGAAAATCTCGAACTACTACTTGAGTAAACGTTTTGTAGCGCCTCACCAGCAACTCTTACTGCTTCCTCGGATATTTGCTGTAATACCCTGTAGGGTGATGATGGCAATTCTTCTTGCCCATTGCCTTCTTTCATATTAATTCCTTTATTATAACAACTCTACAATAAGCAAACAACAATTGTGTCTCAGTCCCAAACAAGTTGGAGTCCGCTATATGAATCCTCGCTGTCCAAGAGTCTCCATTTAAGCATTTTTCCCAAACAATTCCAAGAATCAATTTATACACTTCTTCTGTCACATTATTTGATTGATAGTTTCAATACATTCATAAGAATTACAGCCAAACTGAACTAACCCATCAAATATTGTTCCTCAATTTGAAGAGAAATCGAATCTTTGTTCACTGAACATTACCAATAATAACCTTTCTCATCAAACCATTCCAGTTTCAATGCAGACTTGAAATTTACAGCCAAATTAAACGTGACCCGCCAAGAATCTTTACCCAATTTGAAGAAAGTTTGAATCTTTATTCACTGAACGTTACCAAAATAAGACCAAAAGGCTAATTCTTGGAACCTTAAGCAAAATGCGAAGTACCCTGTGATTGAGAACAAAGGGGGAATAAGGAGAAAAAAGTCAGAATCACATATATACGTAAATTAAACTCCAATTATTGTATTAAAAAAATGTCTCAAAAACTATAGCCACTCAATCGAATAGGAAATCTGAGGAACACCCAAATTAGATACAATGTGGGAAAACACAGAAAAAGCAACCAAGTACAAAAAAAAACATATAAGAGAAATGAGAGTTACGTCTAAAATTGCTGAATCATAATAATAAATAGAGTGAATTAGTGCAAGAATCTTGGATTCTGGAAAACATGTCGGGGCAGAAAAAAAGCAAAAAAGAAGAAGAAAGATGTGATGTTTTTTTTACCTAGAACAAGAAATGTGATCGTGGTTGGTTTTTTAGCACTCGTACGATGTGGTTTTTTTTAAGGCAAGAGGTTATCGGTGTCGTAATTTGGTTGGGGGGGGGGGGGGGGGTTGTTGGCGGAGGAGAGAGCGAGGAAGAGGAGAAAGTTGCCGAGAATAACGGTGGGGGAGCATGCAGAATGAGCATTGTTTTTCATAGGATCATATCACCGTTATTATTTCATGCTAATGAAGAGGAAAGTCTTCTGCCTATTCTTGACCACAAATTTTTACCATGGTAAATTCTTGTGAGTAAAAAACTCATTTAACCAAAGTTTGTCGTTTTCAATGAGAATACAAACAATTTTAATCTTTTTATGTTTATCAAAATTGAATAAATATTAATCTCTTTTACACATGAAAGTAGTTGTTTATCGCACTCGTTTGGCCATAGAATTTGGGAGTTTCTTTTCAAATATTTGTTTGTTTATAAATTTTAACATTTTTGGTAGATTTTGAAAATAAAATGTTCAAATCCGTAAAAGCAGCTTTAGAGTAGTTTTTGAAGATTTTTACTCACAAAATTTCAAATACTTTTCGAATAAAATGCATGTCTAAACACAATTTCAACTTTCAGAAAATATTTTTCATCTCATCTTCAAAAATTTATTTTTCAAGTTTCAACCAAAGTTATGTCTAAACGGTAGCTTCATTGAATGGCTCGTAAGGAGCATGTGAGCTGGGGCACTCGTAGTATAAGAGTATTAGGTTCACATGTACCTAAAAGTTTTGATGCGAAGCTTAAAGTTTGTACAAAAATTTACTGAAACTATAATAAATAGTATTATATATAAACTCATAATTTCAAAAATATAATAGGTTCAAATCTAAAAATCTTAAATATTAAATTATAGAGTTTAAATTCTAGATCCGTCTTTATACGTGAGCCATTTAAAAGGAAGAGACCATTAGAACACTTACTTTCAATTCATTCCCCAAACATAAAAACAACCTTTCATAATTCCGTCGCAAAATAAAAGAGAATTAAAAAAGGACTTTACATCTTTTCCCTTTTTCGAAGTAAAAGAGTTACACCATTTACCTAGTGATATTTCCACTTCTATGAAAAATGAAACTTTGTATTATCACAAAAATGACTTTAATTTACATGTACCCTACTTACGTCTGATGTATATTAAAAAAAACTCACTATGTCAGTAATCTAATGAGATTTTTAAACAACTTATTGAATTTGGACCGTGAGCAATATAACTTTTCAGTAGAAATGACACTAGATAACCACTCTAAAGGGCTGCTATTTAGAAATTAATTATTGCATCAAGAATTTAATTTTTCAGTTTAATTTTTTTGGGACAAAAGTATCTTGAATTGCCATGAAGTTAAAGATGTTTAGTTTAAAATTTGAGGACAAAATAAGTAGTGGCTAATTTTTAAATAATATCCCCGAAAACAACTGTCTGTGCACTTACCCCAACTTTTCAGTAAAAATTGCATGAGGCGCCCTATTTGGTTGCCCCCATTTAATCTATACCTATTTTTTTAAAAAAATTTAACTTGTATCCACTTTTTAAATAACTTGGTCCCCTTTCTCCTCCTTCCTTTCCTTTTCTTCTTCTTATTCTTCTTCTTTTTAAATTCCGTTCCCATTTCCCACTCCGAAGGATTATCCTTCAAATTTCTTCAGTTTTTTCAAGATTTTGACTTTTCTTCTACCGATAACAATACCATTATTAATGCAGTGTAACAGTTTGGCAGCTTTATATCGACGAAAGTGTTGGGTACTTCTAGCTCTATTTCTACTGTGTCTAATCCTGATGAGCAAGTGCAAGCAAATATATATCTGTAATTTAATATTATAAGGAAACAATAAAATAGTTAATACAACATTTTGATCTGCCTTGAGAGGAACATGGTTGTTGCAGAAACTTACAAATCCCTAAATACGGGTGCAAGTAGATAAATAATTAATTTTTCACATTCTTGATTTTGTCTCCACACTGCATTATCATTACAAAAAAAAATTTGTCAGTTACAAAAATAAAAATTTCAGCTCTAGAGCTGAAGTTTGCCAGTTACAAACAAAAACTTCAGCTCTTCGCCAGTTACAAAATAAAAACTTCAGCTCTAGAGCTGAACTTCAGGCCCGGCTACTAGAATGAAGTTTTGCGTGATTGCTTTTGCTACTTCAGCCCCGTATGCTGAAATTATGTGAAAAAGCGGGTACTCTTGCAATTTTTTAATTTTTTTTGCAAAGCGGGTACAAATTAAAACGTAACACAAAAAATAGGTATAAATACAAATGCCCCAACTTTTCATCACACCATCTCAAGTCGGTCCAAACTAATTGTTTAAGAGAGACTCAATTTCTCAAAACAAGCATTAATAGGAAGTACTTAGTGTAGTATTCCAAAAATGGCACAAAAACAAGTCCTTTGTTATAAAATAAAAATTGTAAAGTAAAGATAAGTATAGAGAGAAACTGATATATTATTCGAATTCAAACTGATGTACATAATGAACTGAAATCTCCTCTATTTATAGAAGAAAGGAAGTTGCTGTGTAAGCTGCTATGTAAGTTGCTATTATACCAGATATGGATAATCTTCTACTGAGAGTAATGTTTATCCATAATGGAGTACTGAAAGGATAAGCTCATTGTACCAGGTATAAATAATCTTCTACTGGGGGTAATGTTTATCCATAACGAAGTACTGAAAAGATAAACTCATTATACCGGGTATGGATAATCTTCTACCGGGGGTAATATTTATCCATAACCGAGTATCGAAAGGATAAGCTTATTATACCCGATATAGATAATCTTCTACCGGGGATAATGTTTATCTATAACCGGGTACTGAAGTGATAAGCTTCTTCAGGAGGCTTATTTCAAATAGAGTACTAAATAGATAAACATATTTACGGCGGACTCTCATATGGATAAGCTTCTTCAGGAAGCTTATTTACAACGGAGTACTAAATGAACATCCATAATATAATATATTCATAACACTCCCCCTTGGATGTTCATTCAAAGATAATGTGCCTCATTAAAACCTTACTAGAAAAAAAATCCCGTGGGAAAAAATTTAGTGAAGGAAAAAGTGTACACATATTTAGTAATACGCATTGCTGGCTGCCTCATTAAAAACCTTATAAGGAAAACCCTGTGGGAAAAACCTTAGTAAGGGAAAAAGAGTACAGCGCGCATTTTACTCCCCCTGAAGAAAATCTTATTTCAAATATTTTAGTCTCTGCATTCTAATCTTGTATACCATATTCTCAAAAGTTGAAGTTGGTAAAGACAATCTGCTGGATTGTCACTTGAACTAATTTGATGCACATCAATATCACAATTTTTCTGAAGATCATGTGTGTAGAATAATTATGGTGAAATGTTCTTCGTTCTATCTCCTTTTATAAATGCTCCCTTTAATTGGGCTATGCATGCAACATTGTCTCCGTATAATATTGTGGGTCTTTTATCACATTCCAACCCACACGTTTCTCAAATGAATCACTGATCTCAATCATATGCATTCCCTGTTTGCCGGTTTGAGATCGAGCTTTATGGGGATCGGATAAATAACCTGCATCTGCATAACCAATGCGATCTGCACCACTTTTGTTAGCATTAGCAAGATAAATAAGAGCACCCCCTCTACACCGAGATAGAGTATTTCAGGACCAAGGAGTTCCTCATCCTCCTCTAGAGGTTGGAACGGATCCTTATTTACTTCAAGTGATTGAATATCCATTGGTGTACTTAATGGGTACACTTTGTCCATGTAAAAGTATTTTTAAGACCCTTTTGGAGCTCTTCTGGAGTTCCAATAAAATTTATGACATCAACATAAATAATAAGTATAACAAATTCTGATGACATTTTCTTTATAAAAATATATGTACAAATAATATCATTTATCTAACCTTTTTTCAGCAAATTTTCACTGAGGCGATTATACCACATACGCCCAGATTGCTTTAAACTGTACAAAGATCTTTGTAATTTGATCAAGTACATTTTTCGAGACTTTGAATTATATGCTTCAGGCATTTTAAATCCTTCAGGGATCTTCATATAAACTTAATCAAATGAGTCATATAGGTTATGTCTTGCATTTAAATGGCATGATATCTCCAAGTGCCTGGACTATAGGTCTGATCCTCACAATCTTTTACAATATTGTGCACTATATTGTATCAAATATATCGTCGAAGATCATTTTGTATCGGTTCCTAAGCAGCATAACTTGTTGAGATCTCATAACTTTCTTTATTTTCAGGTACCTGAACTTCTGCTGGAGTTTCATCAAATGTTATGTCGTGGGCTCTTCTAGAGCTCATTTCCTCCTCATTATGATCATTTTGATCATTTGCTCCTATCATTTTTCAAGGATTGTTACCTTTGGAACCGATCGATTTACTACGCTTCATGCGTGTAGTAAACTTTATCCTTCAGGAACTTTAATTTTAATAGGAGCATTTGCAGCTGAAATACAATATTTAATTTTGCATCAACAAATGCTCCTGGCATTCGACTTGAATTATCTTCTAAGTGAGGATTATATTAATGATAATTCGTTTCATATAGCATATTTTTTAGCTGCTTATTCCATCCCTCAAATGTTAGAAAAACTAACATATACCCCCAATCATCTTTGGGAAACATATCTTTGTGTATTATGTTAGAGAAATTAATCATATACCACGCAACAAAAGACAGTAAAAATATTTGGTTTCTAATCCTAAACCAATTGTGAAGGGAGGACTTATCATATATTGTTGGTCTGATGCATACAAGTGCTGCTATATGCAATTTAGAAAATCTTAGACCAACACATGAAGCTTTATTCTCATAAGCAATGGTTTAACCATTAATAGGAGGTATTCAATGCTAAACCAGCTTGGATATAAACCAGCATTATCATGATGAACTGTCTTCATTTCATAATCTGAAAATTATGCTCTTAATCGAGAAAAACAATTCCAAATGTCAAACTGCAGGTTGACAATAATTACACATGTAACCATCTCATATACGCATCTATAAGTGGTTCACATGATAGATGAACAAGCCCATATTCACATTTTATATACTTTAGAATTCAGGGGTCTTAGTCCCAACTTTAACCGGTATAACCAATTTATAATGAGAACAAGCAGCACAAGAGAATTCTTGAAGAATCTTCTGGTTCTTCAGTATATGCTTATCAGAATTCTCAAATAGCTCATTTAAAAATGATAAATGAAAACTTCAAGTTTATCATGGCATGTGAAGTTTACTATGGCATAAATTTTGCCTTAGTAAACTTCTGGTTTACTATGATACATGATGTAGTACAAATTAAAAAATAAGGCGGGTAACTTCTCACATACATATTATTTTACCCCTATGATTGTGGAAACATGAAGATTTTCAATCTTCCAGTCATTTATAGTCTTAGTATGATAGTCATTTGTATTAGTAAACTTAAGGTTTAATACAACATATGTTTTGGCCATAATCATATAATATAAATGACATATTTGTATATAAACTCTTTGAGAGCCTTCATTTATTATCCACAATCTAATATTTATCGGACACTACTGGTGTCATGTATCCTCTAGGCAAACAGTTAGCTCTTCAGGAGTTGTTGATACATTTTGTACTATCAAATATTGCTCAGACACTTCTGGTATCATGAGAGAAAATCACAATCAAATAAACAATGTAAAACAATTGTTTAAGCACACAAAAACTCCTCTTCATTATATTTTCCTACTTCATGAGGCAATTCAATTTTGTTACTTCTTCAGGAGCAAATTTAAAATACGAAATATTGAGTATATATTCCCTCAATTATATTTTACCTCTTCTGGAGGTGAATTGTAATATATTCACATCAAGAGCGCGTTCATATTTACCCGACTTACTAATATTACCACATTCACTTCAGGGAATGGATTAACACTATCAAAAGTTCTCATTGTTCAAGAAATCGAACATAATTATCTGAATGCACGTTAATCACATCAAATTGTGATGCTTCAACCTTTTTAAAATATTTACTACTTCAGGAGAAAATCAAGGTGTGCATTTAATATAGAGAATATTTATGTAGCTTATCTTCAATTATAACCATAGAAAGCCTAAATTATCACTTCTGGTGATCATAAGCATATACCGCTTCTGGTGGTTAACAAAATATAGTTACAATGAGATATACGAAATATAACCACTTCTGGTGGTTGTATATTTCTTGCAAACTCTGCTAGAGTTTAAGTTGATCTAATAATGTTATCCATATTCTTCAAAATGACATAAATAAGATATATTATAGTAAACATCATTATCAAATCATAATTTTTCTTTATGTACAACAATTACATAACCATACTATCTATTGCAAACAACAAAAATTAAAATATTTATATTTTTGCAGATTAACCACTGATCACATGACTTGTTTCTCCATCAGGGAGTGCAAGGTAATCAGCTACATCCAAATGCATGAAGTTTATATTATCTTCAGAAATAAAATTTGCTTCAGCATTTTTCTCTGTCTTCTTTAGGGAGGCTTGATAAAGCTCAACCAGGTACTTTGGCGTACGACAAGTACGTGACCAATGCCCTTTTTCCTCCACATCTATAGCATGATTTTTCTGCATTTGGTGCTTGCACCGCTTCATGCTTTTGTTCCTTCCTTTTCCACTGTTGGTGGTGAGGAGGGTTCTTTGGTGCATTATTATTACCATGATTAAAATTTCTTCCCCGACCACGACCATGACCACGACTGGGGCCATGACCTCTTCCATGCTTAGTTTGGTGGAAGTTCATCTCATTCACTTCAGGGAATGGACAAGAACTAGTAGGTCGGCTTTCATGATTTTTCATTAATAGCCCATTATGTTGCTCGGCTATAAGAAGATGTGAGATAAATTCAGAATACTTTTTGAATCTCATTTCTCAATACTGCTGCTGCAGGAGTATATTCGAGGTATGAAAAGTGGTGAAAGTTTTCTCCAACATATCATGATCAGTAATATTATCACCACATAATTTCAATTGGGAAATAATTCAGAACATAGCAGAATTATATTCACTTATAGATTTAAAATCTTGTAGCCTTAGATGAGTTCAATCATAACGTGCATGTGGAAGAACGATCATCTTCAGGTGGTCATATCTATCTTTCAAATTATTCCACAATATGACTGGATCTTTAATAGTGAGATATTCCATTTTTAGGCCCTCATCAAGGTGATGACGTAGGAATATTATTGTTTTGGCACGGTCTTGGTTTGATGCCTGATTTTTATCCTGGATGGTGTCTGCCAGACCCATCACATCAAGATGAATTTCAGCATCAAGCATCCAAGACATGTAGCATTTGCCCGATAGATCCAGGGCTACAAATTCAAGTTTAGAAAGATTTGACATTATATAGAAAAAGAAAGTTCGTACCTCAGATACTTTCAAAGTATTTGCTTGAGATGGCAGAGTCTCGTGCTGATAACGTGTTATAAAATAAAGATTGTAAAGTAAAGATAAGTATAGAGAGAAACTGATATATTATTCGAATTCAAACTGATGTACATAATGAACTGAAATCTCCTCTATTTATAGAAGAAAGGAAGCTGCTGCGTAAGCTGCTACTGCAAGCTGCTATGTAAGCTGCTACTATACCAGATATGGATAATCTTCTACTGAGAGTAATGTTTATCCACAACGGAGTACTGAAAGGATAAGCTCATTGTACCAGGTATAGATAATCTTTTACTGCGGGTAATGTTTATCCATAACGAAGTACTGAAAAGATAAACTCATTATACCTGGTATGGATAATCTTCTACCGGGGGTAATATTTATCCATAACCGAGTATCGAAAGGATAAGCTTATTATATCCGGTATAGATAATCTTCTACCGGGAATAATGTTTATCCATAACTGGGTACTTAAGTGATAAGCTTCTTCAGGAAGCTTATTTCCAATAGAGTACTAAATAGATAAACATATTTATGGCGGAGTCTCATATAGATAAGCTTCTTCAGAAAGCTTATTTACAACGGAGTACTAAATGAACATCCATAATATAATATATTCATAACATCCTTTTGTTTTTCGACATATATAAAAACAAGTCTATTATACAAAACTTATATATATTGCTACTTTGACCACTTTGTGTAGTCGTGTTGCCACGTTCAAGTGTGTAAACAGTTGAAAATTGTGAAGAAGTTATGCCTCGTATTTTGTTTTGTAACCAATCTTCATATTTTACCCGAAATTTGGTATTTAAATAAGAAAAGACGAACAGTTATCGAGAAATATTCATTAATGGGGTGGGAAATAACATGTGCAACGTATTACGATTTCCGTCAAATAAGGTCACCTATTAATGCTCTGTTTCCTCCCTAAAACAAGTCATGTCATTTAAACATCAGTAGTAAAATTATTTTATAACAGTCTTATTTGTTTTGATATTTTTTTACTGTTACAGTGAAGTACTATTATAGATAACATATATTATAATATAACATAAATATTGAGTTCGCGAAAATTTTATTTTTTATAGTGAATAATTATTATATAGGGATACTGTTATGTATTCGGTTTGCGGGACAGACACTATGTTATTGCTTGAACGGAAATTTGCTATTTTGATATGTGTTTAAGTTATATAAACTGTTAGCGTAAATAGTTTTTTAGTCATGGATTATTTCCTGTGTAACACATTTTTTCACCCATTTTTTTTTGCTTTCTCTAAATTGATACTCTAGCTAGGTGCTACGGTCTGGTCCACTACCCTACAAAGTAGCTTGATGTCCGAACCATTTCCAATGCGAATAGTGCCCTAGGAGTCTGTAGACAATAAATATGCGTCGAGAAAATAAAATCAAGACCGAAAATATCGTAACAATCGTAGTATTTAATTTCGAATATTTGAGTGTACAATCTCTATGAATCCTTTGATTCTTCTTTCCAATAGTAAATAAATTCAAGGGCCTTTAAGCTTGATCTTGAATATATATTTGTTTCCACGAACAATGATCTTATTCTTGAGCTTGATTGCTTGAACTTGATTTGATTCGTTCTTCGTTCTTGAGCTTTAACTTGATTGCTTGAAGCTTGAAACTTGTAGAGAAATTTGCAGCGTTTGATCTACGAGCTCTCTCTTGCTTCTTGTTATAACTTCTGGTGTCTTTTCTGAGTTATGAAGACCCCTATTTATAGTTGTGGAAGGGAAGAGTTACGATAAGAACAAACTCTTTCCGACCAATCAAATTGAAGTGTGACATGGACGCATTTGATTGGCTAGAACATGTCACTTGCACACATGGCGCGATTTCATTGGCCTTTTAGTGTGACTTGGCATGCCTTGTCATTTTGACACGTGGCATGATCCTATTGGCTCTTTTGTTTGACTTGGCGTGCTACGTCATTTGACACGTGGCACCAAACTGGGCCTTTAGGAAGATGGCATATTGGGCTTAATGAAGTGGGCTCATTACTTTAGCCCAATTAAATGAGCTAGCCCAATAATATTGGTATTATATAATTAATCCAATTATGTTAGCCCAAAATATTTATTTGGACTAATATATATAAAATATAATCCAAATTATTTTATTGAATTTGAAATCAATAAATTTTATATGCCTACAAATGCCCATTACTTCAAGACTTGGTGAGGTGCAGACTTGTCAAAACCGAAAACGGGTAATAAAATATCCGCTGTCTATCAAATTTGGCTTAGGCCAGTTTAGAGCTTAAAGATTGTCCATGCGATTTTGTTACGTATACACCCGGTCAATTATTCGAACAGTATAATGACCATTTAATTTAAATAGGGATAAGACAACAATTGAAAATTGTGATTTCAATATGAAACCAGAATTGTCGCCTGACATCTATGTTTCCTTTTGGAAAAGGAAGTCTTTCCACATTGTCATGATTAGACACAATTTCATATTAGCTTTGCAATTCCTACCACAATTTGAGTCCATCTTGGATTCATTTTGCCGCCGTAATTAGACGAGTTCCATACGGAAAAGAATTGTAGTAACCGCCTCATACACTCAATCCCACATCGGCAATTCACATGTTTTAGCAGTCCCTTTGAGATCTATATAAACCCCTGCATCGTATTTGTTTAGTATCATTTTGCAATATTTGCAAAGCCATATTGAGCCTAGTTTTGCGGACTTGAAAGTATTGATGCGAAGGTAATTTTTTTTTTTTTGTGCTTTTCTTCTTTTGCCATTTTTTTGTAGGTCAAGCGAGAAAGATATGTTCTTGTTCAACAAGATAATCCATGCATGAAGAAGACGATCTTGAGGTATGAGGGGATGAGTACTCATCCTTACCCGACTATCGAAGAGATTACTCTCAATGTGGCTCGACTATCGGAGAGATTACTCTCAAAACGGCCCGACTATAGGAGAGATTACTCTCAATGTGGCCCGACTATCGGAGAGATTACTCTCAAAACGACCCGACTTTCGGCAAGGCCAACTTAAGGTGCAAAGGGACTCATATGTCCACCTTAAGATTGGAATGTTATAGTTCCTTTTAAGGACAAACCCGCGAAGAGGCCAACTTAAGATGCAAAGGGACTTATATGTCCACCTTAAGATTGGAAGAGTTATATGTCCATAGAATATGGCTTGATCATCAGAGAGATTACTCTCAAAATGGCCCGACTATCGGAGAGATTACTCTCAATGTGGCTTGACTATCGGAGAGATTACTCTCAAAATGGCCCAACTTTTCGGCAAGGCCAACTTAAGGTGAAAATGGACTTATATGTCCACCTTAAGATTGGAAAGTTATAGTTCTTTTTAAGGACAAACCCGCGAAGAGGCCAACTTAAGGTGCAAAAGGACTTATATGTCCACCTTAATATTGGAAGACTTATATGTCCACAAAATGTGGCTTAACTATCGGAGAGATCACTCTCAAAACGGCTCGACTATCGGAGAGATTACTCTCAATGTGGCCTGACTATCGGAGAGATTACTTTCAAAACGGCCCAACTATCGGAGAGATTACTCTCAATGTGGCCTGACTATCGGAGAGATTACTCTCAAAACGACCCGACTTTCGGCAATGCTAACTTAAGGTGCAAAGGGACTCATATGTCCACTTTAAGATTGGAAAGTTATATAGCTTCAACTTGAAGACGACCTCAACTTGAACACTTGGAAAACTTTGAAGATTTGGCGGACTTTGCAGACTTCAACTCGAAGATTTGGAGGGCTTAAACAATTCAACTTTAAGACCGACGAATTTGAAGACTGAAACTTGAAGACCGACGAACTTGAAGACTTCAACTTTGGAATTGAAGAGCCTAAATATTTCAGCTTGAAGATCGGCGAATTTGAAGACTTCAACTTGAAGACCGACGGACTTGAAGACTTCAACTTTGAGACTTGGAGGGCCTAAATATTTCAACTTGAAAATCGGCGAATTTGAAGACTTCAACTTGAAGACCGACAGACTTGAAGACTTCAACTTTGAGACTTGGATGGCCTAAATATTTCAACTTGAAGATCAGCGGATTTGAAGACTTCAACTTGAAGACCGACGGGGTTGAAGATTTCAACTTGGGGACTTCAACTTGAATACACTTGAAGACTTCAACTTGGAGACTTCGAGGGCTTAAATATTTCAGCTTTTCTTTTGCTTTACATTGTTCGACTTTTATCTTAGTCGCATAATTTTCAGCTTTATGTTCTTGTAACAAATGATTCATATCTTGTCGTGGGAGAGTCCAAATAGTTAACCGTTTGATGACTTCAATATCTAAAATATATCCAATACTCAGAATCAAAAAACCTTCAGAATCGCGCCGGATAATATTTTGAAACCAACTTTCGATTTCACCATGTTGAAAATTTCAGATTTGTGCAGTCTCACCAAAATATTCATATCTCGGTATAGAAATATCGAAATTGCAAACCGTTTAATTTCAAGAAAACTAGACTTCAAGACATAGAACATATCCAAAATTCTCAATCAACCAACTTCAGAATCGTCCTAGATAATATTTTGAAATCAACTTTATATTGCACCATGCTATCAATTCCAGATTTGTGCAGTTTCACCAAAAAAATCATATCTCGGTGTATAAATATCGAAATTGCAAACCGTTTGATTTCAAGAAAACTAGACTTCAAGACCTAGAACATATCCAAAATTCTCAATCAAACAACTTCTGAATCATCCCAGATAATATTATGAAATCAACTTTCATTGTACCACGCTATCAATTCCAGATTTGCGTAGTCTCACAAAAATTCATATCTTGGTATGGAATCCTTGAGATAGGAAGATGTCTTACTTGCCATCAATCGAAATCTAAGAGCCATAATCTCACAAATATCTTGAGTTCAAGTCTCATTGAATTTGAAACGTCGTGCCAAGAAATCTTTTCCTTATACTTGTGTTTCCTTTTGATGTCTCTCTTCTCTTCCCCCTTTTTTTAAGGCAGAGAGAGGACTTGGAGACCAACAAACTTGAAGGTTTGGTGATCCTTAAGACATAGAGAATTCCTGGACTTCAACGCAAATACTTGACATCCTCCTAAAATCAGCCCATTGAAGATATCAATTTACCATGGAGGGTTGCCCCCTTTAAATCAAATGAGATCAAAGTTCAACAGGAGGATGGCATTTCAGTTTGATCTTACATTCCTTCATACTTCATTCGAACAACAATTGGGGCAATATGTATCTTTGAACTTATGCGACTGAACTTACAATGAAACTCTAAGCTGCATACGTACCTCGACAAAGAGAATCAAGTCATACCGTAGTTCAGGCTGGGTGATTTTTTTTAAATTTTTTTTATGTCCTACCTTTTGCCTAGGCCGCCTCTTTTGAAGTTTTAAACCTAGCGGACTCCCTTTTTTTTTTTTACATCCTAACTTTTGCCTAGGCCGCCTCTTTCGAGACTTTCAACCTAGCGGACTTTTTTTTTTGTAGGGGCCGTACACAGTATAAACTCATGCGGGTCAGGAGTGTAGCAACATGCAGTTTAGGATCGTGCATCAAGGAGCATCATGACTTGCAGTTTAGGCTCGTACGTCGAGGAGCGTTGCAACTTCACGGATAATACTTCTTTAAAAACTTGCCATTGATAGGGCCGATTCTCATACTATCTATATCAACCAACTTGGAAGCCCCACTTGAGTAAGCTTCTTGTACGACATATGACCCATCCCATTTTGAAGTGAACTTCCCTACAGGTTTATGAGAAGTAATTATGGGTCTTCGTACGACAAGGACTTGATCTCCTACTTGAAAGGATCTCGGGCGAACTCTTTTATTGAAGGCGCGAGATAATCGAGCTTGATAACATTCAAGACTCTGTTGAGCTTCCATTCTCTTTTCATCAAGAGCTTCTAACTCTGCTAATCGAAGTTGAGCATTTTCTTCATCAGTGATCCCTTCTTGAATAGCCAGTCGTAACGAAGGTATTTGAAGCTCAAGTGGCAAGACCGTTTCGACTCCATAAATGAGTGAATAAGGAGTCGCCTGTATTAGCGTGCGGTGAGTCATCCTATATGCCCATGGAGCTTCTTCCATACGTTCATTCCAATCTCTTTGGGATTTGGAGACGACTTTCTTTAACAAGTTGCATAGAGTCTTGTTGAATGCCTCAGCTAGACCATTGGCGGCAGCATTGTACATCGAAAAGTTATGTTGCTTGAAGCCAAAGAGATCACAAATCTTATTCATCAACCTATTATCGAATGGCTTTCCATTATCCGTTATTATGTAACGAGGAATGCCAAAGCGATAAATAATGTTTACTCGGATGAAACTTGCAACATTTTCCTTCTTTACTTCCTTAAGAGCAACATCTTCAGCCCATTTTGAGAAGTAGTCAGTTGAAGCCAAAATGTATAGGTGCCCACCAGAGGACTTTGGCAGTGGTCCAACAACATCCAATCCCCAAGCATCAAATGGCCAGGATGCAACAGTCGGGTGCAACACTTCAGGAGGTTGATGAATAAAATTCGCATGGAATTGACAAGCCTTGCATCTTCGAGCGTAGTCCAAGCAATCTTTTACTATCGTTGGCCAATAATATTCCATCCTTTTTATATGGAAGTGAAGCTTTGGTCTAGATTGGTGTGACCCGCATACCCAAGAATGTGCCTCTTGCAAAGCTTGGAGAGCTTCTTCTTCTCCTAAGCATCACAAGAGTACTCCCTCGAACGACCTTCTGTATAGAGTATCATTGTAGTAAAGGAAGCGAGGTGCACGATGACGAATTTCAGTCCTTCTCCTCGGATTTTCTGGAAGTATCCCATAGTATAAGTAGTCGATAATGGGTTGTCGCCATTCTTCTTTCTCAACTTCAAAAACAGCAACAAGATGCTCGAGTTTGTTTTCTTCACCTTCAGCCTCATTTGGCAGCGGTACTACCCATTTCTGGCAGACGGTAACTTGTGCTTGATCAGGCAAGGCTAATGATGAAGCTAGAGCAGCTAAAACATTAGCCTTCTTATTTTCTTTCCTTGGCACATGCTGAATAGTCACATCACCGAGCCACCCCATCAACATTTTAGCGTAATCATGATATGGGCGTAGTTCAGGCTTCTTAACCTCGTAACTACCCAAAAGCTGATTGACCACTAATTGGGAGTCACCAAAGACTTGCAATTGCAATTGCTTTATATTAATAGCCATTTCAAGCCCGAGTATTAATGCTTGATACTCAACAACATTGTTGGAACAGAGTTGTGTCAATGTGAAGGAGTAGGGCAAGACTTCACCTTGGGGAGTGACAAATACTATGCCAGCCCCAGCTCCCCCACGATGTGCAGCACCATCAAAGTACATCTTCCATGGAGGTTGAACTTCAACGACCATTGCGTCCTCATCAGGTAGTTCATCAGTTAGCTCCCAGTCATCAGGTATCAGATGATCTGCCAAGAAGTCTGCCAATGCTTATCCTTTTACAGCCTTTTGAGTGATGTACAAAATCTCAAATTGTTGAAATTGGAGGTACTATCTCGCTAGTCGATCACTAAGAACAGGTTTTGACATCACGACTTGATGGGATTTGTTTTAGAAACAAGACGAACAACATGAGCTTGAAATTATTGCTTCAACTTTTGAATTGAGAAGACTAGCGCCAAACACAACTTCTCAATTGGCGAATAATTCCACTCGTTTGGTGTCATCATCCTGCTCAAGTAGTAAAGAGAGTTTTCTTTCCCCTCACTATTTTCTTGGGCCAACAGTGCTCCAACAGACCTTTCTTGTGCCGCAATGTATAGTATCAATGGCTTTCCAGGTATCGGAGCTGCTAAAACTGGAGGCTTCATCAAGTAGGTTTTGATACTTTTGAAGGCATTGCTACAAGCTTGGTCCCACTTGAAAAGAACGCCTTTCTTCATGAGGCGACTAAATGGTTGGCACCTCCCAGCCAGGTTTGATATGAATCTTCTAAGGTATGCTAGCTTTCCTTGCAGACTTTTCAATTCATGGATATCTTGAGGCTCAGGCATTTTCAAAATGGCATCCACTTTGGCTTGATCAATTTCGATCCCTCGATGTCGGACAGTGAAACCAAGGAACTTTCCAGAAATAACTCCAAAGGCACATTTCAATGGATTCATCCTAAGTTGGTACCTCCGGAGAAATTCAAATACCATTCTCATGTCTTTCATGTGGTCGCCCTTCTCTTTTGATTTCACCACCAAGTCGTCAACATAGCATTCGACATTCTTGTGGAGAAGATCGTCGAAAATATTTTGCATAGCCCTTTGTTAAGTAGCACCAGTGTTCTTCAAGCCAAAAGGCATTACCTTGTAGCAATAAATACCCTTTGGAGTACGGAATGCAGTAAGCTCTTCATCTTTTGGTGCCATGCGTATTTGGTTATAGCCCGACGAACCGTCCATGAAAGACATTGCCTCGTAACCAGTAGTAACATCGATCATCAGCTCTGGAATAAGAAGCGGAAATTCATCTTTCAGACATGCATTGTTGAGATCTCTAAAGTCAACGCACACTCGAATCTGGCCATTCTTCTTCCTTACAGGGACAATACTTGAAACCCATGTTAGGTATTTAACTTCGTGAATAAATCCAGCTTCGATGAGTTTGTTAACTTCAATTTTAATCAAGGGAACCAAGTCTGGACTAAAACGCCTTTGAGCTTGTTTAACAGGGCAAGCACCATTTTTGACTGCAAGGTGATGGACTGCTACTTTCAGTTCCAAGCCAGGCATCTCTTTGTAACTCCAATCAAAGACATCCCTGAACTCTTTGAGTAACTCAATATAAGTGCTCTCTTCATCAGCTTCTAGTAAAGCACTTAGGTAGGTGGGCCTTGGCTCTTCATCGAGGTGGGCCTTGGCTCTTCATCGGTGCCAAGGTTGACTTCTTTTAAGGCATCAACTGTCGTCTTCACTCCTTCTTCAAGTTCAGGTGGAGCATCTTTCGCATCTTCATTTTCTTGAGGGTCCCCATCGTTAAAGAATATGTGATAACACGGTGAAACATGCTCAAATTCTGCATTATCCTCCATCAAAGACGGAACACCATTCTCGCATTGTACAGTGACATGATACGAAGAACCTACACTTTCTTCATCTTCGTCACGTTCCTTAGTATAGGCCATAGTATATGGCTTTACCTTAAGTACTTCTTCACATGAAACCACAATTTTTGTTTGTCGCCTCATTCTAGAAGGAACCAAACTTTGGAAATCCTTAGAGATCTCCTGAATTTTGGGTGAAGTGGGTGTTCTTGTATTTCGATAATTTCTCTGGAACTTATTCCCCTTCTTTAATGGACCCAATATCTCAAATACGGAAGTTCTCATAGTTGATTTTCCAAGCCGATCAAAGATAGAAGGCCTGTTAGAAGTGGCAGATTTGTCTTCTACACTGATATAATTGCTACTCGCCCTTCTTATTGAGATGCGCACTGGTGACGGTTGCTTGTATCCCAAACCTTCACGTGGTTGCCTCGTTGCAGCTTCTGATGGGAGCTTCCCTAACTTTGATGACTCATTGGGATTGTATCCAGCTTTTGCAAATAGCTTGTAAGCGTTATGATCAAAACCTTCATCTGTTCGCTTTGTAGGGAGTGCCACATTCTGCAAACGATTTTGGGCTACAAGCCCTGCAAGCGATTTTGAGGGCAACTTTACTACCTCAATTCGTTTTACCGGAAGAGTTAACTCCCTTAGCGTCTTGGTTTGGAGATTATATGATTTGCCCTCATCTTTCTTCCTTTTAGGGACATATTGGAGCGCGGGGCTTATTTTCTTTGCATAAGACGCAATACCCCTTTTATGAGATTTATTCACGTTGGCGGGTACCTCATCAGTAACAGCTTTGGCTTTACCAATAGTCACCTCAGCTCTTTTAGTTATGGGTTCGTCATTCTTACTTTTCATACCATCATCAACTTTCAGTTCCTTCACAATGCGGTTCTTCAAGTAGAACTTTGCATCGGCGAAGTGTGACTCAGCCTCGGTGAATGGCTCATCATCAACAACTACCATCTTCTCGACTTCACCCTCGTAGTATTTCAAACATTGATGGTAGGTAGATGGAACAACTTTATTCTCATGTATCCAAGGCCTCTCAAGCAAAACATTGTATGAATTCTTCGCATCGATCATATGCAGCCATGCACTTGATTGTATATCTTCAATAGTGATTTCCAGCATGATCGCGCCTATGGCTCTTTGCCCCCTTGGTTGAATCCTTGGATCATCACACGACTTTCTGAGAGTTCGTTTATAGGAATACCAAGTTCTTTTATAGTGTGGATTGGCAAAATGTTCACTGAGGATCCTCCATCAACCAAAATCCGATTTACCCTTTCATCGCGCATATAGCCAACCAGGTACAATGGGCGGTTATGAGGAGTGTCACCTAGCAAAATATTGTCATTTGTGAATGTGACCTTTTCCTCACAAGTGTTAACTTCTTGAGGAGTGGACTCGATGGGCTTTTCCGAAGATGGTGTCAATGGTAGGTCATCACTTTTTTCTTCCCCTTTGTCAGCATGGCAACAAGAGGCATCAATGCCCTCATTGGAAATCTTCGTGCGGAACCAACTTGGTAAAAACTCCTCCAAGGTCACTGGATTTCGTGGCTTTTGAGAATGGTGCATCTCCACTTTTGCTTTCTTCAAATGCCTAACTGGATTATTTTTCATTGGTCTCTTTACCATCATCTTCCTTGTTGGTTGTTCTATTAATTCTTTTCGTGGGCTCTTTTTGTGGCGCCTACGACGAGTCACCAACGTCCAACCTTCATCATCAGGTTGATCATTTTCAACTTTGTTATTCACCAGTAATTCTTCATTTTTGATTCCTTTTAAACTGCATAACTCATCTAGACTGAATGAGCCAAAGGTGATACAGACTTGGTTCGCGCTTGCTTTCTCATCTTCAAGCACGATCTTCTATTCACGGACCAGGTCCATAACTTTGTCCTTGAAGAAAAAGCACTTCTCCAGAGGGTGGCTTGCAAGTCGGTGATTTTTGCAGTAATTTGGGTCGTTCATTTTCCCAGCTTCATTTAGTCGCTTCATCTCCGGAAGCTCGATGAGATTTAACTCAAGGAGTTCTTCGAAAATGGCTGGCACATCAGAATCCAGGAATGGGTATTCTTTCTCCTGCATTTCTTTTAGAGTCAACTTTCCACTTGGCTTATCTTGAAAAGAAGTGGATTTCATACTCTACTTCTTGCTCACCTTCGTCGTGAACTTCATAGGTGACGTATTGACATTCATAGCTTCTTTGCTTTCAGACTTGGGTACGAACTTGCCCCACTTCCTGACTTCTTGCTTGTCATTCGCTTTGCGAGGTTCATAGATGGGCAACCTTTCATTTCCAGCGAAGGCCATGCTCAATTCCATGTCATGGGCACGAGTTGCAAGTTCTTTAAATGTGCCAGGCTTGATACCTTGCAAGATGTAGCGCAATCCCCAATGCATGCCTTGGATGCACATCTCTATGTCTGAAGCTTCACTAAGCATGTCTTTGCAGTTGAGGTTTGCATTCCTCCAACGATTGATAAAGTCGATAACTAGTTCCCTCTTTCGTTGACGAGTATTTGTAAGCTCTATCATACTCACAGTGCGTCTTGTGCTATAAAAGAGATTGAGGAATTCTTGCTCTAGTTGATCCCAGCTATCAACAGATCCAGCCTCGAGGTCCGTGTACCAATCAAAAACATTTCATTTTAATGAGCGGACAACTGCTTGACGAGGTAATCTCCATAAGTCCCAGCATTGTTGCATGTCTCAACAAAGTGCGCCACATGTTGCTTTGGGTTACCTTTACCATCAAACTGTTGAAACTTTGGAGGTTGATAGCCAGCAGGCATCTTCAACATATAGACCCTTGCAGTGTACGGCTTTGCATATGTAAGGGAGGATTTGGCAGCAACTTCATATTTGTTCTTAATGGTTCCTTCAATGAACTCCTTCAGTTGATCTATTGGAATCATCCCTACAGATGAGACAGGGATAGCCTTAGTGGATGCTACTTGTCTTGGGGGAGAGTCACTCTCTAGAACTTCTGGGAGCTTGCCAAGTACATGGGTGGATTCTTCTTCCATCAAGATTTCCACTCTGTCTGTTAGCTTGTCAATTCTAGCCTCTTGATTTTGCATGCATTTGGTTAAGCCAGCGATTGCTTCCGTCAAGTTTGCCAACTGCTCCTCCATAGATGAAGTGTTTGTCACCATGGCTTGCATGATTGTCGTGGACGACGGAGAGTAGCATGAATTTTCACACAGATTGATCCTTGATTGGCTCACGCTATATGGTGTAAGTGGGGAGGATCCATCGCTTGAAGCATCATCATCTTCCTTCACAGCAGAGTGCTTGGATCCGGAGAGGTCAAGCAGAGCAAGACTCTTCTTGATCTTTTCAGTAACATTGCTTCCTCCTTCAGATGCGTTTGTGGAAGATCTTGCTCCTTTTGAGGATGAAGATCCGAAAACAGAGGTTGACGCAGACAACACTCGGGGTGCTTGTTGTCCTAAAGAGCTTGCTTTGCTCCTCGTAACTGGTCCGAAGCTTCCGAAGGTAACATCGAGGATGCTTTCCACATCAGCATAGAACCTGGAGTTAGCAGCCTTGGTGGAAGTTGAACTGGAGTTGATTTTCTTTGAAGCCATTTCAATGTTCTTGGTATTTGGTGAACGAAAAGTTGAGATGAGAGGTAGAGATTGTCCCCTTGGGCGTGCCAGAATTTGTAGACAATAAATTTGCGTTGAGAAAATAAAATCAAGACCGAAAATATCGCAACAATCATAGTATTTAATTTCGAATATTTGAGTGTACAATCTCTATGAATCCTCTGATTCTTCTTTCCAATAGTAAATAAATTCAAGAGCCTTTAAGTTTGATCTTGAATCTATATTAGTTTCCACGAACGATGATCTTGTTCTTGAGCTTGATTGCTTGAACTTGATCTTGATTCGTTCTTCGTTCTTGAGCTTGAACTTGATTGCTTGAAGCTTGAAACTTGTAGAGAAATTTGCGGCATTTGATCTACGAGCTCTCTTTTGCTTCTTGTTATAACTTCTGGTGTCTTTTCTGAGTTATGAAGACCCCTATTTATAGTTGTGGAAGGGAAGAGTTACGATAAGAACAAACTTTCCGACCAATTAAATTGAAGTGTGACATGGACGCATTTGATTGGCCTGAACATGTCACTTGCACATATGGCGCGATTGCATTGGCCTTTTAGTGTGACTTGACATGCATTATCATTTTGACACGTGGCATGATCTTATTGGTTCTTCCGTTTGACTTGGCGCGCCACGTCATTTGACACGTGGCACCAAACTGGGCCTTTAGGAAGATGACATATTGGGCTTAGTGAAGTGGGCTAATTACTTTAGCCCAATTAAATGAGCTAGCCCAATAATATTGGTATTATATAATTAATCCAATTACGTTAGCCCAAAATATTTATTTGGACAAATATATATAAAATATAATCCAAATTATTTATTGAATTTGAAATCAATAAATTTTATATGCCTACAGAGTCAACCCGACACTGATTGTTGAGACTCCCGTGAAGTAGGAGCGGGTTAAGTGATAAACTATTAAACTAATAAGAATTATATCGTCTAACTTTATTTAAAATGAAACTTGAATTTTTATAGAATCAAATTCAAAAATTACTTCTATTTTAATCAAGTTTTTAGATTCTGTTGAATTGAATCGAATCTATTTTCGATTTTAAAGCGTTCTTTGTATTCAAGTTGAGACATGAGAGGAAAAAAAGTAAATCAGATACCTCAAAGGCTAACTACTTGGGCTCGTGTTAATGCTCGTGTGCGTACATAGTTGATATACTCGTTTGCTTACGTGAAAAAATACGAAAAGTAAATAAAGAAAAATGTTGTACCTTTTTCACCAACTCATAATAATTTTAGGTGATTTGTAAGGGTTCTTACATTACAATATTACAAATTAGCAAATAAATTTAAGAAAAAAAATTAAAAAAAAAATCAGACAGTCTAATGAAGATGCTGCAATATGTTCAAGATTCTTTTGTGCTCAATCAGCTAATTCACCTTCCTTGAGTCAATCGATTGCCTCGTTACTGATATTTTTCTCGTTGATAGGTGCGTGCAACTTCTTTTTCATAATTGTGATATCTGTTGGGAATAAATTCCCTACAAAAATAATATTCACGGTAATAATAGCGGAACAATAATGTTGGATCGAGATACGGTAATCAACAAGAATAAAAAGAACAACAAGAACACAAAGATTTTTAAAGTGGAAAACCCTTCTGAATACGGGAAAAAACCACGAGCCCGAAAGGAGCAAAGTAATCCACTATAATCAGGAATTTTACACGCAGTAGTCCAAGTAAAATACTCCAGGGACCACTATACACTCAAAAGAAATAATCATCTTTTAAGATTCTCACCTCACTACAATATCGCTCACACTCTCTATTTTCCCTACACAGTCTATTTCTCACAATGCTTGAGAAATACTCTCTGCAACTACTGTGTTGCTTCTCTTTCTCTGTGTATCTTAAAATGAGAGCAGAAGCTCTCATTTTATAGGTGAGAAAATGTTTCCCACGACAACCAAAATTAGTTTTGGTTCTGCAAGTTGCAGACTTGAAAACTTGCAAATTGTCAAGTTGTTATCCACCGCCCAACTTAGCCGATTTGCTTTTGTTCCAAATCTAACTATCTTTATTATTATGGGGATGGACCCCACAATCTACCCCTCCATACCTATTCACCTGAAAGAGGTAACACCGGACATCTAACTTGAGTGCATGCCGACAAGTTCTTTGCACAACTGGAACTTGTCTCTTGGTACCACATTGGTCAGCATATCTGCAGGATTCTCACTTGTGGAGATCTTCAGGACTTGCAAAGATTCACTCTCTACCTTTTCTCGGATCCAATGATATCTTACATCGATATGTTTGGTCTTTGCATGATACATGGAATTCTTGCTCAAGTCTATTGCACTTTGACTGTCACAATAGACAACATACTCATTCTTATGCAAGCCAAGCTCTTGAAGGAACCGTTTCAGCCATATCATCTCCTTGCCAGCTTCTGTAGCGACAATGTACTCCACTTCAGTTGTAGAGAGTGCGACACACTTCTTCAACCTCGACTGCCATGACATAGCTCCCCCTAAAAATGTAAACATGTATCCTGTAGTAGATTTACGATTATCAAGATCACCTACCATATCAGTATCCGTGTAGCCCTTCAAGATTGGGTCATATCCTCCAAAACACAAGCAATCTCCTACTGTACCTCTTAGGTACCTGAGTATCCACTTGACTGCTTCCCAATGTTCCTTTCTAGGATTTTCAAGAAACCTGCTGACAGCACCAACTGCGTGAGAAATATCAAGTCTAGTGCATACCATTGCATACATCAAGCTTCCGACTGCTGAAGAATAAGGAACTCCAGCCATGTTCCTTTTCTCCTCCATTGTTGTAGGACACATCTTCTTGCTCAACTTCAGATGACTAGCAAGAGGTGTGTTGACTGGCTTAGCATTCTTCATGTTGAAGCGTTCCAGTACACGTTCAATGTACTTCTCCTGAGACAGCCACAACTTTCTGCTTGTTCGCTCTCGAACAATCTTCATTCCCAGAATTTGTTGTGTTAAGCCCAAGTCCTTCATGTCAAAGGACTTAGGTAAGTCTCCCTTCAACTTGGAAATCAGCTCCTTGTCTTGTCCTACAATCAATATGTCATCCACATACAACAACAATATAATAAAGTTGTTATCAAAAAATCTTTTGTAATATACACATGGATCAGAATATGTCTTTATGTAAGTTTGACTTTTCATAAATGAGTCAACCTTCTTGTACCACTGCCTTGGTATCTGCTTCAACCCATAAAGACTCTTATTCAGTTTGCACACCATGTGTTTCCTTTCAGTTACTTCAAATCCATCTGGCTGCTCCATATAGATCTCCTCTTCCAAATCTCCGTGAAGAAATACAGTTTTCACATCCAACTACTCCACTTCAAGATCTAGGCTAGCTGCTAAGCTCAAGATTGTACGAATATAAGTCATTTTGACTACAGGTGAGACAATTTCATCAAAATCAATACCTTTCTTCTGTTCGAAGCCTTTAACCACCAATCAAGCTTTGTATCTAACCAGCTTGCCATTTTCATCTTTCTTGAGTTTAAAGACCCACTTACATTTGAGTGGTCTTTTACCCTTTGGAAGTTCAACCAGCTTGTAGGTGCCATTTTTCTGTATAGATTCCATCTCTTCTTGCATAGATTTCATCCACTGGTTCTTTTTCTGGATGGGACAACACCTTCTTAAGGCTTTCTGGCTCCCCCTCATCATTGACGAGGACATACTCCATGGAAGGGTACCTACATGACTCTACCCTTGGTCTCTCTGATCTCCTTAGAGGTTGAGGTTGTTGTTCTTCCTGAGTGGGATACTCCACTTGCTCGACATCATCATCAAGTTGCTCCCCCTGCTCAGTAATCTCACCAGGTTGCTCCCCCTACTCGGCGACCTCGTCGATCGTACTTTCTGCACTTGTGGGATAGTTAGAAGAATAAGGAATGGTAACAAGGTTTGGTATTATACCATTCTTTGTTTTCTCTGACATATCATCAGTAGTTCCAACTTCACTTTCTCGGAAGACTACATCTCTGCTTCTGATGACCTTCTTGTTTACAGGATCCCACAATCTGTACCCAAACTCTTCATCTCCATATCCGATATATATGCAAGGAACAGATTTATCATCCAACTTTGTTCTCTGCTCCTTTGTTACATGTGCAAAAGCTCTACAACCGAACACCTTCAGATGTAAGTGGGATACCTCCTTGTTAGTTCAAACTCTCTCTGGGATGTCAAATGCCAACAAAACAGATGGACTCCTATTGATTAGGTAACAGGCTATCTGAACTGCTTCATCCCAGAATGACTTAGGTAGTTTAGCCATTCTGAGCATGCTTCTCACCTTCTCCACAACGGTACGGTTCATCCTTTCGGTTATGCCATTGTGTTGTGGGGTTCCAGGAACTGTCTTTTCATGTCGGATCCTATGACTTGAACAGTACTCTTCAAACTCCCTTGAAGTGTACTCACCTCCATTGTCACTTCGGAGACATTTTAGCTTTCGACCCGTCTCTCTTTCCACTAGAGCATGAAACTTCTAGAATACTTGAAACACCTGATCTTTGGTTTTCAAAATATAAACCCACAGTTTACGTGAAGCATCATCAATAAAAGTAACCAAATATTTGTTACCGCCCATTGATTCAATTTCCATTGGGCCACAAACATCAGAATATACTAAATCAAGTATATTCAATTTTCTTTCAGACGATGTCTGAAATGAGGCTCTATGTTGCTTACCAAATAAACAGTAGTCACAAGGTTTTACCATTGTACCTTTAGCATAAGAAATGAGTGATTTTCTAGCAAGAATATGCAATCCCTTCTCGCTCATATGACCCATTCTTTTGTGCCACAAATCTGCAGAAATCTCATCTTGTGCCGCATTCAATTCACCTTGGGATATTTCTGTATTTGTCATGTACAATGTGCCATGAGCAACTCCCTTTGCAATAACCAATGATCCCTTGGTGAGTCTCCACTTTTGATTTGCAAAATATTTTTCGTATCCATCTCGGTCTAAAGCGATTCCCGAGATCAAGTTCATCCGCAAATCAGGTACATGTCGTACGTCCTGTAGAACCAATGTGCATCCGACATTTGTCTTGATACAAATGTCACCAATCCTCGCAATATTTGAGTAACTTGTGTTACCCATTCTCACAGTGCCAAAATCACCTACTACATATCTGCAAAAAAGATCTCTTAGGACCTAACAGGTGCATGCATTCCTCTTCCTCATTTATAAAGAGGACAACATTATCATTGTTTTGCACCATAGCGGTTGTATTGTCGTCATTCTTCTGGCCACTGATTTCACCTTTGCCCTTCCTTGGATTTGGGCAATCTCTTTTGAAGTGACTTGGTTGATCATAATTGTAGCAATTTCTGGCTCTTGATTTTGATCGGTTCTTTGACTTCCCACGAGCTCCGGATCTACCATAGTTGCTCGAACTCCTTTGATAACTCCTGCCTCTACCTTCTGTGATGAGAGCATGTCCTTGATTTTCAGGCTTCTTTCTCATTTTCTCATTGAGTAGAAGAGCCGATATGACATCTTTTAACTCAATGGTGGTCTTACCGTGCAAGATGGTTGTTGCCAAATTATCATACGAAGATGGCAACGAGTTCAATAACAAGATAGCTTTATCTTCTTCCTAGATTTTTACTCCGAGGTTGGCGAGCTGTGTGATTAGTCCGTTAAACACATTTAAATGTGACAAAAAATTTGTACCTTTACCCATGTGTAGGGCGTATAACTGCTTCTTCAGGTACAATTTATTTGTCAGTATTTTGGACATGTATAGGCTTTCCAACCTTGTCCAAATATCACGTGTGGTGTCTTCATCAATGATGTTATTTACCACATAATCTGATAAGTGCAACCTGATTGCACTAGCAACTTTTTCATCCAAGTCACCCCAATCATCAGCTTTCATGGTATCAGGCTTTTTGGCATCAGCATCTAGTACCTTGTATAATCCTTGTTGGATGAGCAGATCCCTCATCCTTCTTTGCCATATTGAGAAATCGTGATCTCCATTGAATTTTGCTACCTCGTACTTTACTCCGGACATTTTTATTTTTCACCAAGTATAGTACTACCGACAGTTAATAGTATTTCTGTGAACGAGCAGAACATGTGCTCTGATACCAGTTGTTGGGAATAAATCCCCCTACAAAAATAATATTCACGGTAGTAACAGCGGAACAATAATGTAGGATCGAGATACGGTAATCAACAAGAATAAAAAGAACAACAAGGACACAAAGATTTTAACGTGAAAAACCCTTCTGAATAAGGAAAAAACCACGAGCCTGCGAGGAGCAAAGTAATCCACTATAATGAGGAATTTTACACCTAGTAATCCGCGTAAAATACTCCATGGACCACTATACACTCAAAAGAAATATTCCTCTTTTAAGATTCCCACCTTACTACAATATCGCTCACATTCTCTATTTTCCCTACACAGTTCATTTCTCACAATGCTTGAGAAATACTCTCTGCAACTACTGTGTTGCTTCTCTTTCTCTGTGTATCTTTAAATGAGAGCTGAAGGTCTCCTTTTACATGTGAGAAAATGTTTCCCACGAAAACCAAAATTGGTTTTGGTTCTGCAAGTTGCAGACTTGAAAACTTGCAAATTGGCAAGTTGTTATCCACCGCCCAACTTAGCCGATTTGCTTTTGTTCCAAATCTAACATCATTACTTTTTTTCCTCTTTATTAATATGGGGATGGATCCCACAATATTAGGTTAGCTTGTGCACATTTCAACTAATTCTATAGAGTACCTGTCACTTTTCGTTAGCATTGATACCGAGTAACTCTGTTCACTAAAATTTGGATAGACGAAAAGAAATCACCTACGCAGTATTTTTACTTTCAGTGGCACTTAACTTATAGCAACAATCCATTGAAGATCACATTGATCATCATGCCAAAGCTATCAAAGATTATAGTATTTTGTGTGGCAAAACTTTTGGCAATTGTTCATACATGGTTCTCCATATTAGCTTGAGCAAATTGTAGTAAAAAAATTTATTTACAGTGTGTACCTGTTCTTCATAATTCAGCAATAAAGGAAAATATTAATTTTGTACAGTTTTTCCCTTTCTCATTTGCTTGTTAAGATGTTGGAACAAGATCAGCATATATTCTCACATGGGATTTGATGAATAATTGTTTGAGATGGCTTAAACGCATTCTCCATATTTTTAGCATTATGGGAAACACGTGTCAAATATATAGTTGATTCGAGTTCGTTTTAGTATGAAGTTGATTTTTTCCCTTTAACTTTTATTTTTGTAACTTAAAAACTTTCTTTGATAATATTTAGTATATAGCTTTTAAAAAGTTTTTGTCAATTGATATGAGTTACATACGTAAATACTAGTAGTTTCAAAGAAAAATGAGAAAGGGGAAGTCGAAAAAAATTCCAAAGTAAAACTCTAAAGGGGAAAAGGAAATGAAGAAAGGAAATAAAATTTAAAAATACAATCTATATATATATATAAAAAAAAGAGGGACAAAAGATGATGATGTGGCACCTCTTAGAAACTAGGATTACTATTTATCTTTTTTCTTAAATTTCTGCCGTTTTTCTTTATTAAGTAATCTATTTAAAAATTGAAAAGTCACTTTTAAAAGTTATCTTAACTGAAAAGACACTTTTAATAATCATCTTAATTATGCCTCATCATTCTCCGTTTCATTATTCCACGGCAACGACCCGATTTTTTTTGTTGCAACCTTACTCTTTTCCTCTTCCTTCCTCCATTTACTAGATGAAATTCTATCTCTCTTCGTCTTCTTTCTCCAAAATTCCCCAGGTAAATCCTTTCTTTTTTGTTTTGAGATTAATTAGTTATGTTTCATGTTTCATTGATGTTTATTATGGTTGGCCAATTATTAGTTAGAACCGTGAACACCATGCTAACTGCCTCTAACTTGATAATTGATATGATATTTATCATTGATGAACTTATCTGATATAAGGCATTTTGGAGTGGTTAGCATTTACGAAATCAATTGCAGGAATTTATTGAATGTTAGGAAATCAATTGCAGGCAGAGAATGAGGCGTTTTCAATGTTTCTTCATTTCAGAAAGGATGAAGCAGACAGAGGCCAGAGGGTTAGTCATTGCTGAAAATATTTAGTAACTATTATTTCATGGTTGGGTTTGGATCGGTTTTTCCCTAAAAAGAAATCAAACCAAGTAAGTCGGTTTTTCAAATATTAGAACCAAAACAAACCAATTAAGTCGGTTTTTTCTTGATTCAGTTTATGTCGGTTTTTCGGTTATTTATCGATTTTTTCTTAAATATAAAATATACACTACCAAACACATATTTCGGCGATCACATTTTCAACGTAACACTATCGAATCAATTGCCCTTTGAGAAATCTATTATTTACCAAGATATATTGATGATAATTGAATCAAATAGTGATGAATAATTTAAGGACTCAATTAAAAATATATTATTTTTAACATGAAATAGATTCTTACACTTAACAAAAGAAAACTACCAATCAAACTAGAAAGTAAAGGTAAAGACGTGTACTAAAAGTGCAAACGATTAACATTTACTATAAAAAATTTTAAACTTTGTATAAAAGTATACATATATATATGTGTAATAAATAAATTTAAAATAGCTACTCCTATATTTGGTTTGGTTCGTTTTTTTTATTAAAACCAAAACCAAACCAAATTTGATCGGTTTTTAAATTTCAAAACCAAAACTAAACCGAACAAAAAAGTATCAGTTTTTTTGGTCGGTTTGGTTTGATTTTCGGTTTGGTTTGGGTTTTCGGATTTTTATGATCACCCCTATTATAGGGTATATATAATGATATTGTTATGACTTCTCACTAATTTGTAAATAATTTTCCGTGAGGGTTCATTTTTCGGTCAATTCTATTATTTGGTATCAGATAATTTTCATTTTACTTTTTTTCTTTTATTTTTTCATTTACTTTAATTTAAAATGCCTAATCCATGATTAATATTCCATGTCAATAAAAAGAGGATAAAACTCTTTGACTCACGTTAAACCGTTTTTACTCTTCATCTTTTATTCCTCTCCAGTCTTCACTCACTTTTAAAACTAACCCTCGAAACCCAAGTTGAGAATTAAACCAAGAGGAATAATTAATGTTACGAATACCAAATATTTTTCAAGATTTTTCCACCGTGCTTTATGGCTAAATCATTTGGGAAATACATCTCCTTTCGATTGAAGCATTGGTGACGTAATTGTTTTTATAACTTTGAATTTTTTTTGTTACCATTATAAAGTAGGGACATAAGCCGACTTACATGTCACCTCACATTGCTCAGGAATCTCGATTTTCTATATTCTCCTTTTCTCCAGATTTTTCTCTTTAACTGCTCTATCAAAAATCTAAAAGTTGTCTTTTATAATAATCTTAATAATTGTGGATCTTCCTCTAATTACTTTCACATGCCGCTTCACTTCCTTTTCCGTTACGACACCTCTGTTCAAACATAAATCTCCTCTAGCTTTCAATTGCTTGATTCCTCCTTTAATTTGATGTATTTATGCAGATATTTTATTTAATTACGTATGTTGTAAATTTTGATTGATTTTGAATTTTTGTATCGGGCTAACGTTTATTTGTATTATATTAATTAGCTTTGCTTCATTTGTTAGTATTTATGGGTTGGGTTCGAATAATGGTGCTCTGGAAGAACCAAACTTAGTTCTTCTATTAACCTATGAGATATGCTCAAGTGAGAATAAATAGGTGCTGGAGGTTTCAACTTATGAAGGCAAAATATTGATAGATTATATTCTTAGTTTAATCTCTTTTGCTGGTATTCTGATTGTTGTTTCAAATTTGTTTTGAACAGTAAAGATCTCTTCGGATAAAGTATGGAGAAGTTGAAGAAAACTAGAATTGTAAACTCGAGAACAGCTGTTACACATACATTTTTTGATCGAAATATTTTCTTTTTATTGTTGTGATGTTGTGCTTTTAGTCATTGTGCCACTGAGATGTTTCCAAGGAAATTTTTTTTGACGACCCGGCCAGTCGTCTCATGAGTTAGCGCTCCATTTTCTCCCATTTCTGCTTTTTTATGCTTCGTTATCCGTGTTTTATATGGTTGAGTGGATTAGTTTGCGTTTGGTGTGGTTTGCTAAGAAATGAGACACTTAGTCTCTTTTAAGAAGGTTCAAGTTGGAAAAGTCAATCGGATATTGACTTATGTGTTAGAAGGCTCGGATATGAGTTCTGATGGTTCGTTTAACTTCGGGAGGTGATATATGACTTAGGAGTGTGATCGAAATTGGTTTTGGAGGTCCGGTGTAGAATTAGGCTTGAATTGGCAAAGTTAGTATTTTGGCGATTTCCGGTTGATAGGTGAGATTTTGATACGAGGGTCGAAATGAAATTCCGAGAGTTGCTGTAGCTTTGTTATGTCATTTGTGATGTGTGTGCAAAATTTCAGGTCATTCGGACGTGGTTTGGTTGAATTTTTGATCGAAAGCGTATTTCGAAAGTTTTTAGAAAACTTAGGCTTTGAATTCGATGTGAATTGATGGTTTTGGTGTTGTTCGAGGTTTTTGATGATTGGAACAAGTTTGAATGAGGTTCTAGGATGAGTTGATGCTTTTGGTTGAGGTCCCGGGGGCCTCGGGTGAGTTTCGGGTAGTCAATCGGACCAAATTGGAGTTTGGGAAGCTGCAGAAAATCAGTTGCAGCAGTTGCAGACAATTGTTCTTCGCGTTCGCGGGAGGGCCCTCGCATTCGCGAAGAGTCTGCTGAGGGAGGTGAAGGTTTGGCCTTGGCGTTCGCGAGGCAGGTGCCGCATTCGCGAAGGGTGGTGAAGCTGTGCATCGCGTTCGCGAGAGGAAACTCGCAATCGCGTAGAGTAAATTGGGGTCCAAGTAATTTCTTCATCGCGTTCGCGTAAGGTCGTCCGCGTTCACGAAGGTATGGGAGGCAAAAGCATCGCATTCGTGACTGGGTTGACGCGTAGAGCACAAGTTGGTCAACGCCTCGCGTTCGCAAAGAAGGGAGGTAAGACCTTGGCAGAAAGTTTATTAAACTTTTCATCCGCGATTTTGAGTCATTTTTCCTCCATAGCTGTGCATTTTGAGAGCTTTTTGAAGATGATTAAAGAGGGATTCAAGGAGAATCGATTGGAGGTAAGATTTTTGAACCTAAAATGTGATTCTAGTGTGAAATTAACCTAGAAATTCATGGAACCTAAGCTAAAAATGGAAGAACTAGAGCTTGGGATTTTCGAACTTTTGAATTGGGATTTGAAATACCATTTGAGGTCAGATTGGAGAACTTTTGATATGTATGAACTTGTGGGGTGATAAGGAATCTAATGATGTGAAAATTTCTGAGTTTCGAGAAGTGGGCCCAGGGATCGGGATTTTCGATATTTTTTGATTGTTTTCGCTTGGGCTTTGTTTCCTTAGCATATTATGACGTATTCGTTCTGCTTTTGGATAGATTCGAGGGGCAAAGGCGTCGCGAGCTAGAGTTGTAGCCGGTTCGAGGTGAGTAATGATTTGTAAATGATGTCCTGAGGGTCTAAAACCCCGGATTTGCACATCGTAGTGCTATATTGAGGTAAGACACGCGCTGGATGATGAGCGTGGGGTCTTTTACTATTGGAGATTGTGACTTGGTCCGTCCCGATTGATGATTTTACCGCGTATTTGAATGAAACTTGTTTGTTATCATCATGATTTTGGCTGATTGCCATATTTGGGCTTCGTGCCAAATTATTTGAACCCTCCGGGGATTTTTATCACTATTTCCTCACTGTATTGATTTATCACTTGAACTCAGTCCTATTGGTATTTACTGTTTTACAACTCAGCCACTTTTACTCATATTTGAAACTTAAATGATATTTCTAAAAGATGTTTTGGGCTGAGAACTATTGTTTTACTAATGCCCGAGGGGCTTGTGATGATTTTCGGACTGAGTGAGGCCGAGGGCCATATGTGAGGATATGCTGAGTGATATGAGGCCGAGGGCCTGAGATACTTTATACGCCACGAGGTGACTTGAGTGATATGAGGCCGAGAGTGGGATGCAATGGATAGTAGTACAGATTAGAGGATGTCACGAGGTGGATTGATATAGCGTTTAGGCCGTAAGGGGGCCCTCCGAAGTCTGCACACCCACAGTGAGCGCGGGTACCCATTATGATCTGAGAATGAGCCCGAGGGGCTGATACTGTTCTGAGTGATTGATATTGTGCCCAAGAGGCGGATTTCTACTTGTTATTTACCTGTTAAATTACCCGTTTTACTTGTTTTAAAAAGGGATATCATTTGATTTCTTCACTGATTTACTACTTTAAGTGATTTTATTGCTTGATATGGAATTGCTTTGTGCCTTTACGTGTTTTCATACTTTCAGCCATTATTTATAATTATTACTCACTAAGTCGGAGTATTCACATTACTCCCTGTACCATATATGTAGATTCAGGCATTGCAGAGTCCGCTCCTGAGTGCTGATCCTCCCAGTCCAGGAAGTGATTCGGAGACTACGAGGTAGCTATTGTCGTCCACAGCCTCGTGCCTCCCTTATCTTATCATTTTCATGTTCTTAGAACTATTGTATCAGATTTAGTATTCAGTAGACTTGTATCCGGATTTCTTAGTTGCTCATGACTTGTGATGCCCCAGTTTGGGCTGTGTCGGGATGGTTTCCACTGTTGTTATCGTTAAATTTCGCAATCTATGGATATTATATTATGTTTTATTATTGTTTATGATAATTATCTACTTAAAGAGGTGTTCCGTTTTGGTCTGGATGGCCTTGTCTTCACGAGAGGTGCCATCGCGACCGAGTTCAGGAATTGGGTCGTGACAAGTTGGTATCAGAGCCTAGGTTACTTAGGTCTCACGAGTCATGAGCAGGTTTAGTAGAGTCTCGTGAATCGGTACAGAGACGTTTGTATTTATCCTCGAGAGGCTGCAGAACCCTTAGAAAAAACTTCATATCCTTGAAATTCTTGTCGTGCGACCTTGTTGATCCGAGAACTAAACTTTTGTTATTCTACTCTCTCATAGATGGTGAGGATGCGAGCTACCGGGCGAGGTAGATGACCACCAGTGCCACCAGTGGAGGTCACGAAAAGCTGTGGACGCGGTCGTGGTCGTGGCAGAGGCAGAGCACCGAGGGCAGCACCTGTAGATCCAACAGCTGCCCTAGCTCCGGATCAGGCTCCAGCTATGGATGCTCCAGCAGCACCAGTTTAGGCACCAGTTGTGCCCATCATGATTTCGAGTCTTCAGGAGGCCTTGACACAGATCTTATCAGTTTGTGCTGGCCTGGCTTAAGCAGTTTCAGCCACTACAGTAGCAGCTACTTCACAGGATGAGGGAGGCAATCAGACCCCTGCTGCTTGCACACCTGAGCAGGTAATGCAGGGACTTCAGACGCCGGGGGCACCTCCAGCCCAGCTGGTTGCACCAGCTCAGGAGTTTGTTGTGCCAGTTATACCAGATGATGAGCAGCGTCGTCTTGAGAGATTTGGTAGACTCCAGCCTTCGTCATTCAGTGGTGATGAGGGCGAGAATGCCTAGGGTTTTCTAGATAAGTGTCAGTGGATGCTCCGTACAATAGGGATTCTTGAGACTAGTGGTGTGGCATTCACCACTCTTCTTGGAGAAGTATGTACCGCAATCCCGCAGAGAGGAGCTGCGTAGATAGTTTGAGTGGTTGCGACAGGGGGATATGACTATGTCCCAGTATGAGTCGAGGTTTTCTGAGTTGGCTCGTCATGCCGTTTGGATGATTCCGACAGATCGTGAGAGGATCAGGAGATTTGTTGATGGCCTTAACTATTATCTCCATATTCTTATCACCCGAGAGAGGGTGTTGGGTGCTACATTTGAGGAGGTGGTTGATATCACTCGCGAGATTGAGACGGTTCGCCATTAGGATCGAGAGGAGAGGGAAGCCAAGAGGCCTCAAGGATCTGGCAGTTACAGTGGTGCTCCTTCGAGGGGCCAGTTCCAACATGGTAGAGGTCATTCTTTCAGGCCTGCTCAGTCAGCCCGTCCAGAGTATCGCGGGGAATCTTCGGGTCATGGTCATTATGGATCTCAGCGGGGCCAGTCATCACTTAGTGCCCTACCAGCTTAGAGTTCATCTCGTACCCCGTCAGCTTAGGGTTTTTCTATGCCGAGTGCATCAGCTAGCCACTCTAGTGCGAGGGGTTCCCTTCAGTCCCATTCTCTAGCACCTGGGAGTTATTTTGAGTGTGGAGAGTTTGGACATATATGGAGGCAGTGTCCTCGTCGTATTGCTAGTTCATCTCAGCAGAGGGGTCATCCCTTGACTTCTGCTCCAGTTACTTCACCACCCACCCACCTAGCTAGGGGTGGAGGTCAGGTAGCCAGGGGTCACCCCAGAGGGGGAGGTCGATCATGGGCGGTCAGGCCCGTTTCTATGCACTTCCAGGCATGCCAGATGTTATTGCTTCAGATGCTGTCATTACAGGTATTGTTTTAGTCTGCCACAAAGATGCCTCTGTATTATTTGATCTCGGTTTCACCTTTTCCTATGTGTCATCATACTTTGCTCGTTATTTGGGTACGCCCTGTGAATGTCTTACTTTACCTGTTTATGTATCTACCCCAGTGGGTGATACTGTTGTTATAGACCGTGTGTACCGGTCATGTGTGGTGACTATTGGGGGTTTGGAGACCCGAGTGGATCTATTGCTATTGAGCATGGTGGATTTTGATATCATTTTGGGCATGGATTGGTTATCTCCGTGTCGTGCTATTCTAGACTGTCATGCTAAGATAGTCACTTTGGTTATGCTGGGTGTACCGCGGATCGAGTGGCGTGGTGTGACTGATTATGTTCCAAGTAGAGTGATCTCTTTCTTGAAGGCCCAACGCATGGTTGGGAAGGGTTGTCTTTCATATCTAGCGTTTGTGAGGGATGTCGGAGCTGAGGCTCCGAGTATTGATTCTGTTCCAGTTGTGAGGGATTTTCCCGATGTGTTTCCTGCAGACCTGCCGGGCATGCCACCAGAAAGAGATATTGATTTTGGTATTGACCTGGTGCCAGGCACTCAGCCCATTTCTATTCCGTCGTATCGTATGACATGAATGGAGTTGAAGGAATTGAAAGAACATCTTCAGGAACTCCTAGATAAGGGGTTTATTCGGCCTAGTATGTCACCTTGGGGTGCACCGGTTTTGTTTGTGAAAAAGAAGGATGACAGGATGAGAATGTGCATTGATTATAGGTAATTGAACAATGTAACAATTAAGAACAAGTATCATTTGCCTCGCATTGATGATTTATTTGATCAGCTTCAGGGAGGGAGAGTGTTCTCCAAGATTGATCTCCGTTCGGGTTATCACCAGTTGAAGATCAGGGATTCAGATATTCTTAAGACTGCCTTCAGAACCAGATATGGTCATTATGAGTTCCTTATGATGTCTTTCAGGCTAACTAATTCCCCAACAACGTTCATGCATTTGATGAACAACGTGTTCCGGCCTTATCTTGATTCGTTCATTATAGTCTTCATTGATGATATTCTGGTGTACTCTCGTAGTTAGGAGGAGCACGCGGAGCATTTGAGGGTTGTATTGCAGAGACTGAGGGAGGAGAAGCTTTATGCAAAATTCTCCAAGTGTGAGTTTTGGCTTAGTTCAATAGCTTTCTTGGGGCACGTGGTATCCAGCGAGGGTATTCAGGTTGATCCAAAGAAGATAGAGGTGGTTCAGAGTTGGCCCGGACCGTCCTCAACCACACAGATTCGTAGCTTTCTTGGGTTGGCAAGCTATTATCACCATTTTGTTCAGGGATTTTCATCTATCGCATCGCCCTTGACCAAGTTGACTCAGAAGGGTGTTTCATTTGTATGGTCGGACGAGTGTGAGGAGAGCTTTCAGAAGCTCAAGACAGTTTTGACCACAGCTCCAGTGTTGGTTTTGCCATCAGCTTCAGGTTCATATACCATGTATTGTGATGCTTCGAGAGTTGGGATTGGTTGTGTATTGATGCAGGAGGGTAGAGTTATTGCTTATGCTTCTCGTCAGTTGAAGCCCCATAAGAAGAACTACCCTGTTCATGATTTGGAGTTGGCCGCCATAGTTCATGCATTGATGATTTGGAGGAATTATTTGTATGGTGTATCTTGTGAGGTATTCACCGATCATTGCAGTCTTCAGCATTTGTTCAAGCAAAAGGATCTTAATTTGAGGCAGCAGAGATGGTTGGAATTGCTTAAGGATTATGATATCACTATATTGTACCATTCGGGAAAGGCCAATATGGTGGCCGATGCATTGAGCCGAAAGGCAGTGAGTATGGGGAGTTTGGCATATATTCCAGTTGGGGAGAGACCCCTTGCAGTTGATGTTCAGGCCTTGGCCAATCGGTTCGTAAGATTGGATATTTTGGAGCCTAGTCGAGTGTTGGCATGTGTGGTTTCTCAATCTTCCTTATATGATCGCATCAGAGAGTGCCAGTATGATGATCCGCATTTACTTGTCCTTAAGGACAGGGTTCAGCATGATGATGCCAGAGATGTGACCATCGGTGACGATGGTGTGTTGAGGATGCAGGGTCGGATTTGTGTGCCTAATGTGGATGGGCTTAGAGAGTTGATTCTGGAGGAGGCCCATAGCTCACGGTATTCTATCCATCCGGGTGTCGTGAAGATGTGTACCAGGATTTGAGGTAGCACTATTGGTGGAGAAGAATGAAGAAAGATATTGTGGGATTTGTAGCTCGGTGTCTCAACTGTCAGCAGGTAAAATATGAGCATCAGAGACCGGGTGGCTTGCTTCAGTAGATGGTTATTCCCGAGTGGAAGTGGGAGAAGATCACTATGGACTTTGTGGTTGGACTTCCTCGAATTTTGAAGATGTTTGATGCTATTTGGGTGATTGTGGATCGGCTGACCAAGTCCGCTCACTTCATTCCTGTGTGTACTACTTATTTTTCAGAGCGGTTAGCAGAGATATATATCCGGGAGATTGTTCGGTTGCATGGTATTCCAGTTTCTATTATTTCAGATCGGGATACTCAGTTTACTTTGCAGTTTTGGAGAGCCATACAGAGAGAGTTGGGTACTTAGGTGGAGTTGAGCACAGCATTTCATCCACAAACGGATGGGCAGTTCGAGCGTACTGTTCAGATATTGGAGGACATGTTGCGTGCTTGTGTTATGGATTTCGGGGGTTCATGGGATAAATTTCTACCGCTTGCAGAATTTGCTTATAACAACAACTACCAGTCGAGTATTCAGATGGCTCTATATGAGGCTTTGTATGGGAGGCAGTGTAGATCTCCAGTCGGTTGGTTCGAGCCCGACGAGGCTAGGTTATTGGGGACAGATTTGGTTCAGGATGCCTTAGAGAAGGTGAAGATGATTCAGGAGAGACTCCGTACAGCGCAGTCGTGACAGAAGAGTTATGTGGACCGGAAGGTTCGAGATGTGTCCTACATGGTTGGTGAGAAGGTTTTGCTGAAGGTTTCGCCCATGAAGGGTGTTATGAGATTTGGGAAGAAGGGAAAGTTGAGTCCGCGGTTCATTGGGCCTTTTAAGGTGCTTCGTAGGAGGTGGCTTATGAGCTTGCTTTGACACCCAGCTTGTCGAGTGTGCATCCAGTATTTCATGTTTCTATGCTTCGGAAGTATATTGGGGATCCGTCTCATGTTTTGGACTTCAACACGGTTCAGTTGGATGATGATTTGACCTATGATGTGGAGCCAGTAGCTATTTTGGGTCGTCAGGTTCGGAAGTTGA